>NC_041729.1:38078032-38381504 GCF_004115215.2 Ornithorhynchus anatinus
TTACAGTCAAGAATTCAAACACCATTGTTACAATTTTAAATAACACATATTTCTCCAATGATACTCAATAACAACACACATTCTAGATTATTACCTTTCTGTGGTTATTTCCCTCATTTCTGGGATCAGAGCTCTAGATCTTCCCTCAGCCTCTTTAAAAGAAAAAACATAATTGCAAAGGTTAACACATGTTGAGACCAGTTTTCTTACTTGCATATATTTTACCAGTAATTTGTAGTGTTCAGCAATTAAATCTCTCCCTTGTGATCCACCTAACTCCTCTTATGGGTAAATGTTGACTCTGTAAACAATCAGTGGTAATTACCGAGTACTTACTATGTGAAGAGCACTGTACTATGTGCTGGAGAGAGTACAATGTAACAGAATTAGCAGACATGTTCTCTGCTCATAACGAGGTGTTTAAGAATTTATTAGAAGTTCAATCAATCAGTGGTACTTATTAAGTGCCTACTGTGGGCAGAGCACTGACCTAAATGCTTGGGAAAGTACAATATAACAGAGTTGTTAGACATGTTTCCTGCCCACAAGGAGTTTACAGTCTAGAGGAGGAATTTACATTCTAGAGCCCCTAAAATATTTCTTCTGGCTTCCTGTCTGTGAGTATGTTGTGTGTGTATCTCTTGCATCCCTTGTATCTAATCCCAGCTCTTCCACTTAACAGCTGTGTGACTTTGGGCCAGTCCCTTAACTTCTCTGTGCCTCATTTACCTCATCTGTAAAATGGGGATTAAAAGTGTGAGGCCCACGTGGGACAATCTGATTACCTTGTATCTATCCCAGCGCTTAGAACAGTGCTTGGCACATAGTAAGCACTTAAATGCCATCATTATTATTATTATTATTACTACTACTGTATATCATTGAACAATATGGATGGGGAATCGTTTTCTGGCATTGGTTTGAAGCTGACAGTTTGAGATTCCTGTCTTTTGTCCCTCAACTAATCAAAGCCTAGGTTGCAATCTAAACTTTTTCATGTGTCCTGAGTTCAGGGTACTGCATGGTCAAGTAATG
This sequence comes from Ornithorhynchus anatinus, assembly GCF_004115215.2. Classification (NCBI taxonomy): domain Eukaryota; kingdom Metazoa; phylum Chordata; class Mammalia; order Monotremata; family Ornithorhynchidae; genus Ornithorhynchus; species Ornithorhynchus anatinus. The sequence continues at coordinate 38,079,068 of NC_041729.1, forward strand.
TTGGGCAGGGGAAATTGAGGTCTTGCTTCCTGTGCTGACTTCCATCTATCACAGCCCTGGAAGCAGTTTTGTCTGCAGCCTCCTTTTTCTTTTATTCCATCCCCTATAAGTGGTTGAGAGGAAGTAAAGCGTCATGTGGCCCAGGTCACTGTACACTAACTGACCTTTGGAAAGTTAGTTTTAGTGTTGGGACAGAAGAGGAATTGTCCCTAAATTCTACTTTATGAGTCCACAGAGCAGAAACCAAAGAAAGATTGCTGAAGCTTACTGTTTTGAGGACCAATCCCTCCCTGTGGTAGTGAACTGCTGCCTATATGGTTCTTCAATCCTTGTTTCCCTTTCACTGTTTTTTCCTCAATGTCTCTCTTCCTTATCTTTTAGATTGGGAACCCCCTGTGGAGCAGAGACTAGATTTGATCCAGGCCAGATATTCAAGCAGGATTCTTCTAATACTCTTGGTTTTGGTCTTGGTTTTGGTCTTGAGGATATGGGGGAATTAAACTGATTACATAATAACTGAAGTATTGGTTGAGCCAAGCACTGCAGTAAACATGGGGTAGATACAATTTAAGCAGATCAGAAACAAATATATATATATATATATGTTTCTGATCTGCTTAAATTGTATCTACCCCATGTTTATACATACATATATATATATATATTTGCTATCAAGAAGAACCTGGTTCTCCTCTTATCTCTCTGGCTGTTCATTCTCGGGCTCCTCCTCCCCCTCCCATCCTGTAACTGTAGGGGTTCCTCAAGGGTCAATTCTTGGTCCCCTTCTGTTCTCCATCTCTACTCACTCCTTTGGTGAACTCATTCGCTCTCACAGCTTCAACTATCATCACTACTCTGCAGAGGACACCAAATCTACATCTCCTCCCCTGTTCTCTCTATCTCCCTCCAGACTCGTATCTCTTCCTGCTTTCAGGACATCTCCACCTGGATGGGACATCTCCACCTGGATGTCCTCCTGCCACCTAAAACTCAACATGTCCAAGACTGAGCTCCTTATCTTCCCTCCCAAACCCTGTCCTCTCCCTGACTTTCCCAACACTGTGGATGGCACTACCATCCTTCCCATCTCACAGGCCCACAACCTTGGCGACATTCTTGACTCTGCTCTCTCATTCACCCCACACATCCAATCCATCACCAACACCTGCTGGTCTCACCTTCACAACATCGCCAAGATCAGCCTTTTCCTCTCCATCCATACTGCTGCCTTGCTGGTACAATCTCTCATAATATACTGACTGGATTATTGCATCAGCCTCCTCTCTGATCTCCCATCCTCCTGTCTCTCCCTGCTTCAGTCTATACTTCATCCTGCTGCCCAGATTATCTTTCTACTGAAATGCTCTGGACATGTCACTCCCCTCCTCAAAAACCTCCAGTGGTTGCCTATCAATCTTAGCATGAAGCAAAACCTCCTCACTCTTGGCTTCAAAGCTCTCCATCATCTTGCCCCCTGCTACCTCACCTCCCTTCTCTCCTTCTACAGCCCATACCCTACACTCCACTCCCCTGCTGCTAACTTCCTCCCTGTGCCTTGTTCTCACCTGTCCCGCCATCAACCCCTGGCCCACGTCCTACCACTGAGCTGGAATGCCCTCCCTCCTCATATCCTCCAAACTAACTCTCTTCCCCTCTTCAAAGTCCTACTGAGAGTTCACCTCCTCCAGAAGGTCTTTCCAGACTGAGCCCTCCCTTTCCCTCTGCTCCTCCTCCCCTTCCCATTCGCTCTTCTCCTGCCCTCTGCTCTTCCCCTTTCCCTTCCCAGAGCACTTGTGCATATTTGTAGATATTATTTATTATTCTATTTTATTAATGATTCTATTTAACTTGATAATATTTATGCTAGACTACTTATTTTGTTGTCTTTCTCCCCCGTATAGACTGTGAGCCCATTGTTGGGCAGGGATTGTCTCTATCTGTTGCTGAATTGTACATTCCAAGCGCTTAGTACAGTGCTCTGCACAAAGTAAGCGTTCAATAAATACAATTGAATGAATGAATGAGTGAACCATAGGTTCCTGATCCCCAGTTTACCAGCAGCAAAAAAAATAAACAAAAACCTACCACATAAATTAGCTTTATCTTCTAGATCATTTCACAAACACTAAGTCAAAATTGAACCAGTCTGACCTCAAATTTCACTGTTTTTTTTCTGGGTGTACTCCCATGACGTTCTTTAGAATGTCAATATCAAGTCAAAAAGTCAATGAACTCTGACAGTTTTGTTCCCTGTAAACCTCTCATCGAGTGAGAGAAACTAACAGAAAAGGCAAAGACAACACAGTGGCAAGAAGAAACAGTGCAAAGTAGCAAAAAGCAAAAAGCCAAGATGAGCAGCATTCTCAATTTCTCCATAGAAACCTGGATCCTTCTTGGCACTTTCCTGGCTCTGATGATACTGTGAGTAAAACTCTGGCCTCTCCTTTCTCCCTTTAGTCAATTCTTCTCCACCTTTTTATCTTGCTATTTATTTGGCCTCTTGATTCTATATATAAATTCATAAGACAGAGTGGCAAACATGCAGTGTTACTGGTTTATGACTAAATTGGTCTAAATTGGTCTGCTAAATTGGTAGCAGAGGGGTGGGACAAAAGTAGCTGAAAATTGGCATGGCTGAAAGGGATACCCACTTGGTGGTAAAACCCCTTGGCTCAGGGATTCCAGTGTAAACACCCCAGCTCTTTTAATAATGCTGGTATTTTAAGTGCTTACTATGTGCACAGCACTGTTCTAAGCTCTGAGGTAGATACAGGGTAATCAAATTGTCCCACGTGAGGCTCACAGTTAATCCCCATTTTACAGATGAGGGAATTTAGGACCAGAGAAGTTAAGTGACTTGCCCACAGTCACACAGCCGACTTTTAGGATGAACTAGATATTCTGACTTTGAGGGACAAAGAAGAATAAAGCAGAAGCTAGTCAACAATACCTTCAGTGCTTTATTTTCATAAACATAAGATCGGATACATGGCACAAGTGAGAAAAATGAGATTTATTCTTACCAGTCCAGCTATGGTATTTATTGAGCATATATGGTATACAGAGCACTATACTAAGCACTTGTGAGAATGCAATACAACAGAGTTGGTAGACATGTTCCCTGCCTACAGGGAGCTTACCATATAGAAGGGGAGACTGGGTCTTCAGATTCCTCATATTTCTTCCAAGTTGGTTGTTTTTGTCTCAGGACCCCTGGGGAGGTGGTCATCATATTAATCCATACAACTGCTTCACTTTTACTTCTCAAAAAAAAATCTATGTGGCAGAGGTGGTGGAAATCTTGGAAGAGGAAATTATGTGAGTAAATAGAGGTGGCTTTACTTTGAACCTCGTCACTGGGCTTTTCAATCCTATTTTCAAAATGAACATCATTGCTCCCGACTTGTCAAATGAACTTTTGGTCTACCATGATATCCAGTGTCTTTGCAATACCTTCTTGTTCACTTTCCAGATCTTGTGGTCATTGCCAAGTGGGAGATGGGAAAATCACAGGAACAAGATCTATGCTCCAGGTCAGCAAGGGCACCTAAACATGTCTTTCCCCTCAGGCAACACCCTGTGTGGAGCAAGAGCAGGCTTAAAATGCCCCGGCCCTTCTCTGAATCCTGCCGCTGCGAATCTGGATTTGGTGGATAGTACAGTATTAGCCACTTGACAAGGTGGCTAAAAAGTCAGATGAGCCTGGAATTTAGCAAGTACTCCTTAAAAGCAATTTTCAGGACTTAATGATCTGTTATATTGAAGTCTCATTTGTAATCTGATACCTACTTTAACTTTTCAGATATGGCATCTGGCCATTTAGAGTCTTCACAAAATCGGGAATTCCTGGGCCAAGGCCCGTTCCTTTCTTTGGAAACATACTGGAGTATTCTCAAGTAAGTGTTTGAGGGTTCTTGGGGAATCTCAAAGTATATTAGCCCATTTCAAGTGCTCTTCAAATTTCACAAATTCTGCTCAAAGGCCAGGTCACTCTCAGAACAGTAACGGTTCTCCTAAATGCTCAGTTAATTCAGCCAAATAATTGTGCTTAATGACTACAGTGCCTGATTTTGTTTTCCTTTTTATCTCCTTGTCTTTCCCTGTGAAGATTTTCCTCAAAGAAAACCATTCCCTTTACAGGAGGATTCCCTCCTTGTCTATGATGAGACTGGTACCATCTTCACACTTGACAAATCTATTCATTTTCTCATCTCCTATTTCTGTTAGCTATGGAAAAAACAGAGGGATAATTAATACATAGGGGAAGGGCTTATAGTGTGACCTCTCTGAATTCTCCTCATGCTACAGAGTGAGGACATGAGATCAGTCACTTGATTTTGAAATGTTTTCTATGCATCGTTGCAACTAGAGGGGTGGTGGCAACAGGGAGAGCATCCGGGATGTGAGTCGAGCGGCGTCAAAAAATTGGTGGTACTGGCCTGGCAGAGAGGAAGTAGGTTTAAAGATCCAATCTAATTGCTGTTGCAGGAGTTCAGCCCTATAAACGTCTCCATCCCAGACCAACCTGGATCAGTTTAGGACGCCCTCAACTCTGAGCTTTGTCTGCAGAAAAGGCAGTTTAAGGAGGAGGGCTACAGCTGCTCTTTGATTCCTCTTTTCCCCATCTCGCTCTTGTCACAAAATGCTAGCTCTGTCTTCTAGAACTTGCTCTGTAAGGGGGAAAACATTTTCTTTCTTAAACACAGAAGATAAAAAACCTAGTTGAGGCCCTATTTATGGAACTTTGCTGTAAAAAACCTCTTGTCATAAGTATCAGTGAAGATAAGCTTATTCCTATCTGCCCTATACCAAAGCCTCACTGAGCTGATTAATCATTAAGAGCTCCTTTGCCAAACACCTGCCAGACTACCCACCCCATCTGGATTGTCCCTATTCTCCCAGGATTTTGGGGATCCACCAATAAATTAATCGTATTTATGAGCACTTTTTGTGTGCAAAGCACTGTACTGAGATTGGGAGAATACAGTATAACAGAGTTGGTAGACTCATTCTCTGCCCACAACAAGCTTACAATCTAGAGGATGAGACAGACAATATAAGTATATTCATTACAGATATATACATAAGATTTGTGGGGTTGAGGATGGGGTGAATAAAGAGTGCAAATCCAAGCGCAGGGATGGGTTGTAGCATTCTGTAGTTTTTGGTAAAGAAGAATTTGGGGCAGGTGAAGCAGATTGTCCAGCAGCCTTGAGTCTTTTAGACTTACTGACCTAGAACCACTCATTACAGAGGATTGTCCTATTCAATTTTTCAACTCAAACCATCTCATTTCCGAGGGGTTGTGGGGTTGAAGGAAGGGTTTAAAGCTTGTCAGAGGAGGCTTGAAAGCCAAAAGTCATACTTTAGAACTTACCATTTTCCATTCATGTCTGCTCTTTGATTTAGATACTTGAAGCCAAAGAATGAGTAAGATAAACTCGATTTACATCATCCCTTTCATCCAATCCTGGGATTGACCCCAATTTAAAATCTCTTTTTACAGGGAATCATTGAGTTTGACAAGAAATGTTTTCAGAAATATGGAAAAATATGGCGGTGAGTGTTGAGAAGCAACACGGCTTAGTGGATAGATCATGGGCCTGGAAATACAAAGGATCTGGGTTCTAATCTTCCCCTTTTGGACTGTGAGCCCATTGTTGGACAGGGATTCTCTCTATCTGTTGCCAAATTGTACATTCCAAACGCTTAGTACAGTGCTCTGCACACAGTAAGCACTCAATAAATACGATTGAATGAATTAATGAATAATCCTAGCTCAACCACATGTCTACTGGATGACCTTGAGCAAGTAACCAACTTCTCTGGGCCTCAGATATACCTCATCTATAAAATGGAGATTGAGACTGTGAGTCCCACATGGGACAGGGACAGAGTCCAACCCCATTTGCTTGTATCCACCCCAGCACTTAGAATAGTGCTTGGCATATAGTAAGTGCTTAACAAGTACCATAATTATTAATTATTATTATGCCCAAAGTTCATATTTGTATCCCAGTCAATCCTCATGAGGTACATTATTTGTTTATTTATTATGAGGTCTGTATTTCATTGCGGGGGCGAGCTCCTAGCTCTCTTTATGGTACCACTATTGATATTTTGCTCCCACACACTCAAAGATCCCAATTCATCAAGGACAGATCTGTAGGTTCCAATAATTTGGGGTAGCCATCTCCCATATCCAGAGACTCCCTGAGAAACAATTCAGAGAAGCAAGTCCTTCCAAGGTGTGATTTAAATTTTGAGAATTGCAAAAAACCCTGCAATATTTGGATGTAAGTTATTACAGGAGAGAAAACTCTCAGCCTTAGCAGTTGATTCATACAAGACAAATATCACCTCAGACACAAAATCCAGCATTCACTTTATTCCAAAACTCATATTCTGTGGAGTTCAATTGAGGAATGATTTCCCTTCACCGCATTTCTGCTCTTTGAGATGCTGAGAAATGAATGATTTCTTCTTAAATTATTGTATTTTCTAACTTCCTGCAACTACAAATCCATTCAAATTGGGACATAGGCTATTCGAAGGCCGGCAAGCCATGGTAGCTGTCCTGGACCTTGAGATCATTAAAACGGTACTGGTGAAAGAAGTGTTCAGCAGCTTTACCAATAGGCGGGTAAGTTCCTGATAGGAAATAAAGATTTGGTAATTTATATAAAATGGAAATACATCTCTTTATATTTTAAATGCCCCTAGGACAAAGCTAGAAAGTGTCTTGGCTTTGCTTGAAAAAATTGTTCAAACTAATAAATAGCAGAGGGTCTTTAGGGGCTTGTTTAGATGCACTGGTATTGTTTTGAGCTACACAACTCACCAGACAACTCATAAGGCAATTATACAACTGAATGTGTCAGTGAGATTGGTTCAACCCACCACAATCTCACAGGGATCACTAATTGTCTGAAGAGAGGGTGTGTTTCTTTGTATTTCTAAAAATGCCGTAAGTACTGTCCTGACTGAAATCAGAAGGAGGGGCTAAGTGGCCAGGCGATATTCTTTTGGCCTTATCCATTATTCTGTTACATTAAGGGTGAAAGAGATCCCAATGCTAAGTTTTGTACCCAAACTAAAATTACAGGATATAAGTGAAGCCTTCCTCTCTAATGTTTGACTGTCTTTATAGCTATTAGGACTAATAATTATTATATGGATTGAATGGGACCTGGATTTCTACCTTTCAGAGAATAGGCATTGAAGGGATAATGGAAGAATCTATTATCGGTGCTGAGGATGAACAATGGAAGGAATTACGCATACTGATATCACCCACATTCTCCAGTGGAAAACTAAAAGAGGTAAAAACCAGGAGGTCAGGAACAACCCAAAAGAAGGAGCTACCAAGGAGAGGGGAGAGAGAGGGGCTAGAGAATAAACCCATTTAGGTTATTTTAATTTCCACCTTCAATCAGTCAATTCAAGCAATCAATCAATCCATTAGAAGCAGCAGGGCCTAGCACGGATAGACCACAGGCCTGGGAGTCAGAAGAACCAAGATTCTAATCCCGGCTCTGCCACATGTCTACTGTATGTCCTTGGACAAATCACTTAACTTCTCCGTGCCTCAGTTACCTCATCCGAAGATGGGGAATAAGACTGTGAACTCAATTTGGGACATGGACTGTGTCCAACCTAATTAGTTTGTATCCACCCAGCACTTAGTACAGTGCCTGGAACACAGTAAATGCTTAACAGATGTCATAAATAAATAGTATTTGCTGAGTGAGTATTCTGTGTAAAGTATCCATTAAAATTCTGTAATAAGACTGATTGGAGTTTCTCACTGTGAAATGAGACAGAGTTGTTTTTTTTTTTTAAAAAAAAACAGAAACAGGATATAATAATAATAATGATGATGGTATTTGCTAAGCACTGTTCTAAGTGCTGGGGGGAATGCAAGGTGATCAGGTTGTCCCACGTGGGGCTCACAGTCTTAATCCCCATTTTACAGATAAGGGAACTGAGGCACAGAGAAAGTAAGTGACTTGCCCAAAGTCACACAGCTGACAAGCAACAGAGCCAGGATTAGAACCTCTTACTCCCAAGCCCATGCTCTTTCCACTGAGCTACGCTGCTTCTCGTGGCTATTAAAACACACCTTTCCTAGGATGGGAAAAACTATGATCGTTAAAAGGGATTTATTCCAGATGTTTTCATTTGGGTTTCAGATGTTACGCATAATGATCCACTATGGGGAGATTTTAGTAAAAACCATCTGGAAGAAAGCAGAAAAGAACCAGAATGTGATTGTCAAGGAGTAAGTATTGCTTATACACTTTACACATCTGTTTTAGCAGCAGACATTTCCTATCAAAAATAGGGGAACCCTAGCTTAATCAATCAAATGTATTTATTGAGCACTTCCCGTGTGAAGAGCACTGTACTAAGTACTTGGGTGAATACAACATAACAGAGTTGGTAAAAATGTTCCCTGCCCACAGTGAGTTTACGGTCTGAATATGCAATGTTTCTAACACTGTGACCTTACTTAAGAAACAGATACTTAATAATAATGTTGGTATTTGTTAAGCGCTTACTATGTGCAGAGCACTGTTCTAAGCGCTGAGCTAGACACAGGGGAATCAGGTTGTCCCACGTGGGGTTCACAGTCTTAATCCCCATTTTACAGATGAGGTAACTGAGGCACAGAGAAGCTAAGTGACTTGCCCAGTCACACAGCTGACAAGTGGCAGAGCTGGGATGCGAACTCATGACCTCTGACTCCAAAGCCCATGCTCTTTCCACTGAGCCACGCTGCTTCTCATGGATACTTCATGGAATAGATTTCTTCTGTCTCTATATATACATTTTTCAGGTTTGTTTGAAGTTCCGTAAGTTACATGTATACACAGGAATATGTTGGAAAAACCTAAAACATTTAGATTAAGGCACTATGTTGTGCTTTCTTAGGAGAAGTTCCTGGAATATCATTTGTCCCCGTTTTGTGAGTGGGAAAGATTTGAACATGGAGTAGGAAAAGCAGATGCAAAGCCTAGTGTTTTTCCCTGTAAAATTTGTCATCAAACCTACTGTCAATTTAGATCATTCAGGCCAAAATATTCTTCCTCTGAATCTATAAATTCCAAAGGCTTTGCCACCTTCCACTGAGGTTAGTCTCAACAGCCACAACTCCTGCAACATGATCTTAAAACTATATTACAAATAAGATCCTTAAACATGGAGCCACAAGTACAGCCTAGTGGAAAGAGCACAGACTTGGGAGTCAGAGGACCTGTGTTCTAATCCCACCTCTTCCACTTGCCTGCTGTGTAACCATGGTCAAGTCATTTAACTTCTTTGGTCTTCAATTTCTTCATCTGTAAAATGGGATTAAAACCTGTCCCTACTTCTTAGATTGAGCCCCATGTGAGACAGGAATTGTGTCCAACCTGAGTATCTTGCATTTAGCCCAGTGCTTAGTACAGTGGTTGGCACATAATTAGCTAATAATGATAATAATAACAACAATAATTAGGCCATTGCTAGGTTTTCGATCTATTTTTTTTCTGATTTATTTTGACCAGTTTCACTTCAGTGTATTTATCATTTGTATCTTTTTTCATGTTCTTTTAATGACTGTATTTCCATTAGTAAATGAGTCCTTGTTATCATCATTAGATTAGAAATTTGCGAGGGCAGCGATTGCATTTTATATTATTCTGCATGTCCCCCAGGAGTTATTAGAATGTTCTTCATAGAGTAGGTACTCAATTAAGACTAGTGCTGATTATATCCAGTAGCTGCATCAATGGTGCTAATGAAATAACACAAAGGTCCAGCCCTTAGTACAGTGCCTGGCACATAGTAAATGTGTAACAAATACCATTATTATTATCATTATTGTTATTAGAGCCTGAAGAACATCAACTTTGATACTTTTTCTTTCTCTTCTCAGTTACTATGGGGCCTACAGTCTAGATGTGATCACCAGTACTTCATTTGGTGTGGATGTTAACTCCTTAAACAAAATGAATGACACATATTTTAAGGAAGTCAAGAAGCTATCATCAGTTGATTTTTTTTCTCCACTTCTTGCTTTGACAAGTATGTCGGGGAACAGCACCAATGATAATAATGGTAGAGTTGGCACTGGGTTGGCTCTTTGAACTATTAGGGTCAGATTGACTTTTTCTAAGGGAGTATAATTGTTGACTGACAAAGTCCTTTCCTAAGTGAATTCACATAAATATTTGCTACACTGCACCTCTATCAGACTTGAAGTCTGTCCTTTTCTAAGCTCATGACCTTTATTCTCTTTCCCTCCTAGGTATATTTCCATTTATCACACCTCTTCTTAATCTTCTAGATATTAGTCTATTCCCCAGTGATTCTGTGGAATACATTAAAAGATTTGTGCATAAAATAAGGGAAAGCCGCCATCAAGACAATCAACAAGTAAGTTAAGAACTCTCTTAGAGGATGAAAAGAAAATATTCTCCATCCAGGGGATTCATAAGAGAGTGCCATTTTCTTATTAAGACTGAAAACCTAGTCATGAAAATGTTTACAGAAAAATAGGCGAGGCCATCCGTAAATATTTGATTTCATGACTTCAAGACTGGGAAATGAACACCATCACAGTTGGGATTGCCGAATTCAAAGCTATTGCTGCTAAATGGAGGCTTTATACTCCAGACAGGATTCTCAAGATTCATACAAAAATATCAGTTACAACCAGCAGAGTTTGGGGCAACTCCATGATAAAAAGTGAAGTGGCCCCATCTGTGAGTGTGCAGGTTGGAGGGAGGAAGGAGTAAAGATCCTGATGTAGAGTTCAAATTGGATTCAATTCACGATGATATGGAATTCAGAAGCGAGCCTCCATTTTACATTTAAGAGAAATCAAATACGTGAAATGGAAATGAATGTACACTTTCTCTGCTCCCATATGGCCTCCTACTGTAGGACTTTGTCCTTTCTGGTGGCCAACTAAGATTCAGGTACTGTTCTGACACCAATCTCTTACCTTTCACTAGGCCTCATGTCAAAGATGGACTTTAGCATGATCTCCGAAGAGGAACTTCTTTAACTTCAGTATATACCTAATTTCACAGAGGCTTCCCTTGCCAGGTTTATATCATATGTCCATGATTACTAACTCTGTGATCTAAAAATAGTGAACAAGGGAACTTTTGTAATCACCCAGAAGTACTAATCAGATAATGTTTTCTCTCCTGGGGAGTCTAATTAGAGATAATCCTGGTCTCCCTGATGTCTTCTCTTCTCAAAAAACCCTCTTAACTTCTCTTTCATTTTCAGCACCGGGCAGACTTACTGAAGTTGCTGCTTGATAGCCAAAACCCAAAGGAGGGCTTGAAGGGCAAAAAAGGTACTAGCTCCCGGAAAGGTAGCCCAGGACTTTTTTTCTGGCTTGTTGCATTTCTGACACGTGGAGGAAAATGATCAGGGAACATGGAGGATATATGAATAATAGCGGTATTAATAGAGGCATTTTTAAGTGCTTACTATGCGCCAAGCACTGTACTAAACACTGAGATAGATACAAGATAATCTAGTTAGATGGGCCTTTCTGGTTTTTGCACATCCTCCTGGTAAAAAATAATGTTGGTATTTGTTAAGCACTTACTATGTGCCAAGCACTGTTCTAAGAGCTGGGGTAGATACAGGAAAATCAGGTTGTCCTACGTGAGGCTCACAGTCTTAATCTCCATTTTACAGATAAGGTCACCGAGGCCCAGAGAAGTTAAGTGACTTGCCCAAAGTCACACAGCTGACAGGTGGCGGAGCTGGGATTAGAACCCATGACCTCTGACTCCTAAACCTGTGCTCTTCACGGAGCCATGCTGTAAAGTGTCCTTTACTCCTTTTCTCCTAGTAGAGAAGCAGTGTGACTCAGTTGCAAGAGCCTGGGCTTGGAAGTCAAAGGATGTGGGTTCTAATTCAGGCTCTGCCACTTGTCAGCTGTGTGACTTTGGGCAAGTCACTTCACTAATCTGGGCCTCGGCTACTGCTTCTGGAAAATGGGGATTAGGACTGTGACAACATGGAAACATTTCTTTTGAATTTTGGGGGATAATAATAATGTTAATGTTGGTATTTGTTAAGCGCTTACTATGTGCAGAGCACTGTTCTAAGCGCTGGGGTAGACACAGGGGAATCAGGTTGTCCCACGTGGGGCTCACAGTCTTCATCCCCATTTTACAGATGAGGTAACTGAGGCCCAGAGAAGTTAAGTGACTTGCCCACAGTCACACAGCTGACAAGTGGCAGAGCTGGGATTCGAACTCATGACCTCTGACTCCAAAGCCCAGGCTCTTTCCACTGAGCCATGCTGCTCCTCCAGATTTCTGATTGGAATAATTACAATTAATAGGATTTCTTACCCTCCTTTTTACTAAATACTATGAACAAATATCAATCAGTGGTATTTATTATTTACTTTGTTCAGAAGCACTGCACTGAAAGCACTTGGGAGAGTACAATACAGTTGGTAGACAAGTTCCCTGCCCACGATGAGTTTACAGTCTAGAGACAGGAACCAAAGATCAAAAAGATGGCCAGTGAAGATATGCTGTGAGGACCATTAAGATGTGTTTTGAAGAGTCATTATTATTATGCTACCTCCATATTTCCTCTTCATATAGGTCTGAGTGATACTGGGATCCTGGCACAAGCAGTTGCCTTTGTTTTTGCGGGCTATGAGACCACCAGCAGTGCCCTTTCTTTTATTTCTTATAATCTGGCCACCCACCCTGATGTCCAGCAGAAATTGCAGGAGGAAATAGACAAAGTTCTACCCAATAAGGTGAGCTGCCTCTTGATACTTAGGAAAATGGGTGGAGTCACAAATGCCATAGCTCATTCACTAATATCCCTGAATGTTTCTCTATGACTTCTTTCAAAAACCTTTCAAGACTGTTAATGAAGCAAAGCTCAGATGATAAGATCTTACTTTCACAGGGACGTTGGAAGTCCTTCATTTGAGAAATTTCAATTCCCAGTGAGTTTGAAGACATTCCCCTTTCCTTTTCTCAGGTGGCACTTTTCATTTTTGACCTTTTCTACACCACTGTCCCATAGGTTATAGAAACACATGGTATTTGTACAGTTGAATATTAATCACTGTTGATTTTTTTTTGTTGGTACTTGCCAAGCACTTTCTACATGCCAGGCACTATACTAAACTCTGGGTTAGAAACAAGGAAATCAGTTTGGACACAGTCCCTGTCCCACAGTGTAACCAGAGGAAGAGTTAATCCCCATTTTGCAAGTATTATAATGCTATTTTAATACCATGAATGGCATTCAGAGATAATACGATACAGTGCTCTCATATGTGTTCAATAAATATCATTGATTAATTGATCAAGGCTTTACAGAACCTAGGTTGAAGAGGCAGTCCAGCCTGCTGAATTAGGATTCCAAACTCTATTCATTCATTCAATAGTATTTATTGAGCGCTTACTATGTGCAGAGCACTGTACTAAGCGCTTGGGATGAACAAGTCGGCAACAGATAGAGACAGTCCCTGCCGTTTGACGGGCTTACAGTCTAATCGGGGGAGACGGACAGACAAGAACAATGGCACTAAACAGCGTCAAGGGGAAGAACATCTCGTAAAAACAATGGCAACTAAATAGAATCAAGGCGATGTACAATTCATTAACAAAATAAATAGGGTAACGAAAATATATACAGTTGAGCGGACGGGTACAGTGCTGTGGGGATGGGAAGGGAGAGGTGGAGGAGCAGAGGGAAAAGGGGAAAATGAGGCTTTAGCTGCGGAGAGGTAAAGGGGGGATGGCAGAGGGAGTAGAGGGGGAAGAGGAGCTCAGTCTGGGAAGGCCTCTTGGAGGAGGTGATTTTTAAGTAAGGTTTTGAAGAGGGAAAGAGAATCAGTTTGGCGGAGGTGAGGAGGGAGGGCGTTCCAGGACCCGCGGGAGGACGTGACCCAGGGGTCGACGGCGGGATAGGCGAGACCGAGGGACGGCGAGGAGGTGGGCGGCAGAGGAGCGGAGCGTGCGGGGTGGGCGGTAGAAAGAGAGAAGGGAGGAGAGGTAGGAAGGGGCAAGGTGATGGAGAGCCTTGAAGCCTAGAGTGAGGAGTTTTTGTTTGGAGCGGAGGTCGATAGGCAACCACTGGAGTTGTTTAAGAAGGGGAGTGACATGCCCAGATCGTTTCTGCAGGAAGATGAGCCGGGCAGCGGAGTGAAGAATAGACCGGAGCGGGGCGAGAGAGGAGGAAGGGAGGTCAGAGAGAAGGCTGACACAGTAGTCTAGCCGGGATATAACGAGAGCCCGTAATAGTAAGGTAGCCGTTTGGGTGGAGAGGAAAGGGCGGATCTTGGCGATATTGTAGAGGTGAAACCGGCAGGTCTTGGTAACGGATAGGATGTGTGGGGTGAACGAGAGGGACGAGTCAAGGATGACACCGAGATTGCGGGCCTGCGGGACGGGAAGGATGGTCGTGCCATCCACGGTGATGGAGAAGTCTGGGAGCGGACCGGGCTTGGGAGGGAAGATGAGGAGCTCAGTCTTGCTCATGTTGAGTTTTAGGTGGCGGGCAGACATCCAGGTGGAGACGTCCCGGAGGCAGGAGGAGATGCGAGCCTGAAGGGAGGGGGAGAGGACAGGGGCGGAGATGTAGATCTGCGTGTCATCTGCGTAGAGATGGTAGTCAAAGCCGTGAGAGCGGATGAGTTCACCGAGGGAGTGAGTGTAAATGGAGAACAGAAGAGGGCCAAGAACTGACCCTTGAGGAACTCCAACAGTTAAAGGATGGGAGGGGGAGGAGGCTCCAGCGTAGGAGACCGAGAATGATCGGCCAGAGAGGTAAGAGGAGAACCAGGAGAGGACAGAGTCCGTGAAGCCAAGGTGAGATAAGGTACGGAGGAGGAGGGGATGGTCGACAGTGTCAAAGGCAGCAGAGAGGTCAAGGAGGATCAGAATGGAGTAGGAGCCATTGGATTTGGCAAGAAGGAGGTCATGGGTGACCTTAGAGAGAGCAGTCTCGGTAGAGTGGAGGGGACGGAAGCCAGATTGGAGGGGGTCTAGGAGAGAATGGGAGTTAAGGAATTCTAGGCATCGATTGTAGACGACTCGTTCTAAGATTTTGGAAAGGAAGGGTAGTAGGGAGATAGGACGATAACTGGAGGGGGAAGTGGGGTCAAGAGCGGGTTTTTTTAGGATGGGGGAGACGTGGGCGTGTTTGAAGGCAGAGGGGAAGGAGCCCTTGGAGACTGAGTGGTTAAAAATAGAAGTTAAGGAAGGGAGGAGGGCAGGGGCGATGGTTTTAAGAAGGTGAGAGGGAATGGGGTCCGAGGCGCAGGTGGAGGGGGTGGCACTTGCGAGGAGGGAGGAGATCTCCTCTGAGGATACTGCAGGGAAGGATGGGAAAGTAGGGGAGGGGGTTGTTGGGGGGGAGGGGAGAGGCGGAGGGGTGACTTTGGGGAGCTCAGACCTGATCGTGTTGATTTTCGTGAGGAAATAGGTGGCCAGATCATTAGGGGTGAGAGATGGGGGAGGGGGAGGAACAGGGGGCCTAAGGAGAGAGTTAAAGGTCCGGAACAATCGGTGGGGGTGACGGGCATGGGTGTCGATGAGGGAGGAGAAGAAGCTTTGCCTGGCGGAGGAGAGGGCAGAGTTAAGGCAGGAAAGGATAAATTTGAAGTGTGTGAGGTCGGCTTGGTGCTTGGACTTTCGCCAGCGGCGCTCAGCAGCTCGAGCATAGGAGCGTAGGAGGCGGACGGAGGAGGTGATCCAGGGCTGTGGGTTAGTGGCGCGAGAGCGGCGGAGGGAAAGGGGGGCGAGAGAGTCGAGATGAGTAGTGAGGGTGGAGTTGAGAGCGGAGACCTGATCGTCGAGAGTGGGAAGAGAGGACAGGGCGGCAAGGTGAGGCGAGATGCTATTGGAAAGACGGATAAGCGATGGCCTAAACCGCCAGTTCAGCCTTTCTCCTGCCTTTCTATTAGTATGCTTATCTTTCTCCTGGTGTCTCAGAAGGATTTATGTTGGCCATGGGAAATTTCAATGATTTCAACTTAATTCACTCTTATGAAAAATTAAAGAAGTGTCCATTAATTTTCAGATAGTTTTGGATGACAATAGAGAGCAGCTTTAATTTGGAATAATATCATTTGGGTGTTCAAAACAAAAGAGTTTTCTTGACCAGTCCCTTTAGTGAATTAAACACTGTCCAGAGAAATTTTACTAGTTTGGATGATGAACCTAAAATTTTTGTCTTTTTATAGTCACCTCTCACCTATGATGCCATAGTACAGATGGAGTATCTAGACATGGTTATAAATGAAACTCTAAGGCTGTACCCGATTGGACCTCGACTTGAAAGGATGTGCAAGAAAACCCTGGAAATAAATGGACTGACCATCCATAAAGGGACATGTGTTGTAATCCCAATTGCTGTCCTACAACATGATCCGAATTACTGGACAGAACCTGATGAGTTTCGTCCTGAAAGGTAGAGAATGATTTATCTGCTGGGGGAAGGTATTACTGGGGGGAGACATTTTTCTGTAAAATACTTTTTTTTTTTTTTGCCTAAATTTGCACAAGACAAATTTAACTTTAGATGGCAACCCAGCATTTGTGAGGATGCATTTTTGGAGCTGTTTTGCAATTCTGCCTCTGAGTGGGTCCTGGGAATCCTGAAATCTTCTTGATGACTTTTCCATCTCCACAGCTCTGCCCTTCCACCCTCTTTCTTCCCTTATTTAAGGGGCTAGAGAGGGAAAAGGGAAGTTCCCTGAGTCTCAACAGGATGGAGGTGGACTGAGGAGTGCATTACCAGTACTGAACAATATTTATTCACCAAGGGTCTCCCAGACAATCTGGAGGCCCACATGAAATCACAGTTGGGCATAACTATCCCATAGTCCTTTTTGCCTATCCCAGGCTGATGTCCTGGGAGATAGAGACTGTGCAATATCCCAGGTTGATCCTCAGTCACACCAACTTGGGAAGGACTAACAGGGGACTGAAAAGGAAGATCAGGGTGACGGCCATGGAGTGAGGGAAAGAACCAGGAGAAAAGACAGGATTCTCCCAAACACTATATTTCCCCATACATTTTGTGTTCAGTACTGTGTTTATGAAATATCTGAGACTTTGAGAACACAATCCTATATTTCCTTTTTTACTTCGTGATACAAAAAGAGCAATTTCATAAGAAATGAAGCTTTCACAGAATGCATCTAGCCTAATGGATGCATGATCCTAGGAGTTAGGGGATCCGGGTTCTAATTCCTGCTCTGCCACTTGACTGCTGTGTGACTTTAGGCTTTCTCTGTACCTCAGTTTCCTCCTTGGTCACATGAAGACTAAACACCAGCTCTTCCTCTTGGGAAACCCATGTGGGACAGAGGTTGTGTCTGACTTGATTGTCTTCTTTCTACTACAGTGCTTAGTACAGTGCTTGGTATCCAGTAAGTGATTAACAAATAACACAACTATGTATAGAGCTAAGTGAGGTTTCCAGTAATGAAATGTTCAAAAGCTAAACAGCAAGAGGAGAGGAAGCCAGGTGCTTGAATATCTACCATCCAGTTAATCAGACTTACAAAATTAAGGCTTGGTTAAATTAAGTCAGAGAAATTCTGTATGAGTCTTTCCTAATGACAGGTCTCATTTCTTCAGTTCCTGTGGGAAAGTATTTGGTAAAAGAAATCTATTTCAGTTCACCTATTTACTTGCAGACTAATTTTCCCTTTCAATTAATTAATTGAAAACCAGGTTCAGCAAAGAAATGAGAGAGAAGAGGGATCCCTACACTTTCATACCCTTTGGCGTTGGCCCCAGGAACTGCATTGGAATGAGATTTGCACTCCTCAACATGAAAGTGGCTATAATCGGGCTGCTGCAGAACTTCTCGCTCAGGACCTGCCAAGAGACCCAGGTCAAATTCAAATTCAGTGTACAAATATCATCCAATCTTTATTCTGCTGAGCCCCAAAGCTTCCAGGAGAGAGTTGGGGCCCTGCTGTAGTTGGGAATGGGGCCCGAGTAGGGGTCTGGGCTGGGATGTGTGCTTGAGTCTGGGGGAAAGCATGTTTGTGGTCGAGGGAGTGGTGGGCTGGAGGCTGATGGAGCAGGAACTGAGGATGATGATGGGGAGAAGCCTCACATTTTGTGGGGGGCCAACACTAGCAGTTTGGCCTTATAGCTGCCACTTTTGTGCCAGTCAGGCCTTATAGCTGCCACTTTTGTGCCAGTCAGTTCCCCTGCCCTGAGCTTTTGAAGGAGCCACCCAATGGTGAGGAAATCAATGGCAGTAGTGCCTACAATGAGGGCTGCTGCCTGGAGCTGTAGACCAAGCTCTTGACCACAGTCAGCCCTGTGCCAACATACAGGACCCATTGCCCTATAACTGGCACTTGGAAGGGTACAAGAGAGTTAAAAAAAATAGAGTTAAAAAAACAAGAGCCCTGCTCTAAAGGAACTTGCAGACCAGTGGAAGAGACAGAAATAAAGTAATTACTGATAGCAGGAAAAGAGTATAGAAAAATGGATATAGGGTTTAATGAGAGCCTAAATAGTAGATTATGTAAGTCTGTGTATATAAAAGTGCTATGGATAGTTCTGAATGTAGAAATGTGGAGATAGTTCAAAAGTATCTAAGTGGTACTTGGGAGCGTGATGAAGAAATGGAAAATGAATTGGGAAAAGCCTCCTGGGGGAAGTGGGATTTCAAAGTGCTTTGGAGATAGACAATGCTGTATTGTGGTGAATTTGAATGGGAAAGGAATTCTAAGCAGGGGAAAAGGTGTTAAGCAAGACTTGGTCAGGAGGGGGAAGAATCGAGTAGAGACACATTGAGTAGTTTAGTATGGAAAGGATGAAGAGTGGAACTGAAATGTAGTGGCAGAAGAGATTGCAAGGTCCTGGAGGGGAGGGATCATGACTACTTACTCACTTAGCACATTGCTCTGCACACACTCATTGGTCAAGAAATACCATTGATTGGTTGATAGGCGGGAAGGACAGTTGATGGAGCCCTTGAAACCAATGATCAGTAGAGGAATGGGTAATAGGATTTGGCAACCGACTGACTATGGGGGTTGAAAGAGCAGTGAGTCTAGAATAACAACAAGGTTGTGGGTTTCAGAGACAGGGAGAATGAAAGAACTGTCAACTGTGATGGGAAAGTTAGGTGGAGGAGAGAATTAGGGATATGAGAATTCTCATTCATACCATGTTTTAACACTGTCGCCACTGGTCTTACTAAGTAGGAGCGCAGGGCTCTTTGTGTGGCTGTAGACAAGATTTTGTGCCTCTTCCTCCTTGTGTTTGCATCCTCACTTTACCCTGGTTGCCAGGCCCACCCAGAAGAGAAAGGGATGCTATGACTGTAGCTGTATTGTATGAAGACTGTGAGCCCCATGTGGGACAGGGACTGTGTCCAAACCAATTTGCTTGTAACCACCTCAGTGCTTAGTACAGTGCCTGGCACACAGTAAGTGCTTAACAAATACCACAATTATTATTATTGTTGTATAGAGCACATCTCACTATTTGTATACCAGTGTACAGCGACTGTACTGGGGCATCTTTGTTGCAAAGCTTTTTTGCTCTGGAAATTATAAGTACACTTAATCCCTTCCCATCTTAATGTATTTGCTTCTAAGTGTTTGTATTCTCCCTCTTCCAATAGATTCCTCTGGAGCTGAATTCAATGGGATTCTTAACTCCCAAAAAACCCATTGTTCTGCAGTTCATCCCTAGAGCTGATACCAAGAGTCAGGACTGACACCAAAGGACTTTCGTCATTTCTTCAAATGATTCTGCATCCTAGGCCATTGCAAATCTAAAACCCCCTATAGAATTATGCAAAAATGGTATGATCTTTTAAAATATCTTAAGTGATGAGGAATGCCTCCAATAAAATGCTAGACAATAAATAACCCAGTATCTTATTGATAATGAATAAAAGCTTGACAATAAATGTTGATTTGCCTAGTTCTTTCATTGAAATAACTTGGTTTTTCAATACTAATTACAGTACTAGTATATCTCATCATTCATCTCTTTGGTTAAGTTGATGTAAATATACATTATCAATATTGTAGTCAGGAAAGATTGAGCTATTAATCACACCCTCTAGACTGTATGCTCACTGTGGGCAGGGAATGTGTCTTATTGTAATATTGTACTCTCCCAAATGCTTAGTACAGCGCTTTGCACACAGTAAGTGCTCAGTAAATATGATTGAATGAATAAATGAACAAATGAATCACCTCATTGGAGTCTCACATTTCCAGTCTCGCTTTTCCTCCTGTTTCCCCGTTTGCGGTTTTCTTCAGACCCTTACCCACCACCCCCTGACTTTCCCATCACTGTACACAGAACCACCATCCTTCCTGTTTCACAAGCCCTGGACCTTGGCATTATCCTTGACTCCTCTCTCTCATTCAACCCGCATATTCAATCCATCATTAAATCCTGTCAGTTCCATCTTCACAACATCGCTAAAATCCACCCTTTCCTTTCCATCAAAACTGCTACCCTATTAATCCAATCACCTATCATAACCCACCTTGATTAGTGTATCAGCCTCCTTGCTAATCCCCCAGCCTCCTGTCTCTTCCCACTCCAGTCCATATGTCACTCTGTTGCCTGGATCATTTTCCTATAAAAACGTTCAAGCCTTGTTTTCCCACTCCCCAAGGACCTCCAGTGGTTGCCCACCCACCTCAACATTAAACAGAAACTCCTCACCAGTGACTTTAAAGCAGTCAATCATCTTGCCCCCTACCTCACCTCACTACTCTTCTACTACAACCCAGCTCACAGACTTTGCTCCTTTAATGCTAAACTTCTCATTGTCCCTTAATCTCATCTTTCTTGCTGTCAAACTCTGGCCCATGTCCTGTCTCTGGCCTGGAATATGCCAGAAGCAGCATGGCATAGTGGATAGAGCATTGGCCTGGCAGTCAGAATGTCATGGGTTTGAATCCTGCCTGCACCATTTGTGTGCTTTGTGATCTTGGGCAAGTCATTTAACTTCTCTGGGCCTCAGTTATCTCATCTGTAAAATGGGGATTGACATTCTGGGTCAAGGAACTTTGTCCAACCTGACTTGCTTATATCCATCCCAGTGTTTAGTACAGTACTTGGAACATAGTAGGTGCTTAACAAATGACATAAAAAAAGCCTTCTCTCCTCATATCAAACAATTACTTTTCCCCCACCCCCCTCAAATCCTCAATGAAGGCACATCTCCTCCAAGTGGCCTTCCCTGACTAAGCCCCCTTTTCCTTTTCTTCAACTCCTTTCTGCATCACCCTGGCTTTCTCCCTTTCTTCAGACCCTTCCTCCCAACTCCGTCCACTGCAAGCCCCACAGCACTTATGTACATACGTGGAACTTAATTATTTATATTAATGTCTGCTTCCCCTTCTAGACTAAGCTCACTTAGGGCAGGTAATGTGTCTGTTGTAGCATTATATTGTACTTTCCTAAGTGCTTGGTACACACAGTAAGTTCTCAACAAATACCACTGACTGACTGGAGTATATATACTCCGATCTATAATTACCAAGGAATTTTTCTGGTTTTTTTCCTTATTTTGTAAAATTGCCCATTTGCAAAAGTAGACAAGATACACTTCATCTCCTCAAACTCCCTTTTCCTGACCTTCACTCTGGTTTCCACCATTTTCATCCCACCAAGGTCAACAGAAAGCCTACTTTGAACAAAACTACTGTATCCTAACCCCTCTCAGGATCACACCTGGAGAGTTTCCAGTACTCTACCAGTCCCGACTATGGGAAGGAGAGGCGAGCAGAGGCCTGTCCATTCCATTCCTAGCTTGGGCAGTGGCTAGAGTGGAAGGCAATCTGCTCCATGTCAAAGCTCACCTTTTCTGGGCAGCAGTGGTATGGGAGAGAGTCGAGAACAAGATGCGTTTACTGCATGGAAGCAATGGCAAACCACTTCTGGATTTTTACCAAGATAACTCTATGGATTCACTACCAGAATGACTGCAGATGGAGGTGGACCTGTCTGGGAGAGAAGCATCCATGTAGTCGCTATGGGTCGGAGACAGTTTGACAGCATAGACAAGACCACACTGTATCCTAATCATTCTTGACACCTCAGCTTTGTGGACTGCTCTTTTTTCTCTCCTGGAAACACTATCTAACCTTGGTTTTACTTGGAAATACTTCTTGGTTCTCTTACTTCTCTGGCTGCTCCTCGGTTTTTTCACCACTCTCTCAGCCTTTCGCCCTCTAACTTTGGGTGTCTCTAAAGGCTCTGTTCTGGATCCCTTTTTCTTCTCACTTTACCCTTACTCTTTTGGGGCACCCAACTGCTTCCATGGCTTCAACTACCCACCTCTAGGCAGATAACTCTCAACCCTTCCTCCCTAGTCCTGACCTCTCACTTCCTCTGCAATTTTTCATTTCTTCTTGCCTTCAGGACATCTCTACATCAACTTTTCACAGACACCTCAAGGTCAGTTTGCCCCAAACTGAAATCCTCATCTTCCCCCTACCCCATATTCTGTCCTCCAACTAAGTTTTTCATCTCAGACTTCAGTACTACAGTGCTCTCCACGGGAGGCAGGGTAGCTTGAGCGTGTTTGAGGGAAGAAGGTAAGGAGCAAAGGAGAGTGGAAGGTTGATGCTAACAGTAAGGGGAGAGAGATCGGAGCAAACATTTTCAAGAGGCAAGAGGGGATGAGGTATATGGCAGAGGTAGAGGGGATTGATTGTAAGAGCAAGCAGGAAACATTTCTTGAGATCCATATATATACTGTCTTTCGATTTCAAAAAAAGATACCACTGATGGAGAAAGTCACCAGTCGATGTGTGTGCATTTAGCTCTGTGTGTGTGTGTGTGTGTGTGTGTGTGTGTCTGAAAAGCCTAATGTGGAGTCCTTTAGTCCTGCCCTCTGACCTCATTCTGTAATAGCTGGAAGGAGAATGCGGAGGTGGAGGCAGGAGAGTGTTGAGGAGGTGACGGTGGCCCTTAGGGAAGCTCACATATGATGGCTTCTTGTCTGCCAAACAAGTCGCTAGCCAGGTCACTGGGGTTTGAGACAGAGGAGATGAGGCCAGTAGGGGCTTCAGGAGGGAGTTAAAGGTTGGAATAGTAGGTGAGGCTGTACGAGAGGGAGGTCAGTGTCCTCCAGGAGGCCTTCCCAGACTGAGCACCCCCTTTCCCTGTGCTCCTCCCCCGCCATTCTCCCCTCTCCCGCCCTTTGCTCTTCCCCCTTAATAATAATAATAATGTTGGTATTTGTTAAGCGCTTACTATGTGCCGAGCACTGTTCTAAGCGCTGGGGTAGACATAGGGGAATCAGGTTGTCCCACGTGGGGCTCACAGTTTTCATCCCCATTTTACAGATGAGGGAACTGAGGCACAGAGAAGTGAAGTGACTTGCCCACAGTCACACAGCCGACAAGTGGCAGAGCTGGGATTCGAACTCATGAGCCCTGACTCCAAAGCCCGTGCTCTTTCCACTGAGCCACGCTGCTTCCCCTCCTCTCAGCACTCTGCATATTTGTATATATTATTGATTACCCTATTTATTTTGTTTATGATGTGTATATCTCTATGAGTCTATTTATCTTGATGATGTCTGCACTAGACTGCTTGTTTTGTTTCGTTCCACTTTGCTTGCTTTCTGACTTTCCCGTTTAGACCGTGAGCCCGTTACTGGGCAGGGACTGTCTCTATCTGTTGCCGAATTGTACACTTCAAGCTCTTAGTACAGTGCTCTGCACATAGTCGGCGCTCAATAAATATTGAATGAATGAATGAATGAATGAAGTTGATTTGCTAAATAGGAGAAAGGGAAAAATTATAGTGAGAGGAATAATTAGAAGGGGTAGTGGTGCACCTGGCTTCTGAATTTCTATCAAGAGTGCTCAGTTATATGGGTGCAAAGTAGAGGAGGTGGACTGTGAATGTGATTCGCGAGAAGCAGCGAGGCTCAGTGGAAAGAGCACAGGCTTGGGAGTCAGAGGTCATAGGTTCTAATCCCCGATCTGCCACTTATCAGCTATGTGACTTTGGGCAAGTCACTTAACTTCTCGGTGCCTCAGTTACCTCATCTGGAAAATGGGGATTATGACTGTGAGCCCCACGTGGGACATCCGGATTACCTTGTATCGACCCCAGCCCTTAGAACAGTGCTTGGCACATAGTAAGCGCTTAAAAAATACCACCATTATCATTATTATTATTATTCTCTGTGCCTCAGTTACCTCATCTGTAAAATAGGGATTCTGAATGTAAGCCCCACGTGGGACAATCTAATTACCTTGTATCTACCCCAGTGCTTAGAACAGTGCTTGGCACATAGTAAGTACTTAACAAATACCAACATTATTATTATTTTTCAGGTAGGGTATTTGCACACTCTTGAGTGCAAGAGTGACACAGGGACAAAGGTTGTATTTAGTTATGTTGGAAGAGCAATGACCCATGCATTTAGGTAAGAGAGGTTATCAAGGAGTTCAGCAGAAGCAAAATAGCTGGAAAGGTTCCTGAGATGGAAGTCAGGGACGAGGATAGTTTGGGAGGGGGATGGGGAAGAGCTATTAATTAGAAGGTTAGAATAAGGTACAATTGGCACAAATATGAAGACAACATAAACAGTACAGTAAGCCTAATGGACAAAATTAATTAAATTACCACAGCATCAGCAAACTTTTTTGCCAAAGAACAAACACCAGGAAGCCTCCCGGGAACCACTACAAGTGAAGAAAGTGGAGGCTCATGTCCAGAAGGCCACTAACCAAATCCTTCACCTTAGGGTCCCTTGGGGGGCTGGGAGGTCCCAGGCTACTCTGTCTGAGGTATCCCCATCCCTCCTCCATATCCCCTCCGGGAGGAAAGGAGTGTTTCCCCTTCCCCTCAGGTAATAATAACAATGTTACTATTTTTGAAGCATTTACTATGTGCCAAGCACTGTGGCAGATATAAGGGAATCAGGTTGTCCCACATAAGGCTCACAGTGCTCATCCCAATTTTACAGATGAGGAAACTAAGGCACAGAGAAGTTAAGTGACTTGCCCAAGGTCACAGCTGACAAGCAGCGGAGTCAGAATTAGAACCCATGACCTCAGAATCCCAAGCCCGGCCGCTTTCCACTGAGTCCTGCTGCTTCTCAAAGGTTGTATTTGCTCAGAGAGCAGGAGGAGAATCCCTGGTCCATCCAAGATGCACCTCTGCTCGGCTGGCCCTGCTGCACCTACTCCCAATCCCAAAAACAAGCCCCCTAATTTTCCCCTTTTACCCAGCTCAGAACTGGCAGTGAAGTAGTCAGGCTAATGCAAGAACAGGGTTGAGCTCACATTCCTTCCCCTGCTCCCACCCTCCCTTACTCCTGCCTGGTCCCCTTTTTTGGGGAACCCTCTCACCACCCCTACATTAGTGCCAGTAGCAGAAACTGGTGAGGGGCAGGGTTTAGTATGGCTCATATTGACCTAGCCCTGCTAATGAGAAGGAGATCAGGGGAGTAAATAAAAAGTGGAGATAGAGGTAGAGAAGTGAACATATATCGGGTTGTTTTTCTTCCTCCTCCCCCTCCTCCTTCACTACAGCCACCACTGCCACATAGTTTGAGAAGCAGCGTGACTCAGTGGAAAGAGCACACAGGCTTGGGAGTCAGAGGTCATGGGTTCAAATCCCCACTATGCCACTCATCAGTTGTGCGACTGTGGACAAGTCACTTAACTTCTCTGTACCTCAGTTACCTCATCTGTAAAATGAGGATTAAGACTGCGAGCCTCACGTGGGACAACCCGATTACCCTTTATCTACCCCGGCACTTAGAACAGTGCTCTGCACATAGTAAGCGCTTAACAAATACCAACATTATTTTATTATTTTAGTTTGGCTACCTACCCCCAGACTGGGCAATGTTGGAGGTCCACAGTAAGTGCTAACGGTGCCCCATGCAGCAGCTGAACTCATCCCCTGCCATGGCACTTCCTGCCCAGGGATTAACTCACCCAAGGTGATTGTCAGTGTATGTGGTACCCAGTGATTGTCAGGAAAACTGCTCTTGGCCACTGCTCATTCACTGAATGACTGGTCCCCACTCTTGCCTGGACTGGTCATCCTGCCTTGACACCGCTGCTCTTTACTTCAGGTGGGTGGGCAGCCCATACAGAGGGCCAGGGTGAAAGAAAAGCAGCCTGAGTTCACCTTGCCATGTGATGAGATATGAATCTACCATCTTGGCTCTTCCTCTGCCCTTTTTTGGTTCATAGGGGTGGAGCCACCCAGCTACTTCCTGCCCAGCTTCCTTCATTGTTGTTATCTGAGGTAAATTTCACCCTGATTAGGTCACACTCATGGTCTTGAGTCCCCAGATGGGTTCTGATGATTGAGAACCATCTTTATTACCAAGAAAAGCCTTGGGTGCCTGATCCCTGACTTAGAATAATTGATAATTTTTTGAATAATGGTATGTTATTGTTTATCTTAAAATTCAAAGGTCATTTTTCACCATTTATAAAGTAGAGTTTTCTTAAATTTAGACTTTTTTATTTTTAATAATATTTGTTAAGGGCTTACAATGTGCCAGGTACTGTTCTAAGCACTGGGGGAGATACATGATAATCAGGTTGGGGCTCATAGCCTTAATCTGCATTTTATAGATGAGGTCACTAGAGGCCCAGAGACGTTAAATGCCTTGCCCAAAGCCACACAGATGAGTGCCAGAGCCAGAATTAGAACCCAGGTTCTCTGACTCCCAGGCCTATGCCCTATTCATTAGGACATGCTACTTCTTATGTCAATTATTGTGTTTAATGCACTTTTTCTCTCAACTCTGTTCAGTTAATGGACAAAATGGATTTTTTTCAGAGAATTGTAAAATATAATTCATTTCTTTGATAAAACACAGATTCCATTTACAACCCTCTCAACGAAAGTCACAGGTTGTCTGAAGAACATTCCCTAATTCTGCCTTTACGGTTTATTTAAACACATAGTAAAAGGACGGGATCTGGTGCAACTGAGTTTATCCATTTTTTTAGCCATATCCACACAATCATTGTCAGCGTATCATCTTCAAATATGTACTGAATTAATAGAGTAGCTTCAATCCTTTTGAACACCTCTGGGGTGAGTAGTGACAAGTTTCAACCCATTATAAGATGACTAGATTCACAAAATGAAAGAGGGAACATAGAGTATTGCCTCTCTGGATCTCTTTTTTGGAGCAATAATACTAAAAAATCAGTAGGAGACAACAAAAATTGGATGTCTGCTCACCTCAGCCTGGAAGTGGTGCAAATAAAAGGGGCCATTTTACAGATCCACAGAACTAGACACTTGATAGACAGTATAAAGATTCCTCTAAATGGTTAAACCACAAGGAGAAAAAACATATAAACATGGCGATGCTAGAGATGATTACGGTACTTGTTAAACACTGACCAAGTGTCAAGTACCGTTTTAGGCTTTGGGTAAATACCAGATAATTAGGTTGGACTCAGTCTCTGTCCCAAATGAAGCTCACAGTTTTAAGTAGAAGGGAGTACAGGTATGGCGACACTTTCTATTCCTGTGCTTACAGTTGGTAAAACAGAGCAAATTGTTAACCCCAAAAGACTTCTTAGAACACTGACTGAGTCATGAAGTTTAAAACTAAAAACTGTCTATCCACGGGGGGCTGGAGAACTGATCACTCAAATTCTGTCACTTTGAAAACTGATGAAAAGACCAACACCAAGATTTTAACCTCATATTTCATTTCATATGGGATCAGGCCTTTAGTCAAAAATGGGGCTGATTCATTGATCAAAAAGAATGGAAAAAACATTGAGAGCTGTTTTAGAGCCAGGGATAGGGTTAGGGCAATGTTAGACTTTTGTGGTATAGATAAATAATAGGTGTCAGTGGTAGTTTTGCCAAGAAATGGACTGTCAGTGATGGAATAACTAACACTGATTTTGGGTCCTCCACAGTGGTTAAGATATTTAGGAGGACTCAGTGGTTTTGTCTTTCCATGGAGCTCCAGTTTCCCTTAAGCCCCCAAAGCAATGTTCCATGTCTTCCTAGAAGGCCCAGAACCTAGGTTTTTTCCCTTCAGTCAGGGGTGATTTAGACCAATATAGACTTCAAGGTCCAAATTCCAGGGACTGGATATTCAGTTGCAGTTAAGAAAGTGTAGAAATCCTTCGATATAAGAATTTTCGGTTTCTGTAATAATAATGCTGGTATTTGTTAAACGCTTACTATGTGCAGAGCACTGTTCTAAGTGCTGAGGTAGATACAGGGTAATCAAGTTGTCCCACGTGAGGCTTACAGTTAATCCCCATGTTACAGATGAGGGAACTTAGGCCCAGAGAAGTTAAGTGACTTGCCCATAGTCACACAGCTGACAAGTGGTGGGGCCGGGATTCGAACCCATGACCTCTGACTCCCAAGCTCAGGCTCTTTCCACTGAGCCACGCTTCTTATCCATCCAATCCTGCCCATTTAATATGAACTTATATGTGTTTCACACATCTTGTCTATCTTTCCAATTGTTCCTCTTTCTGTGAGGAAAAACAACTATGCCGCTTCCCGTTCTTATCTTGATTTATTTGCATTCTGGAGAAGGATTTATCAAGTCTTCCTGATTTTTCAATTCACTGTCAGTACTAGAAGTTGACCTTCAACATGCTTTGTGCCTAGATTTTATTAAGGTTATTATTCCTGTCTAGCCATCAGGGACCCAGTCGCATTATTAAACTGTTCTAGTAAAATATTTTTTTCAGTACCTTCTTCAGTTGGCAGGAACATTTTCAACCTAATTGGCTAGAGGGTTGGACTTAGCCCCTGTCCTACATGGGGCTCCCAATCTGACCTATCTGATTAACATGTATCTACACCAGTGCTTAGAATAGTGCTTGGCACAGTAAACATTATCATAATAATGAAGTCAGCCAACAGTCATATTAATACACAAGTCATTACGCATGGATTATTTTGTGGGGTTTAAGTGGGTACAGTTTGCACCCAGAGAACCTCAGACAGGGTTCTTAGAGCAGATGCGAGATCTAAAGTGAACCTTAGAAGGTTTTGTTCGTTTTGCAAAGAATGCAAGTAGCAGAGCATTTCTGACAAGCCCTCTCTGGAAGCAGATTTCCAATTTGACTGATCACTTTCTCCCAGCAAGGAACCCTTTCCTTCTTGCTCCCTGATGGGCTATGTCATGATCTACACTGAAGCCTACCTGTACTTGGCTCGCTTCTTTTGCATTAGGCTTTCTCTGCTCCTAATTAAACACATCTGGGTGCATAATTAATCAAGCCATCTCCTGAAGGCCTCCTCTCCCTGACCAGGCAAGGGCAGGCATTAGCATTGGCTTGGGCAATATGCCTGCACAGTGTGATCATTTTTCATCATAAAGATAAGCGGCTCTCAACCTTTTTATCCCTCAAGGCACACCTGTGGTTGTATTTTCCTCTGAGCACTCCAGTACACTCTGCTAATGCTTCACAGGTGTCAGTTCTTAATTCATAATAAATTCCTCAGTCCCTTATCTTCAGAAATATAGAAACCTTAGAAAAAATATTCACAGCAAGTGAAAAATTAAAGCAAATCTTGAGCTTAGTGGTGCTGAAGGGTTAGAAAGGGAAAAAAATAAAGTGAGACAGAGTTTCAGTGGGGAAGACTGGGAAAGGTAAAAGCATTCTCTTGGTGTTACAGGCACTCAAAGGCACATTGACATAGTGCCTACAAACTACCTCTAATGGAAAGACTGCTGTACCCAGTTGCATTCATAATTAGTTCCATAAAAATAGAGTGTTTTGCCAAGAAATGGACTGTCAGTGATTGAATAACACTGATTTTGGGTCCTCTGCAGTGGTTAAGATGTTTAGGAGGACTCAGTGGCTTTGAGTGAAAGAGTGAAAAACAAAGTATGAATTCCCATAAGATATAATATGAAGTACATTAATGTGTGCACCATATACAAAAATTGGACCAGAATAATATAAGTAGAATGTTATTAAAATACCATGATTAGAAACCACAATGAGTGGAGGCATATAATCAGATAGCAATATAGATACTGTAACAATAACAGAATTTCCTGTTGAGGTGGCACAGATGATATTTGAAGGGAGAATATGGACCCATTCATACAGTCCCAGCACCAAAGAGCATAAAAAGTGCCAGCTTTATGATAGACATGCTGAGAACAGTAAATACAGCAAAACCCTTTTCTCATGGTATTTTTAAAGTGCTTACTATATGCTAAACACTGTTCTAAGTACTGGCATAGAGTAAATTATATTCGACCCCCTCCCTGTCCCACATGTGGCTTACAGTCCAAGTAGGAGGGAAAACAGATATTAAATCCCCATTTTACAGTTGAGGAAACTGAGGCAAGAGAAGTGTCTTGCCCAAGGTCACACAGCAAACATTTGGCAGAGCTGGGATTAGAACCCAGATTTTCTGACTTCCAAAGTCTGTGCTCTTTCCAATAGGCTACGCTGCTTCTAAATTACCTCAACATACCTCTGTCTCTGAGAATGAGCCCCTTCCAGACAAGTGAACCTACCAGTCTGTGAAAATTTGGCCTTCATTCCAACATGTAACAAAGTTGGTAGCACAGTGTATCACTAAAGAGAGATACAAAGAACCAGGGAAAGAGACAGACACACCCAGAGATCCAGTGCTATATGGGCATGTCACCCCCACCCCTGGCTTGATGTGGGGATGATGATTTTCATCTTCCAAGAAAAAGGCAAAGTCACGGGGATGGGGAGGATGGGGTTGGGAATATAAGGAGTTCCATTTTGGACATGTTAAATTTGAGGCGATGGCAGGACATCCAAGTAGAGATGTCTTGAAGACAGGAGGAAATGTGAGACTGGAGAAAGGGAGAGAGATGCTGGCTGAAGATGTAGATTTGGGAATCATCAGCATAGAGGTGGTAGCTGAAGCCATGTGAGTAAATGAGTTCTCCAAGGAGTGGGTGTAGATGGAGAATTGAAGATGACCCGGAACTGAAACTTGAGGGACACCTACAGTTAGGTGGGGGGAAAAAGAGCCCATGAAAGAAACTTAGAATGAGGAGCCAGGGAGATAGGAGGAGAACTAGGAGAGGACAGTGTCAGTGAAGCTGAGGTTGGATAATGTTTCCAGGAGAATAATAATAATGTTGGTATTTGTTAAGCGCTTACTATGTGCCGAGCACTGTTCTAAGCGCTGGGGTAGACATAGGGGAATCAGGTTGTCCCACGTGGGGGTCACAGTCTTAATCCCCATTTTACAGATGAGGGAACTGAGGCACAGAGAAGTTAAGTGACTTGCCCACAGTCACACAGCCGACAAGTGGCAGAGCTGGGATTCGAACTCATGAGCCCTGATTCCAAAGCCCGTGCTCTTTCCACTGAGCCACGCTGCTTCTCACGGTGGTCAACAGTGTTAAAGGCAGCTGAGAACAGCTGAATTATAATATTTAGAGAAAGAGAACAACTTCCCCCATGGGCTCAAGTGCTTGAACCCAAATTTAAGTTTTTCCATTTTCTTCTGGGAAAATAGGACTTTTAGTTAACATGGGTCAATATGGCTGATTCTGAAAAAAATAGATACAGTATTTTGCACTATCATCGATATATAGCAACTTAAGGATGGTTAATGATGCCATACTTTCTACCTAGTAACTTAATTAGCTCCATGTTTGCCCCTTCTCCTTGTCAAGAAGTCCCCAATGGATTACTGCAGGAGGAAATATTAGCAATATCAGATGGTATCATCCTAGCTATATAAGTCAAACCAGCCATCATCACACTGATCCTCAAAGCATCCGATTGTCACCATCAAAAGTAAATTGGTTGGTTGATTCGATAATAAAGACATTGCTCAAGTTCTTGTACTGATAGGAGATGATGAGAGTGATCTGATCAGTTGATCAGTTGATGTAATTCAGCCAGTAATAATTTTCCACTGTGAAGGAAATTACTGGAATCCAATTTTTTAGTCAGCATCATTGGGTCTTGAAGACATAAGGGGTTTAAAACTAGAACTGAGGTAGGAATTTCTCATCCCCTGTGAAGTTAAAATCCAGTTACCCAGAATAGAAGCAGCATGGCCTGGTAGTTGTAACACAGACTTGAGAATCAGAAGGACCTGGATTCTAATCCTGACTCCTCCACTTCTCTGCTGTGTGACCTTGGGCAAGCCACTTGACTTCTCTGTGCTTCAGTCATCTCATCTGTAAAATGGGGATTAAGACTGTGATACTTTATGTGAGACATGGATTGTGCCCAACGTGATTACCTTGTATCTACTCCAACACTTAGTACAGTACCTGGCACATAGTGAGCGCTTAACAGAAACCATTAAAAAAAGATCCTGTTAACTGAGTCATTTCTTAGCATAAGGACCAATTGACTAGGACTTTCAAATCATTAATATCAAGAAAAAATTGTACATCTGGGCACACAGGGATTCTCATTCCTGAAATGTGGAAATAGACCCTATTTATAATCATTAATTTACTTAATGATTTACTAAATCATTAATTTACTATTAATTAAAAGGCTGCTGATGGCCGGGAGCCATGAAGTGTATCTCAGGATGCCTCTGCCACCTCCCTGACTCTCCATTTTTAGCAAGCTCAGGACAAATTGTAAATACTCCTATCACTGTGTCCCCAATCAGAGTGGTAGCTCCATGTGGGCAGAGAATGGACTACTTATATTGTTATATTTTATTCTCCCAAATGCTTAGTACAGTGCTCAGCACACAGTAAGCGCTCAATAAATATTATTGACTGATTGGTACCACTTGCTTGTTTTGTACTTCTCAAGAACTTATTACATTACATTATGCCCAATGGGCACTCAGTACATGTCATTACCACCTTCAAAACCATTAATGGTATGTCTCCTCCAAGAGGCCTTCCCTGACTAAGCCCTCATTTCCTCTTTTCCCACTCCCCACTGGCCATCCTGATTTGCTCTCTCCATTCATCACCCCCAACCCAAGCCCCACAGCACTTATGTACATAGCGGTAATTTGTTTATTTATATTAATAGCTACCCCCCCCCCCCGCCCAGACTGTAAGGTTGTTATGGGCAGGAAATGTGTCTACCAACTCAATTGTATTCCCCCAAACACTTAGTACAGTGTTTTGCACACAGTAAGCACTCAGTAAATGTGATTGATTGTCTAAATGGTTTTATAATAGTCTGGTAAATTGTGGGACAACATAAATTCGGATGATATGAATGCAGGGTTTCAACGCATGTTATCCATTGGTCTGGTGTAAAGAGCACTATTTTGGGAGTCAGGAGCCCTGGGTTCTGCCTATAGCTGGTTAATGTGGGAGAAGGCCACAGGTGTACTTTGCAGTGCTGCACCCGTCTGCTTATTGGCCTGTGGCACTCCCTACCCCAGGGGGAACATGACTGGCAGGATCGAGAGTGGACGTGGTTCTGAGCAAATAACTAGTACTTCGATCAATTCCTCTGCTTGCGTTCTTGGGCCTGAAGGCTCAGAATCGAAGCTCATTTGTCATTCCTGATTAAATATTTTATCATTTCATAATTAAAGTGCATTACAATGCCTTGTTCATAAAATAGAAGAGAAACAGCCTCAAACAATCGACATGGCAGTCAAAATGCTTCGGAGCTATGAATACCATAAATATCTGACTGTTCTTTCAGATATTTTTAGCATCTGACTGCCCATCTTTATTATCTGATCATTTTTCAAAGGGAATAACTGATGGAATCCTAATAAATGGTTTAGTTTTAACATCCAATCCCCAAGCAAATAATGATAAATCATTGACCCGCTGAATGTCTCGCACACCCATTATCAAACAGGGTTGATAGAGAAGGCATGACAAGACAGAGACCATCTTCTTCAGATGGCAAGAACCTCTTCTCCCTCTCATCCCGCTAATTTGACTAGTCATCGACTTCTTTGGGCTGATACATGATATGCAGTCCCTGAATTTTATTGTTGGTTCCATGCCTTTTTAAGGCTGAAGGTAGCAATCCTAAAGGGACAGTATATCAAGTACTAAAAACGCTAAGCCCTTAGTGTGACTGGTTTGTCCTTCTCAGGATAAAAAATATGCCCACTTCCCCAGGCAAGGCTAATTATGACCTGCCATGCTGGGCACATGGAGTTCTATTTATTATGGGTTCCATGGGAACATTAACAAGAGGCGGCAAAAGAAAATGAGAGACTCAGCAGCTAAACTGCTTGTCCTGGACCTCTTTTTACATTCTTCATGTCCTCTTGATGGGAGATGAGCAAGATCATTTAGGGTTGAAGGGAATGGAGGAAGCAGAGAGCTGCTAGAGGCATTTTGGAGTGAGAAGGTTTTCTTTGCAATCTTAGTGAGCACTTACTAAATGCTGTGTTCTGTATCCAGTGCCTGGAAAATAAAAGACATACTCCTTGCCAACAAGGAGTTGATACCCTAATGGGAAAGATGGACAGAGAAATGTTCACAGGCAGCCAAAACAATAAGTAAAATTAAACGTTCAATTGAATATACATATGTACACAAGGGCTGAGAATGGGTGTAATAAATGCATAGGTGCCAGGGGCTGCAGAAGTGTTGATAAAGCTTGGGGTAATTGATAATACTCCAAAGTATTACCCCAAGGAGAAGCAGCATGGTCTGGTGGATAGAGCATGGGGCTGGGAGTCAAAAAGTCATGGGTTCTAATCCCAGATGTGCTACTTGTCTGCCGTGTGACCTTGGGTAAGTCACTTAACTTCTCTGTGTCTCAGTTACCTAACGTGTAGAATGGGGATTAGGACTGTGAGCCCTGTTTGGAACAAGGACTGTGTCCAACCTAACTTATTTCTACCCCCATGCTTAGTACAGTGTCTGGTACATAGTAAGTGCTTAAAAAATACCATTAAACAAAGGCCACAGTAGTGGAGAATAACAGAGGCTGTGCAATTCTGGGAACCTTCTGGAAACTTCAAGGGTGACCCTGTTCAATCAGTTGCCTCCATGCAACTAGGGAGATAGTTTCTATCGCCACCAGATTGTAAATTTCTTGAGAATAGGGGATGTGTTTACGAACGCTATTATATTCTTCCAAATGCTTAGTACAGTGCTCTGCACTGAGGAAGTGGTCAAATACCATTGGCCAGGAATGACTGCTTTGAGCTTGCTGTTCAGATATGTTTTATGACATTACCCTGTATCAAAAGCAGCAAGCATGGCCTAGTGGAAAGAGCATGGGCCTGGGAGTCAGAGAACCTAGGTTCTAATCCTGATCCAGCACTTGTCTGCAGTGTGACCTTAGGCAAGTCAACTTAACTTCTCTGAGTTTCATTTTCCTCATCTGTAAAATGGGAATTCAATATGTGTACTCCCTCTTACTTAGACTGTGAGCACCATGTGGAACCTGATTACGTCACACCGACCCCAGTGCTGAGTACACTGCTTGGCACTTAAAAATTACCACAGTTAATGAATTGTAACACTCAGTACTGTGCTTCATCACCCTGGCAGATGCTTAGGCCCACTGACCTAGGGACTCCTTCTGGCACTTGATTTTGGGCCCCATTCAGAAACCCAGAACACTGAGGGATGCTGGCAGTTTTCAGTGGGTACATTTACTTTCAAATCTGAAACAAGACTGGTTTTTTCCATAGCAAATTCCATAGAATAATCACTAATTATTAATTACTTAATTACTTAATTAATTACTAATTGGAGAAGCAGCATGGCTCAGTGGAAAGAGCATGGGCTTTGGAGTCAGGGCTCATGAGTTCGAATCCCAGCTCTGCCACTTGTTGGCTGTGTGACTGTGGGCAAGTCACTTAACTTCTCTGTGCCTCAGTTCCCTCATCTGTAAAATGGAAATTAAGACTGTGAGCCCCACGTGGGACAACCTGATTCCCCTATGTCTACCCCAGCGCTTAGAACAGTGCTCGGCACATAGTAAGTGCTTAACAAATACCAACATTATTATTACTATTATTAATTCCACACCACCATAATAATAATAATAATAATGGCATTTGTTAACACTTACTCTGTGTCATGCTCTGTTCTAAGCCCTGGAGTAGATAGAAGATAATCAGGTTCGACACAGCTCCTGTCCCAGCTGGGGTTCACAGTCTTAATCCCCATTAAGATAAATGAGGCACAGAGAAGTCAAGTGACTTGTCCAAAGACACACAGCAGACCAGTGGAGGAGCTAGGGCCATGCTCTATCCACTAGGCCAAGCTGCTTCTCTAGGCAACATCCTACCCAAGACAAATATGTCTCCAACAACCCTCCAATTATCTGGCAGGGCCACCCTTTGATCCTGAAATCAGCTGAAACCTATAAGCAGCCCCAACAAACAGTGCTGCGTTGGGGTGAGAGAGGAAAGGCTTTGCCACAAGGTGTCGCAGGGTCGGTATCAGAGCTGCAGTGTGGATCTGTCTAATATCACAAACAGCAGCTCCTCTCCGAGGCTTAGTGGCTCACTTCTGCAGTTTAGAAACCTCTCACCACGTGGGACAGGTCTAAATATCTTTTCCCACTGCTGCTGCTACTTTCTGGGAGTGTGACCAGGGTCCTCAATTTGTTTCACCCCATCAGTGAAGTTTACTGCATGGCTCAGTGGAAAGAGCTTGGACTTGGGAGTCAGAGGGCGTGGGTTCGACTTCCGGCTCAGCCACTTGTCAGCTGTGTGATTGTGGGCAAGTCACTTCACTTGTCTGTGCCTCAGTTACCTCATCTGTAAAATGGGGATTACCTGTGAGCCTCACGTAGGACAACCTGATTACCCTGTATCTACCCCAGCACTTAGAACAGTGCTCTGCACATAGTAAGCGCTTAACAAAAACCAACATTATTATTATTATTACTGGACCTGACACTATTAACCAGGGATCAGGAGGGTGATAAACTTTTTCTATGTGGCCTTCTATTTAAGGACTTCTGGGGAAGACTGTTCCCCCTGCTCCTTGCTGGGGCGATGCACTGAGTCCATGGGTAACTTTAAGTGTTATTTCCACATTGTACTCTGACCAGGACATTGTTTGACCATGAGAATTCCTTGCTCAGAAAGCAAGGCATCATCTGTATCTGGGAACTGAGAAGCAGCAGTAGGCCATGCTGGGAAGCAGCGTGGCCTAGTGGAAAGAGCATGGGCCTGAGAGGCAGAAGACCTGCGTGCTAATCCCGACTCCTCCACTTTTCTGCTGGCCTAGTGGAACGAGCACGGGCCTGGGAGTCAGAAAACCTGGGTTCTAATCCCAGTTCAGCCATACATCTGCTGTGTGACCTTAGTCAAGTCACTTAACTTCTCTGTGCCTGAGTTACTTCATCAGTTAAATGAGGATTAAGACTGTCCCACGAGGGACATGGACTTTAGCCAACTTGACTATCTTGTCTTTGCCCCAGCGCTCAGTACAGTGCCTGACACAGGCAACCACTTATCCGATACCATTAAAAAAAACCAAAAGCCTTACCAGCTGGTTCTCATAACATGCTGCTGGGCATAGGGGAACCCAGTGAGGGAGTGGGGATGGTTCAGTGCAAACCATCACCACTACTTCTAAAGCCGATTTGTACATTCCAAGCGCTTAGTACAGTGCTCTGCACATAGTAAGCGCTCAATAAATACTACTGAATAAAGCGATTTAAGCTCAGACTGTGGTGCTGGTGACAGGACCTTCCTTTACCTTCAATGACTGGCATCTGAGCGATGTTCACCCAAACGGCAAGTGGCCAGTAAAATTTCACTGCATTTTCTTGGACAGCAGTTTTCTGCAAGAGGTTTTATATTCAAAGACTCTCATAGTCAACAATGCAGTCTCTCTGTCTGCTGGTTCATCTTTTTACTCCTCCCTAAAAGACTTTACAAAGAGAATATTATGCAAATCACTGGGTGGTTTGAAAGCTGGTCAGTGTTCAATTTAGTCACTAGGTGGCAGCAATAACCCTCTTATCCAGGTTAGCGATAAGAGTAACTTGCCTAAAATACTTCAACTTTCCAAAAAACGGTCTGGAAATAAAGTGACCATTTCTTCTTTTTATCCTAGGCAGTCTAGACAGTTCCCAGTTTGATTCAGGCACACCCCAGTAGGACTTTATGTTCTCTTTAAAACCTTTCGGTGTTGGCTCCTGTGGCCAAGTTCTGCAGCTCAGCCATCTGCTGTTCCTACTGACCTGGGAGGGGAATGTGAAGCTTCTGGAGCGAATAGAGAATTCAGTCCTTCTTCCTTCCCCTCCACCACACCTTTCAGAATGCTGAAAAAATGCTCTAGGATTATGCAAAATCTTCCTTCTTTGCAAAATAGGTGCTATAACATCAGGTTGCTTGTGTGTCCGCCATCACAAGTAAAGGCAGCTAAGCTTTCCCCTATCACTTCTGTTTGCTTGCTTTTGGTTTTAGGAAGGTGAAACTAACTTCGTCTCCAATGTGAAGGGAGTGGTAGGGCAGGGGATGAGTGAAACAGAACATTTTTCTTGGACAATTGATGCAGAGGGAGTTTCCCTCTTGATACTTCATCTTTTGTTTTTACTGTGAAAACTGAAATTTGCTTGCCCATGCCCAGTTCAAATGGTGAAAAGAACAGGCTGGCGTCCCAAGAACCCATGGCTGGTGCTGTGAGGAAGATGGGGGTGGCTGTCATTATGATATCCATAGGTAGCAACTTCCCCCTTCCAGGGGCTCTCAAAGGTGGCAAGCAGGCGGGGGGAAAGAGGCTGCAACAAGACAGCAAACCTTGGCTTGCTTTCTCCATCTCCTTTTCTACTGTGATGTCTGGGATGACGTTAGATGCAGTTCCAATGTTCCACAGACTTCCTGACTGATCTCTTGGTGGCTGGGTATGGAATTTGGGGATGAAAAGTGGATTTTACATCCAGGGATGGAGGACTGGGCCAGGTTGAGAAAGCTCCCATGACACTCCAAGACCCTTCAGGTTCAACCTGTGCTCTGAACTCCAGCAAGGGTAGCCTCTAGCTGACTCAGGCTGGCTTGTTCCACTTGTCATGTTGAGGAAAGCAAGGATCTTTTCCCCCTCTACAGAAAATAAGGTGATATAAAATCTAAATTTATCATCAGTGCAGCCATCCCCCTCCATGTCTTATCTTTGGAATATAATAATTTGCTGGAACAATGGTCTCCATCCGAAGGAAGAAGCCCTAGAACATTCCGATATCTGAAGAAGAGATGAGGCTCAATTTATTCTGCCTTTGTCTCTGATATTGGAGCTGGTAGTCATTCTTTCTTATTACTACTACTGTTAATAATAGTAATAGTGATACTTGTTAAGCGCTTACTTTCTGCCAGGCATTGAATTAAGTGCTGTGGTGGATCCAAGCAAATCTAGTTGGTCACAGTCCCTGTCCCATGTGAGGCTCACAGTCTCAATCCCCAGTTTACAGATGAGGTAACTGAGGCACAGAGAAGTGAAGTGATTTGCCCAAGGTCACACATTGGATTTTAATCCTAGCTCTTTCACTAGTCTGCTGAGACACCCTGGACAAGTCACTTAACTCCTTTGGATCTCAGTTTCCTCATCAGTTAAAAAGGCACAAGATACCTGCTCTTCTTCCCGCTTAGATTTTTGAGTCCAATGGGACAGAGACTATGTCTAACCTGATTGTATATCCCGTATCTATTACAGTTCTGGGGATATCGTAAGTGATTAATAAATACCATTATTATTAATGCTAAATACCTTAGGGTCAGTGATTTGTCCATCCAGAAGAAGAAATGTCACCTTAATCCCATCTCTTCAGACAGGCACCTATGTTGTCCCCCACTAGAACAAGATCAATCCATCTGATTGGAATTTATGAATTGGGATTTATTGGAATTGATCATTTATTTATCCCTAATTTATTTGTTATTATTAATGTCTGCATCCCTCTCTAGACTGAAGCTCATTGTGGGCAGGGAATGTACCTACCAACTTTGTCATACTGTACTCTCCCAAATGCTTAGTACAGTGCAATGCACATGGTAAGCGCTCAATAAATATGATTGATTGATTGGACAGATATTCATTCATTCATTCAATAGTATTTATTGAGTGCTTACTATGTGCAGAGCACTGTACTAAATGCTTGGAATGTACAATTCGGCAACAGATAGAGACAATCCCTGCCCAATGACAGGCTCACAGTTTATATGGGGGAGACAGACAGCAAAGCAAAACAGAACAAAACAAAACAAGACAACATCATCAAGATAAATAGAATCAAAGAGATATACACCTCATTAACAAAATAAATAGGGTAATAATATATACAAATAAGTGCAGTGCTGAGGGGAGGGGAAGAGGGAAGAGCAGAGGGTCGGGGGGGAGGGGAAGCAGAGGGAAAAGGGGGGCTCAGTCTGGGAAGGCCTCCTGGAGCAGGTGAGCTCTCGGTAGGGAGGAGGTAAGATATCAGAAAGAGAGCCTCTGTTTGGCTGAAAAGGTGTCAGCAGAAGAAAAGCATTCCTGTCGAGTTGGACCCAGGTTCCTTAGAAGCAGCAGTCTGGCTAAAGAGGTTGGGTTGCTAATCCATCAACTTTCTGGTTTATGGAAGAGTTGCTGACTGAAATTGTGTTGAAATAAAGAATCAGCATGGCTTAGTAGAGAAGCAGCATGGCCTAATGGATAGAGCATGGGTCTAGGAATCAGAAGGACTTGGGTTCTAATTCCGGCTCTGTCATTTGTCTGCTGTATGGCCTTGGACAAGTCACTTCACTTCTCTGTGCCTCAGTTACCTCATCTGTAAAATGGGTAGTAAAACTATGAATCCCAGGTGGGACAAGGCCTGTGTCCAATCTAATTAGCTTGTATCTTACCACAGTAAGTTCCACAATGTTCCACAGTTCCACAGTTCCACTGTATCTTACACAGTTCCACAGTACTTGGAACAGTGCCTGGCACATAGTAAGCACCTAACAAATACCATAAAAAAAGAGTCACCATCCATTTGTTATGGACTGATCCAAGTCTCCATCGGGCTGATTGTGCTGGTCTGTAGCTATCAGTCAAGACTGATTCAGTGATTTGCTGACAATTGATATTTTGTCATGTTTTCTAAACATGTTTTCTCTAAACAAACTTTGATTTTTGACCTCTATCACATACTCTGGTGATCATTTTGTTCTGGCAGTGATTTACCACCGAAAGATGATTCAAGTCAGAATCTACTCATCTTTGTGAACATGTCTTGTTGGATCTTTTTGGGGCCAACCTCATACCTTCCTAGGAAACCAAAGAATTCAGACTGCTTTTTTAATGGTATTTGTTTAGTGCTTACTATGTGCTAGACACCATTCTAAGCACTGGGGTAGATACAAGATAATCAGGCTGGACACAGCCCCTGTCGCACATAGGGCTCACACTCTTACTCCCCATTTTACAGATGGGGTAACTGAGACACAGAGAAGTGCCCAAGGCCACACAGCAGAAAAGTGGTGGAGCCAGAATAAGAACCCAGGTCCTTCTGACTCCCAGGCCCAATCTATCCACTAAGCCATGCTGTTTTACTTTTTTGGGTACAATTTGACTAGTATCTTCCACCTGAAAAGCTGAGTGTCTTCAGTCATCATCTAAACAATGTTCACAGAAACTATGAAAGTAAGAAAGGTGCCAAGCAATCTCGTTATGACTTCACAGTCATAAGAGATGGGCGACGACAGCGGGATGGGTAGGAACTCTGTGGATGTTTGCACCAACTGCTGTAGGGCTGGTGTTCGTCCCTGGGAATGAAGGAAAATCAAGAAAGACTGTAGCTGTAAAGCTGAGATGAAACTGTTTTCAGTTTATTCTTTCACAGTGGTGGTGAGCAAATGTCCATTCTCCCTTCTTGGAATGTTTCATGTGGCCAGTCAGTTAATTGTATTTACTGAGTGCTCACTGTGTGCAGAACACTGTACTAAGCTTTTGGGAGAGGACAATGTAACAATATAACAGAGGCATTCCCTCTGTTTGGTTTTGTTTTGCTGTCTCCCCCTTTTAGACTGTGAACCCGTTGTTGGGCAGGGATTGTCTCTATCTGTTACCGAATTGTACATTCCAAGCACTTAGTACAGTGCTCTGCACACAGTAAGCCCTCAATAAATACGATTGAATGAATGAATGAATGAATGAATGAATGAATTCCCTGCTCACAATGATCTCACAGTCAAGAGGTTGTAAGCTCTTCCTGAAGCCTGAGATACCATAACTGGCCAGGACCTCACTACAAGATTTTTTTTTTAATTTTACTTAGATCACCCTTAAAAGGCATTTGTAAGTATCTACTGGGTGCAGAGCACTATATAAAACACTTGGAAGTAGGCAAGTAGAAAGTAGAACTAGAAACTGTCTTTGTTCTCAAGGAGTTTATGATTTTAATGGGAGGGTCAGTTAACCTAGACTGCCAAATGTAAAAAAAATGATAAGAGAATGACTGAACATTAATGACAAAAATGAAGAAAAAGCAAAACTGTAGACTGTAAAATTCTCGAAGGAGAGAATCATGTCTACCAACTCCATTCATTCATTCATTCAATAGTATTTACTGAGCGCTTACTATGTGCAGAGCACTGTACTAAGCGCTTGGAATGTACAAATCGGCAACAGATAGAGACAGTCCCTGACCACTGACGAGTTTACAGTCTAATCCGGGGAGACAGACAGACAAAAACAATAGCAATAATTTGCCAAGTGCTTAGTACTGTGTTCTGCGCACAGTAAGCACTCAATAATGACCACTGATTGATTTGATTTGAAATAGATATGAAGCAGTGCTAAAGTGATTGTGGAATGGGATGACTAGGAAGGTGGAGATTAATTAGATTGGATTCTTCATGCTCCTTTCCCCAACCTCCTTCCTCCAAGCTTCACTATGGAGGAGCCTGCTTCCTGTCCCTCCTCCAGCCCCACAAAACATATAATCAGTCCTGTGTTTGGGTTAGTGAGGGGCCTGCCATGAGATATGCATTAGAACTATGTGGCAGAAGAAAGATCCAGGAGGTTCCTGAAGTGTCAGTGGTTAAGGATATGGGCCCCTACCTTTTATGGCCCCGGGGATTTGCAAGATGATGGTAGAAGAAAGGGAAAGCCTAATCTGAATGTCAACTCCCTCCCTCCACCTCACCTCCCGCTTAGTCAGCTGGGAGCAACCTCTAACCCTGCCTTAGGGAGGGAAGGGAGACAGTATGATCTAATTGAAAGTTCATGAGCTTGGGAGTCAAAGGACTTAGGTCCAAATCCCAACTCTGCCACTGGTCTGCTGTGTGATCTTGGGCCTTAACTGTCTCAGTCTTAAGTTCCTCAGTCAGTTGCTTCATCTGTGAAATGGGAGTTAAATACTTGTTCTCTCTTCTGCTTGGACTGTGAGCCCCATGTGGGACAGGGATTTGGTCCCACCAGATTGACTTATCTGCACTATCTCCTCCCTTACCAACTCTGAAATCCCTCTCTCTGACCATAACCTTCTCATCTGTCTCATCTCTCACACTCCCTCCCCCTGCAAATCTTTGCTACTCCCACACAGAGACCTCTGCTCTCTTGATCCCATCCGTCTTTCCAAAAGCATCTCTCCCCACCTTGCCCCGCTGTCCTCACTTCCCACTCTCGATGATCAGGTCTCCACTCTCAACTCCACCCTCTCTACTCATCTCGACTCTCTCGCCCCCCTTTCCCTCCGCCACTCTCGCTCCACTAACCCACAGCCCTGGATCACCTCCTCTGTCCGCCTCCTACGCTCCTATGCTCGAGCTGCCGAGCGCTGCTGGCAAAAGTCCAAGCACCAAGCCGACATCATACATTTCAAGTTTATCCTTTCCTGCCTGTACTCTGCCCTCTCCTCCGCCAGGCAAAACCTCTTCTCCTCCCTCATCGACACCCATGCCCGTCACCCTGCCGATTGTTCTGGACCTTTAACTCTCTCCTGAGGCCCCCTGCTCCTCCCCCTCCCCCATCTCTCACCCCCAATGATCTGGCCACCCACTTCATCACAAAAATC
The DNA here is from genome assembly GCF_004115215.2 of Ornithorhynchus anatinus. Classification (NCBI taxonomy): domain Eukaryota; kingdom Metazoa; phylum Chordata; class Mammalia; order Monotremata; family Ornithorhynchidae; genus Ornithorhynchus; species Ornithorhynchus anatinus. The sequence continues at coordinate 38,122,962 of NC_041729.1, forward strand.
AACACAATCAGGTCTGAGCTCCCCAAAGTCACCCCTCCCTTCTCCCCTCCCCCCCACCAACCTTCTCCCCTACTTTCCCATCCTTCCCTGCAGTATCCTCAGAGGAGATCTCCCTCCTCCCTCCTTGCAAGTGCCACCCCCTCCACCTGTGCCTTGGACCCCATTCCCTCTCACCTTATAAAAACCATCGCCCCTTCCCCCCTCCCTTCCTTAACTTCTATCTTTAACCACTCAATCTCCAATGGCTCCTTCCCCTCTGCCTTCAACCATGCCCATGTCTCCCCCATCCTAAAAAAAACCTTCTCTCGACCCCACTTCCCCTTCCAGTTATCGCCCTATCTCCCTACTACCCTTCCTTTCCAAAATCCTAGAACGAGTCATCTACACTCGCTGCTTAGAATTCCTTAACTCCCATTCTCTCCTGGACGCCCTCCAATCTGGCTTCTGTCCCCTCCACTCTACCGAGACTGCTCTCTCTAAGGTCACCCATGACCTCCTTCTTGCCAAATCCAATAGCTCCTACTCTATTCTAATCCTCCTTGACTTCTCTGCTGCCTTTGACACTGTCGACCATCCCCTCCTCCTCCACACCTTATCTCACCTTGGCTTCACGGACTCCGTCCTCCCCTGGTTCTCCTCTTATCTCACTGGCCTGTCATTCTTGGTCTCCTTCGCAGGCACCTCCTCCCTTTCCCATCAGGCTCGCATCTCCTCCTGTTGGAGTTCCTCAAGGGTCAGTGCTTGGCCCTCTTCTGTTCTCCATTTACACTCAATCCCTCGGTGAACTCATTCGCTCTCACGGCTTTGACTACTATCTCTACGCAGATGACACGCAAATCGACATCTTTGCCCCTGTCCTCTCCCCCTCCGTGAAGGCTCGCATCTCCTCCTGCCTCCAGGACGTCTCCACCTGGATGTCTGCCCGCCATCTAAAACTCAACATGAGCAAGACTGAGCTCCTCATCTTCCCTCCCAAGCCCAGTCCTCTCCCAGACTTCCCTATCACCGTGGATGGTCTCTCAGACCCACAACCTCGGTGTCATCTTTGACTCGTCTCTCTCATTCACCGCACACATCCGATCCATTACCGAGATCTGCCGGTCTCACCTTTACAATATCGCCAAGATCCGCCCTTTCCTCTCCATCCAAACGGCTACCTTACTGCTACGGGCTCTTGTTATATCCCGGCTAGACTACCGTGTCAGCCTTCTCTCTGATCTCCCTTCCTCCTCTCTCGCCCCGCTCCAGTCTATAATTCACTCCGCTGCCCGGCTCATCTTCCTGCAGAAACGTTCTGGGCATGTCACTCCCCTTCTTAAACACCTCCAGTGGTTGCCTATCAACCTCCGCTCAAAACAAAAACTCCTCACTCTAGGCTTCAGGGCTCTCCATCACCTTGGCCCTTCCTACCTCTCCTCCCTTCTGTCTTTCTACCGCCCACCCCGCACGCTCCGCTCCTCTGCCGCCCACCTCCTCACCATCCCTCGGTCTCGCCTATACCGCCGTCGACCCCTGGGCCACATCCTCCCATGTTCCTGGAATGCCCTCCCTCCTCACCTCAGACAGTCTAATTCTCTTCCCCTCTTCAAATCCCTACTTAAAACTCACCTCCTCCAAGAGGCCTTCCCAGACTGTGCCCCCCCCCCTTGTCCCTCTGTTTCCTCTACCCCCCCTTCACCTCTCCGCAGCTAAACCCTCTTCTCCCCCCTTTCCCTCTTCTCCTCCCCCTCTCCCCTCCCACCCCCTCAGCACTGTACTCATCTCCTCGACTGTACATATCTTCATCACCCTATCTATTTTGTTTATTTTGTTTAATGGTATGTACATCACCCTGATTCTATTTAGTTGCCATTGTTTTTATGAGATGTTCTTCCCCTTGACTCTATTTATTGCCATTGTTCTTGTCTGCCTGTCTCCCCCGATTAGACTGTAAGCCCGTCAAAGGGCAGGGACTGTCTCTATCTGTTGCCAACTTGTACATTCCAAGCACTTAGTACAGTGATCTGCACATAGTAAGCGCTCAATAAATATTATTGAATGAAATGAATGAATGAATTGACTTGCATCTGCCCCAGTGCTCAGCACAGTATTTGACACAAAGTAAGGGCTTAACAAATGCCACAAATAAAGAGGTAGGTAGGCATGGGGTGGGTGCCAGACATGAAACCCTTGTTTGTTCTCCTGTCTCTCAACTCTGAAAGATGTCCCCCATGACATCCCAAGCCCAGAATGCTCCTCAAGGGCAGGGATGGCATGTTTCACTGCTTCGGTGGGTTCTCCAAGCTGCCAGTTCAGTGCTCTGAATACAAATGCTTAATTAAAGTTATGCCTACCTCCCTTTCCAGCTCTCCTCCTCCCTTCTTTCTTCATTGAAAAGTTTCCTGAAATCCCTTTTTTTGGTAATATTTGTTAAATGCTTACTATGTTCCGGGCACTCTACTAGGCGATAGGGTAGCTACAAGCTAATAAGGTTGGACACAGTCCCTGTCCCACATGGGGCTCACGGTCTTAATTTCCATTTTACAGATGAGGTAACTGAGGCACAGAGTAGTTAAGTGGCTTGCCCAAGGTCACACACAGTTGACAGAGCCGGAATTAGAACCGGGGTCCTTCTGACTTTCAGGCCTGTGCTTTCTCCAATAGGAAATATTACTTCTCACAGGTAGCTAAGTGGCCTCTTTCCTCCTGACCCTGGCCCATCTCAGAATATGAAACTTCCATCACCATCTTAAAGGAGGAGATTTCATGGCCATAATTTGTAGACTTTCACTATTAGGGAGGTAGCATGGAATTGAGCCAGATCTCAGTTCTTATCTCAAGTTTGCCTCAGGCCAGCAGGGTGACCTTGGATAAATTACTTAACCTCTCTGTGCCTCACTTGTCCCATCTGATAAGATATCTGCTCACCCTAGATAGTGAGCTGCATGAGATGCAGGGATCTCATTTTTGTGTATTTATCCCAGTACATAAGACAGTGCCCCAGTATTCTTATAATGATGCCACAGTGCTTAAGATATAAGCCCCATGTTCTCTGGAGTTTTGACAGGGTGAAGTGACATGCATTTGCAAATGGCAGCATCAATTTTTCTCATCCACTTTTGGGGCATCAAGAGACTTTTCGGCTATACCCTTTCTCAAGTCACCTTAAATATCAGAGCTTCACTGCTACCATTTAGAAATGCTAAATGACAGGCAGTGAAACTGGGACAATCAAATCTCAATTCTCCAGGGGCTTATCCAGTCTGGGCATCTACCTGTCCCTTTGCTTCTTCCTCTTTCCTGCTGCCTGACATACAGTCATTTCACTGCTTCTTTACAACTCCACTAGAGGAGGAGAACCTGAAAATCTTACTACGTAATTTTCTGTGAGTGAGCAACTCATGTTGGGGGTGGTAGGGGAAAAACTGACACTCAGAGTGAAAATGAAGTCTGAGAGTTTCATTGTGTTTCCCAGCGCTGTTTCCATTAGAATGGAGAGTTGAAAATGAGGATATGGAATTGTTAAGAAGGACTGTCTCTCCCGATTAGACTGTAAGCCCGTCAATGGGCAGGGACTGTCTCCATCTGTTGCCAAATTGTCCATTCCAAGCACTTAGTACAATGCTCTGCACATAGTAAGTGCTCAATAAATACTATCGAATGAATGAATGAATGAATCTACCATAGAAAACGGGCATGACTGGTGGTTGAAAGGCTCTATTGTCGGAGACAAAATGCGGAGGTTTAAGTTCCATCGATAGGTCATTTTTCAAGAGTTCTATCAATCAAGGACTTATTAAACTTTGCTCACGGGGAGAACCTCATGAAATACACATCTCAATTTTCTGAGACTCCCCAAGGAGCGGTACAGTAATCGTCCAATCTTCTTCAGTCAAACACAATCAATAAGATGCAGAACATTTCGACTAGAAGACCAGACAGCCCTGAGCTGACACTTTTTTAGCTGTCTGGTGGCTGACAAGTTTGCTTAAAAGAGAGGAAACCATTTCCTTGTTTCTTTCTTCTTTAAAACCAGATGGTGTTCTTGGCTCCTTCCTAAACAATGGCAATTCTTTACTTTCAGCCATTTCTTGCTGTCACGGCAAAAGCCAGTTTCTCATAGTTAGCTTTGGCTTTCTGCTGTTAGAAATCAATAGAGTAGGTTGAGTGAGAGGTACATTTGTATCACTTTTAGTTAAAAATTATGTCTGTGCAGCTCTAGACGAGGTGAACTTTGTTCCAAGACCTAATCTGAAGTGGATGTCCCTAAAAGGCTAGGGAATTAATTTAAGGCCATTTTGAAGGTGCCGGCCCAGGTTAATGTGGGAGCATCCTTGCCAAACTTTGAACCTATCAAAGGCCCAGGCTGTGTGGGTCTGACTGGCGTCCTAACTAATCACTTGTAAGGCAACCTAAGCTAGGTCATTAAACAAAGCAGGGCCAACAAGAGTGCAAAAGGCAGTACTAAGCATTTGGAAATGTACAACAGGAGCAAAATAAACATTCCCCAGTCAATCTATCAATCATATTTATCGAGAGCTTACTGTGTGCAGAGCACGTACTAAGTGCTTGGGAGAGTACAATATAAAAATATAACAGAATTGGTCGACATGTTCCCTGCCCACAACTCCCTTTCAGTCTAGAGCGGGAGGCAAGAAATATATATACAAATAATGGGGTGAGGTGGAGGAAGAACAAGGATGAAAAAGTAGCAGAGTGATTATCAATGCAGGAGATGGGGCTTGTCTCTGCTTTGAGCTCCTCGAGGCTGTTTGTCTGCCCCCGATCAGGAACCAGTAGTTAGAAGCAATGTGGCTAGTAGAAAACGCCCAGGCCTGGGATTCAGAGGACCTGAATTCTAATCCCAGTTCTATCATTTATCTGCTGTGTGACCTTGTACACAGTAGGTGCTTAACAAATACCATGCAAACAAACAGAAAACCACTGACTGGAGAATTTTACTAATTATGATACTTTTACTATTGTTTCAACTGGGGGCAAGTAACTCAGGGCTGCTCTAGCCTACTAAACCCCTGGGCAAAAGCTATCCAACTCAGTGGTATTTAGAGAAGCAGTGTGGCTTAGTGGAAAGAGCACGGGCTTGGGAGTCAGAGGATGCGGGTTCTAATCCCAACTCCACTGCTTGTGACCTTGGGCAAGCCACTCAACTTCTCTGTGCCTCAGTTACCTCATCTGTAAAATGGGGATTAAGACTGTGAGCCCCAAGTGGGACAACTTGATTACCATGTATCTACTCCAGCACTTAGAACAGTGCTTGACACATAGTAAGCGTTTAACAGATACCATTATTATCATTATTATCATTATTATTATTATTAAGCAATTTTGTACTAAGCATATGAGAGAGTACAATGCAACAGAGTTGGTAGACATATTCCCTGCCCACAAGGAACATACAGTACAAAGGGGAATGAAGACTTAGCAGACAGAGGACTACCAGTGTATCACCGTTCTACCACACTACTGTCTGCTTAATTGTCTTGAAGCTAGTAATAATACATGTTTACAGTCGCACACATAAACTTGATGCTAATTCTTTGAATGGTTTTCAGGCTGGATATTTCATCAGTTGATCATCCTTACATAACTATTTTTTATCACAAATCTTTCCTCTGAAAAATTATGTCTCCACTAGCATTTTCAACTCTAGGTCAGCAAAAGAAACTTATGACCTCACTTACATAACTTCTGTTTCACTGGCCTATATTTTATCTCTGCTCCACTATTCAAAGTGGTTGTCCTCCAGTGGAACAGCCTACCTTTAATTGTCTGCTACTGGTTCCCTTACCACTCCAGTTCAAAACCTCCTCTTCCAGGAAGGCTTCCAATCCAGACCCAATCCCCTCACTATTCCATGTCACCCAACAGTCCCTTATTTCTGTGAGTTAAAAAGCATTTTAATTCAAACGTATGATGTCCGAGTGAAGCACCGGAAAATGTGTCTACTTCAATTATATCTATCTGTCTTGGACTCCCCAGTAATTTTAAGATCTTTGATAGAAGGTCTCTATCCAACTCAGATTATGGAATCCTGGCCCTTGCATACCCAGTTCAATGTCCAAGGTTTTGCTCTTCCTTGGGAAAGGACTTCTGCTGGTATTAGACTGCTTTCATTTGCTTTTCACTTGGTGGCAGAGAATCATTCAGTGGTATTTATTCATTGTTTATTGTGTGCAGAGCATATATTTAACGCTTGGAATAATAGAATAGAATAAGTAGAAGGTGCTCTGTAGATAGTAAGTGCTCAATAAATACTATTGAATGAATGAATGAAGTTCTCCACCACTGGAGACCACAGAATCTTACCTGCACCTTCCTAGGTGACAATCTGTCACAGAAAGGAAGAGATTTTATACTCAGTTATTTTCATAATGCAAATGATCTCTACACATTTTTGATAGACTGCTGGTGGGGAATCAGAGAACATTTGCCCGCTGATGCACATTTGACCAGATACAACGCAATGTGATGTCAGAAGAAATTCTTTAGCACATGCACATGACATCCATAGAGGTTCCCTTACTAAAAACATGCTTTCCTTAACTTGGGACCAATAAAGAATGCATCCCCTGTCTCATACGGGAACTGTGAATATTAACAGGGCGGAATGCTTTCATTGAGAAATTCGTTTTCAGAGAAACAGCTAGATTCAGGTGAGGAGAAGCCAACCTGATTTTCTGAGAGGGACATCTTGAAGAAATGGGATAATGAAGATTAATGGTTTCTCCACAGGTTATCTGCTTTTTCAAGGCATTTAAAAGGTCCGCCGGCAAAGATCTGGACCACAAAACAAATCACTAAAAGACCGTGTAAATCTAATGCAAGAACGAGAGTCTCGTCAAAGGGCCTTCAAATGGGAAAAAGCAATAGAGGGGGAATTTTTGAGGAAGCTAATTAAATAAGTGCCACCCTTTATCCCTGTGCTGGTTTGAAGGTATAATTAAAGGTGGGAGGGGGAGAAGAAGAGAAGACAATCACAGCAAAACTGACTCAGCAGAAATCACCAAATAATTACTGACTTCAGCGGGAGAGAAAATACAAAGGAGTTCATAGCCGAAGCAAATGAAATGCATCCTCCCAAGCAGTGGTACTGCACTTAGAATGAGCAATTGTTAATCTGTTAGCAGTAAAATAAGAACACCACATAAACAATACTCAGTGCCTTAAAAAATGAAGCCATTAGTGCTATGGCATATGCTACTTATGCTTTCCCAATTGAAATGTATGAAAAAAATCCCTCCCAGCCAGGACCAATTAGGACTTGCCATGCTTGAACAAGAAGGTCTACTTATTAAGGGTGGTAGAGAATAAAGCCAGAGCCGCATTTGCCAAAAAAAAGGCTTAGTCAAATAAAGCTCCCTGGTTTGGACAAAGGCAGGCTCGTGGACTTTTCCAGTATTTGCCATGGATTCTTTTTGACTTGTCTCCTAGTGAGTAAATCTCAAACGTGCACAACAATTCAGGCAGCCCAAAGGATAATGGGAGTTTGGTGCACTTTCTGAAATGGTATTTAATAAATAATAATAAATAAGTGCTTATTATGGGCTGTTCTAAGTGCTGAGGGTAGATACGGGGTAATCAGGTTGTCCCACATGGGACTCACAGTCTTAATCCCCATTTAACAGATGAGGGAACTGAGGCATAGAGAAGTTAAATGACCTGCCCAAAGTCACACAGCTGACAAGTGGCAGAGCCGGGATTAGAACCATGACATCTGACTCTCAAGCCCGTGTTCTTTCCACCAATCCATGCTGCTGCTCTTAAGCACTTACTATATTCCAGACACAGAAGTGCTTACTATGTGCCAGGTAGGACACAGTCCATGTCCCACATGGGGTTCATAGACTTAATCCCCATTTTACAGATGAGGTAACTGAGGCACAGAGAAGTTAAGAGACTTGTCCAAGGTCACACAGCAGACAAGTGATGAAGCTGGGCTTAGAGCTGAGGTTCTTCTGACTCCCTGGCCTGGGTCCATCCAAAAGGCCACACTGCTTATCTAATTTATTGGAGAGTTGAGCCTATCACCGTCATCAGCTGTATGACCCTACAAGAATTAAGCTCCTAGAGCCTTTTACTCACAGGAATCCATGTGCACCAGCCCCTTCCACCCAACTCTATCCTTTCCCCATGGCTACAGGCTGGAAAAGTAGAGCAAAATGGGGAATAAACTTGACCTTTAAAATTAGGAATGTCTGTCTTCCAGTGAAGGTGGCTTTTCAAGGGACCATGTCCCAAACTCATGCTTAAAGTTTTTTATCTACTTTGGCTATTACCTCTGGCAACTCTGCTATGCCCTCTTTTTTTCATTTCTACATATTTGATACCCTGCTAGCTTTCTTGTTATGCCTACTGTTCGGAAATGTAGGGAGGGAATATGGATGAAGTAGTGTGAGTTGAGCCTGAATTCTAATCGCGACTCTGCCACTTTGCTGTGTAACCTTGAGCAAGTCACCTAACTTCTTTGTGTTTCGGTTACCTCATCTGTAAAACGGGGATTAAGACGTGAGCCCCATGTGGGATGGGAGCTGGGTCCAACCCAATTAGTTTGAATCTATCCTGTTGCTTAGTAGAGTGCCTGGCACATAGTAAATGCTTCACAAATACTATAAAAAAATGAGCCCACATCTCTGGTTATACAGATGGTCAGGAATTCTCTCCCCACTAAGGTTTGACAACCCTCAAGGATATGCTCCTACCACTAAACTGTAAACTCCTTGAGGGCAGGATTCATGTTTCCTATTGTTGAACTCTCCCAAGAGCTCATTTCAGTGGCCTGCACACTGTACACACTTGGCAAATGCTATTGACTGTTGCGGTACTGCAGTCATCTTCTTGGTGGCTCCATTCTCCCAAGGTAGAAAGGAAATCCATTAAGCAGTAGTTTATTTTTAATGGTATTTGTTAAGCACTATGTGCCAGGCACTCTACTAAGTACTGGAGTAGATAGTATTGAGAAGCAGCATGACTTAATGGAAGGATCCCTGGCCTGGGAGTCAGAGGACCTCTGTCTAATCCCGGCTCTGCCAATTTCTTGCTCTGTGACTTTGGGCAAGTTATATCTCTGTGGCTCAGTTACCTCATCTGTAAAGTGAGGATTAAATTGTCTTTCCTTCAGCTGAGACTGTAAGCCAGCCCCTTATGGAACAGGGACTGTGTCCAATTGATAAACTTGTATCGACCCCAGCACTTAAAACAGAATTTGACACACAGTAAGCATTTAACAAATACCATTTTAAAAAGAATCCTACTGTATGAAGAGCATTGTACTAAGCCCTGCCCTTCAGGAGTTTACAATCTGTTTCAGGTTGGGGCAATGGTTCAATGTAATAATAATTATAATGATAAAGATATTTGTTAGACACTTACTATGTGCCAGGCACTGTACTAAGTACTGGGGTGGTTACAAGCCAATTGGGCTGGACAACGTCCCTGTCCCACATGGGGCTCACAGTCTCAATGCCCATTTGCCAGATGAGGTAACTGAGGCCCAGAGAAGTAAAGTGCCTTGCCCAAGGTCACACAGCAGACAAGTGGTGAAGCCAGGATTAGAACCCATGACCTTCTGATTCCCAGAATCACGTTCTATCCACTACGCCATGCCTCTTCTCTATCTCTTTTGAGAGGCTAGAGACCTTTAAGAAATAAGTGTAAGGTTCCTATTATGATCAGCAAACCTAATTGGAGGAAAAATTATGATGTGGGGGAATGCTTGATGGGGTATGGTGTTTAAAGTCTTAATGGTATATGGAGGTAGCCATAAGGAAGCCCATTTTTACTTCTGGGATCAAGTCAGTTCATCGTATTTATTGAGCACTTACTGTGTGCAGAAAACTGTACTAAGTACTTGGGAGAATATGATATAACAATAAACAGACACATTCCCTGTGCAAGACAAACTTATATTCTAGGGGGGAGATAGACATTAATATGAATGAATAAATTACAAATATATACCTAAGTGTTGTGGGGCTGGAAGGGGGGATGATAGAGGGAGCAAGTCAGTGAGACTCAGAAGAAGGGAGTGGGAGAGAGGAAAGGAGGGCTTAGTCAGGGAAGACCACTTGGAGGAGATGTGCCTTCAATAAGATTTTCAAGGTAGGGGGAGAGTAATTGTCCGTTGCATATAAGGAGGGAGGGCATTCCAAGTCAGAGGCTGGAAGTGGGCCAGAGGTTGGCGGCGAGGTAGGTGAGCATTAGAAGATTGAAGTGCGCGGCCTGGGTTGTAGTAGGACATTAGTGTGGTGAGGTAAGAGGGGGCAAAATGATTGAGTGCTTTAAAGCTAATGGTGAGGAGATTTTGTTTGATGCAGAGGTGGATGGGCAACTACTGGAGTTTCTTGAGAAGTGGGGAAATATGGTCTGAATGCTTTTGCAGAGAAATGATCTGGGCAGCAGAGTGAAGTATGGACTGGAGTGGGGAGAGACAGGAGGCAGGAGGTCAACAAGGAGGCTGATACAGTAATCAAGGCGGAATAGGAGAAGTGATTAGATTAACGCAGTTTGGATGGAGAGGAAATGGCAGATTTTAGTGATGTCTTGACCTGCTACCTGCTGTCAGGTATTCCCCTTATCTGCTGCTTCCAGCTCCCACTGCCATTTCAAACCAATAGGGAGGAGGCAGGCATGGACAGCTCAGCTTTATAGAAACTTCTGCAGCTCCTTCTTGTCCCCTTGTGTTTCCCTTCCTCCCTCCATTCCAACAGCAGGTGCCCACTGCTAGAATTGGAAGAAGGATTATATCCAACTTGATTAGCTTATATTTACCCCAGTGCTTAGGACAGTACCTGGCACATAGTTAAGCAATTAACAAATACAAAAAAAAACACCCACAAAAAACTGCCCCATAAGTGGGTCCATTAAGAACCAGGCAGAACCATCTCTACTAACTCTTGTGGTAATGTCAGTCAATTAGTCATGTGTATTTATTGAGTACTTACTGTGTGCAGAGTGCTGTACTAAGCACTTGGAAAAGTCATTTATTGCCCCCAAGGAGCTTACAAGTCTGGAGGAACAATGTCATTGTTCTATGATCTTATGTCTTTATGCATCATAGAGAACATTTAATAAAGCCCCTGAGGGATAAAGGACTAATCTCATTTACCTCATTGCATTCTTCCCTAACACTCAGTACAGCACAGTCAGAGCTCAATAAGTACCACTGAATTGAGTGAGAGCCATCTCTGTTTGGGAAACTGTCCAGGGTACATTATAAAGGATGGCATTATCTGTGCCTGACGGCGAAGCTTACTCCAATATATTTTATTATAGCTAATTAAGAAGATTAAAGCATCATAAATTATATACTAGATATTACATCAGATCCTCTCGCTTTCCAAATATTGCTGTTTCTACATAAGCAAGAATTTTCCCCTGAAAAAGTTGGATGAGCAAAATGATGGAATATTAAAAAGGACAAAATACAAGACTAAGTATGTTTAAAATCCTCATGCCAGTGGAGACCACTGGAAAACTGGGACCGCACAATCTCATAGCCAGCACCACTCTTCCCACCCACTCAGTCATTGATAAACAAAAGCCATTAGGAGTATCAGTCCATCATATTTATTGAATGTTTATTATGTGCAGAGCACTGTACTAAGTACTTGGGAGAGTACAATATGAAGAGTTGGTAGGCACCACTCCCTTACCAGATTGTCGATGATAGCACAGTCTCTGGGTCCAAGCTCCACTAGTTATCTCCCTGTAGTCTGGACTCCGGTCTGGTCTGTTTATGGGCCCCTATTAACGTCACTAAAAGTGCCCGAGATTTTTTGAGGCCTCAGAGAAAGTCATAACAGAAAAGTGAAGCCTCAAGTGAAAAAGCCGGCACTGGTTCAACTAATGATTAGAAATGGAAAATTGCTGAAGATCCGTAATAGTAATAACAACGTTGGTATTCGCTAAGCGCTTACTAAGTGCCGAGCCCTGTTCTAAGCGCTGGGGTAGATACAAGGTTGTCAGGTTGTCCCACCTGAGGCTCACAGTCTTAATCCCCATTTTACAGATGAGGTAACTGAGGTACCGAGAAGTTAAGTGACTTGTCCAAAGTCACACAGCTGACAGGTGGCAGAGCTGGGATTAGAACCCATGACCCCTGACTCCTAAGCCCGTGCTCTTTCCACTGAGCCGCGCCGCTTCTTCTGTATTCCGTATTCTGTGTGTTCTGTACACAGTAATAATAATTATGGTATTAAGTGCTTACTATAGGCCAAGCACTGTACTAAGCACTGGGCAGGTACTAGATAACAGGTTTGACAGAGTTTCTGTGCCATTTGGGGCTCACAGCCTACATAGGAGGGATTTAATTCCCATTTTACAGATGAGGAAACTGAGTCACAGAGAAGTTAAGTTGCTTGCTCAAGGCCACATAGCAGACAACGGTCAGAGTCACGATTAGTACCCAGTTCTTCTGACTCCCAGGCCCGTGTTTCTTTCACTGGGTCATGCTTCTCGAAGCACTTAATAAATACTATTATTATCAATCATTCAGTGATATTTGACAGACATATCTTCATCTGCTAATTAAGCTCTCTTACCAGTTAAGCTTCTCCCCTAGTTTCTTCCATCACTACTCTGTTGCATCTTCTCCCTACTCAACCCAGGGAGACTCAAGGCCTAAACCACAAAGCAAAGGCGACACCTCTTGGAAGCAGTTAAGGGAAGTTTCCTAATTAAGAGGAGTATTGTTGATTATAAGAAAAACATCTGTGGTTGGTCTAAGCTAGGCTTGCAAATAAATTCAAATAATTAACAAGCCCAAACACATTTTTACTACCTCATTTTCCCCCACCATGGTTTTCTGGTAGGATAAGAAATGAAAATCGGCATTCTCCTCTTCTAGCGCACGGTATTCTCTCCAGAAAAGCAGGCAATCAAATATATCTGTTGGGTGCTTACTGTGTGCAGAGCACTGTACTAAGTGCTTGAAAGAAAACAATATAACAGAGTTGGTAGATGTGATTCCTGCCCCAACAAGCAAGAGGTTTATTCTAAGGTTTTCATTTCCATTGAGTGTAAGATTCAAGATTTCTAGTTCTTGCTTTCAGAGAAGTGGGAAAAGCATTCTCCCAACAGACCTAATTCCTTTCTAGTCTTCAGAATCCACTCCTGATCTGGGGACGAGTTTCAGAATGATCGGCTTCTTGGGTTTCATAAAACCCGTCGAATCCAGTTCTAGGGGCATCTGAGGACAGAAGCAAACGGAAACCAGTAAATAGAGGAAGATTTAAAAAGGGATAGCTGTAAAACTAACACTCTGATATACTGACTGAAGCAAAACCTTCTAAATAAAATAGAATTTCCCAATGGTCATAACAGCCCTTCATCCTTTTATTTCTTTTCATATAGAGCCAAGAGTTGTGGCTTACGGCAAAACATGACTCCACCTCGAGGAACAGATCCTGTGTGGACAAATGCAATGAAAGACCCTGTCACAAGAGAAACTGCTGCTTCTCAAGAAGCCTAGTTGGCAAGTTGAAGGGCAGCACGTTGCTTCCTAGTCTTAGAGGCTCAGACACCCTGGGTTTAAGCCGACTGGTTTAACCTCTAGCGGGATCAGCGTGGAGATCATCAGTTGTTCCTGGAAGTCATTAGCACCAGGGTGGAGCAGAAAGTGGGTTTCTCACCGGGGTCTCTTTGCAAGGCTCCACGGAGAAATTCTGCAGCAGGTGAATCAGAGCAGCTTTCATGTTGAGGAGGGCAAATCTCATTCCAATGCAGTTTCTGGGACCGGCTCCAAAGGGCAGGAAGACATAGGGATTGTGCGAAGCTTTCTCTTCCTTACTGAACCTGGTGCCAATGAGTGAGATGGTCAGAAAGACAAGGAGGAGGGCAGTGAGGTCTTTCTTTTGTTTTGACAGAGACCAGCACTCCACGACCTTCCATCACTATCACCCCTCTTATCAATACCCCAGGCTGCTCTTTCCTTAGTTGAAATTAAGAGTGTCTGATCTTGGGGTTGTAAATGTCTGCAAATTGACAGTTCCTGGAATAAGGGATAAACAGGAATCAGCTGGTCTAACCTAGCCAATGTCCCACTCTGTCTGTTTCTTGGTGAAATGCTCCCATGACTTTTCACTATTCAATCTGCCTGTGTTTATATGCATTAACTTTTTTTTAAAATAGTATTTGTTATGCACTTAACATGTACCAGGCACTGTATTAAGCACTGGCATATATTCAAATTAATCAGGTTGGACACAATCCCTGTCCCACATAGGGCTCTTAGTTTTAATCCCCATTTTACAGATGAGATAACTGAGGCACTTATAAGTGAAGTGACCTGCCCAAGGTCACACAGCAGACAAGGGGCAAGCCATATCAGAACCTGGGTCTTCCTGACTTCCAAGCCCATGCTCTTTCCACAAGACCATGCTGCTTCTCCGTTCAAAAACCCACCTAAGCCCAGGGCAATCCTGCATACAGTTCACAGAAAGTTCTCTCTCCCCTCACGTAGACAAACCCAAGAGTGTCTTGAGTCTCCGCTGTTTCAAACGAATATTGGATTATTTTCTTAAATTTCTGAGCAATAACAATAATGGCATCGATAAAGCACTTACTATGTGCCAAGCACTGGGGCAGATGCAACACAATAAGATCAGATGAAGTCCTCTCCCTCCTCCACTGTGGGGCTCACCGACTAGAGGGAGGGAGAACAGATATTTAAGCACCAATTTACAGATGACGAAACTGAGGCAGAGAGAGGCTAAGTGACTTGTCCAAGATCGCAGGTGGTGGAGGGAGGATTCAAACCCAGGTTCCCCTAGATTCTCAGTCCTCAGCCCCTTCCACTAGGCAACACTGCTTGTCTACACCTTCCTTCCCCCAGAAACGAGGTCGTGGGACAAGAAGGCTCAATCCAAGGGGCAGGGATTACAGTTACAGTTGTCTCCCCCTCTAGATTGTAAACTCACTGTGCACAGGGAATGTGTTGATTTATTCTTGTATTGAAGCAGCGTGGCTCAGTGGAAAGAGCCCGGGCTTGGGAGACAGAGGTGGTGGGTTCGAATCCCAGCTCCGCCACTTGTCAGCTGTGTGACTGTGGGCAAGTCACTTCACTTCTCTGTGCCTCAGTTTCCTCATCTGTAAAATGGGGATGAAGACTGTGAGCCCTACGTGGGACAATCTGATTACCTTGTATCTATCCCAGCGCTTAGAACAGTGCTTGGTACATAATGAGCACTTAACAAATACCAACATTATTATTATTGTACTCACCCAACCATTTAGAACAGTGCTCTGCACACAGTAATCGCTCAAAAACTATGACTGACTTACTGATTACATTACAGCTGCTACCATGGAGCCCACACTTATAACATTTGGGTCCATGTACCCAGGACTCAGATGCCATTACAAATTACATGAATGCTTACCTGAGCAAGACTGGCTTAGAACCACAGTGGGAAAATTGGGCTTTATTTTTACCCTTGTTTCTAATCTGCCTGGCTCAAGTCAGACCCTCATGTGACTCTGGTATAAATAAGGTTACAGCTGCTGGAAACAGGCTTCGGGGTCATTTCTTCCATTGTGCTCGTGAAAGTCCACGTCCAGAGTATGGAGGGATATCATAAAGCCTCTGGCTGGAGATGCTTGGATTTGATGTCCAGGATTACTGTCCCATTCAAGCACTGTATGGATTTTCCTGGTCGCTCTACAGAGTTAGAGGAGCAGCGTGGCATAATGGGTAGAGCACAGGCTTGGGAGTCAAAATGTCATGAGTTCTAATCCCCACTCTACCACTTCTCTGCTGTGTGACCTTTTCTCTGTGCCGCTGTTCCCTCATCTGTATAATGGGGATTGAGACTGTGATCCCCATGTGGAACAGGGACTGTGTCCAACCCAGTTATCTTGTATCTACCCCAGTGCTTAGGCAGTGCCTGGCACAAACTAAGCGCTTAACAAATGCCATAATTATTATCTCCTTCTTAACTTACCTCTCAGGGAGGAACTTTTCAGGCTCTGGCCAATGCTCTGGATCCCGATGCAGAACAAATGCTGGTATAATAACCACTGTCCCTTTGGGAATGGTCAACCCTTTGATTTGGATTGTTTCCTTACAGACTCTCTCTATTCGACCTCCTGGGGGGAAGAGCCTGAGAGTCTCCTGGACAACCATATCGAGATAATCCATCTGGGAGATGCACTCATAAGTGGGGCTGGCCTAGAGGGAGAGAGATTTGTGAAGGAGAAGGTCCAGATCAGTTTAAAAAGCTGCCCCCCTCACACCCCAGCACACATATACACACAAACCTGGGCAGAAGTATGCAAAAACCAACTTTCCCAACTTTCAGACTATGCTTAAGGTTGTTGTGGTTTGAACCTGCCTGGTACCATGAGAAGCTGAGGATGAAACTTTAATAATAACAATAATAATAATAATAATAATGATAATAACAATGGTATCTGTTAAGCACTTACTATGTGCCAGGCACTGTTCTAAGCGCTGGGGTAGAGACATGCTAATTGTGTTGGACTCAATCCCTGTCCCCCATGGGTTTCACAGTCTAAATAGAAGGGAGTAGGATATAATCCCCATTTTACAGTTGGGGAAACTGAGGCACAGAAAAGTTAAGCGGCTTGCCCAAGGTCACACAACATGCAAGCAACAGAGCTGAAATTAGAACCCAGGTCCTCTGACTCCCAAGCCTGTACCCTTGTCACTAGGCCAAGCTGCTTCTCTAAGCCTTCTAATCATGAACCAACTGTTCCTTTTACAATTGATATTCTTCACTTCTTGATTTTAGCTTTCTATTTCTTTCTTTTCCTTCCTCTTTCCCAATGTCTGTCTCCCTCCCTGGTGCCTTCTTTAATTCTCCCCCTTTAGAATGTGAGTCATCAGTGGGCCAGAAGCTTTATCTGCATTAATATCCATGTATTTTTGCCAGTTCTTTGTAAGTGCTTTGCCCACAGTTAGTGCTTTAATGAAAGAGAGGAGAACCAAGCTCTATTGCTTTCTAAACAGGGTTAAGATACTGAAAGGTTTGGATGGAAGGCTGAGAAAAAAAAAAGCATAAGGTCTTCCCCTTGGCCATGCCTCACTGCCTTGATGGAGGGACACCGCTGAGTGACCAAATATTTGTCCCTATGGCCTAGCATCGTTCTTTCAATCCTATTTGTTGGACACTTACTGTGTGCAGAGAACTGTACTGGGCTCTTGGGAGAGTACAATATAACAATAAACACACACATTCCCTCCCCAAACCACCAGGACCACATGAGATGGCACTTCTGCCAAAGGAGTAGCTTTTTTAACCAGATACTGCACTGAGTTCAAAATTTTCCTAAAAGCCATATAATTACCCATAATAGATTTATAGCTGCCTTAAATCACTTCTGATGAGATTCTAATTAGATGCTCTGACCTAGCCTTTGCCAGCTCAGGCCTCTCGATCAATCATTGGCATTTATTGTCTGTTTACCATGTGCAGACCTCTGTATTAAGTGCTTGGAGGAGTACAATATAATAGAGTTGATATTCATGATCCCTGCACTTCAAAGAGTTTACAATCAAGAGGAAGAACTTACAAGGGCCATACTATTCCTTAGTGTTCACTAGCCCATGCAGCAATGTGCCCTTTACACAAAATAAAAATGCTAAATTTGGGGGCGGGGAAAATTGGGAAATCTCCTGGTTACCCAACTACTAAGATATGAAGCAGCATGACGCAGTGGATAGACCTCGGGCCTGGGAGTCAAAATGTCATGGATTCTAATCCTGGCTCCACCACTTGTCTGCTATGTGACCTTGGGCAAGTCACTTCACTTTTCTGGACCTCAGTTATCTCATTCG
Organism: Ornithorhynchus anatinus; assembly: GCF_004115215.2. NCBI lineage: Eukaryota > Metazoa > Chordata > Mammalia > Monotremata > Ornithorhynchidae > Ornithorhynchus > Ornithorhynchus anatinus. The sequence goes on from NC_041729.1 coordinate 38,140,756, forward strand.
TAAAATGGGGATTAAGAGTGTGAGCCTGATGTTGGACTGTGTCCAACCCAATTTGCTTGTATCCACCCTAGCACTTAGTACAATACCTGGCACATAGTAAGTACTTAAAAAATTCCATTATTATTATTATAACCAACACTTAGAACAGTGCTTAGCATATAGTAAGCTTGATTCTATTTATTTGCTATTGTTTTAATGAGATGTTCTTCCCCTTGATTCTATTTATTGCCATTGTTCTTGTCTGTCTCCCCCGACTGGACTGTAAGCCCATCAGAGGGCAGGGACTGTCTCTATCTGTTACCGATTTGTACATTCCAAGAGCTTAATACAGTGCTCTGCACATAGTAAGCGCTCAATAAATACTATTGGTTAAACACTTAACAGATACCATCATCATTATTATTATTATTACGTGTGGGCTACATTCAGGATCAGACTACGTGCTTGTCACATAGTAAGCACTTAACAAATACCATCATCATTATTATTATTATACAGCACTGCTCTGAGAGTCAGAATTACTTGGGTTCTAATTCTGGCTCCACCACATGTCTACTGTGCGAACCTGGGTAAATCATTTCACTTCTCTGGGCCTCAGTTCCCTCATCTGAAAATGGGAGTTAAGAGTGTGAGCCCCTTGTAGGACAGGCACTGAGTCCAACCAGATTAATTTATATCTACCCCAGCATTTAAAGCAGTGCTTAGCGTATAGTAAGTGCTTAACAAGTTACTATTCTTCTTGCTTAATAAGTACTATTTTTCTTCTTATTATCATTATTATAAGGTGTGACTGGGAGATCCTTTCAGTCTCCCCACTCGGGTGTTAGCAGCATCCGTCCAGGGTCTGCAGGGAGGCCTTCTATGGAGGCAGAATGGGGGCCGAGGCTCCAGCAGACACGGGATCGAGGCTGCCAAAGGGACCTTTCCCATTCCCTTCCACAACTCCCTGACTTACTCCCTCTGTTCTTTCCCCCTCCCAGCCCCACAGCGCTTATGTACATATCTGTAATATATTTATTTATATTAATGTCTGCCTCCCTTCCCAGACTGCAAGCTCGTTGTGGGCAGGGAATGTGTCTGTTTCCTGTTGTATTGTACTCTCCCAAGCACTTAGTACAGTGCTCTGCACACAGTAAACACTCAGTAAGTACTATTTGAATGAATGATTGACTAGCGTGAGAATGTTTGGTGCTGGGCAGGTTCAGGAATGCAGGCAGCCACCTCCAGAGACGTTCTGGCAGTCCCTTGCTTACTCCAGTCCTCTTTCTGCCCTGGGCCTGCAAGGTACCACATGGGTTGCTGCTAGGTGGGCCTCTGAATGGTTTGGCCTAGTCTGGGTTTAAGAATGGATGAATTCCCAAGAGCTTGGGTGGTGGCTGCCTAATTAAAAGCCCCTACCCCTCCTGCTGCCTCCTCTTCATATCATCCAGTGCTAATGGCTGTGCTCAAGTGGCTCACAGTCTAAGAGGAAGGGATAGCAGGGATTTATTACCATTTTATATATGAGGAAACTGAGGCCCAGAGAGGTTAAGTGACTCACCAGAGGTCATCCAGTAGTGGCAGAACTGGGTCTCCTGACTTCCAGTCACCTATTCTTTCCACTAGGCCAGACAGACTACCAAGCACTTAGAATTGTAATGATAATAAACTGTGGTATTTGTTAAGTGCTTAGAGAAGCAGCACAGGTGGATAGAGCACGGGTCTGGAAGTCAGAAGGTTCTGGGTTCCAATCCTGTCTCCATCACTTGCTGTTAGTGGCATCTGTTAAGCACTTACTATGTGCCAAGCACTGTTCTAAGTGCTATCTGCTGTGTGATCTTGGGCAAGTCACTTAACTTCTCTGTGCCTCAGTTATCTCATCTGCAAAACTGGGATTAAGACTGTGAGCCCCATGTGGGACAGGGACTGAGTAGCCTGATTTCCTTATATCTACCCTAGCGCCTAGAACAGTGCCTGGTACATAGTAAGTGCTTAACAAATACCATAAAAAAGTGCTCACTGTGTGCCAAGCCCTGTCATAAGCTCTGGGATAGATACAATACAATCAGGTCAGACACAGTCCCTAACCCTCATATTGCTCACAGCTGAATGATAATAATAATAATAATAATGATGGTATTTTTTAAGTGCTTACTATGTGGGAAGCACTGTTTTAAGTGCTGGGGGGGATACAAGGTGATAAGGTTGTCCCATGTGGGGCTCACAATCTTAACTCCCATTTTACAGATGAGGTAACTGAGGCACAGAGAAGTTAAGTGACTAGCCCAAAATCACACAGCTGACAAGTGGCAGAGCCAGGATTAGAACCTCTGACTCCCAAATCCGGGCTCTTTGAAGTAAGAGGGAGAACAGGAATGTAATCCCCAATTTGCAGGTGAAGAAACTGAAGTACAGAGAAGTTACACAGCAGGCAAGACATTGGTTGATAGATGGAGTAAACCTCTTGTGGTCTCTACCGAGTTTGGTATTAGACACATTATTCATATGTTGGCTCTAGCTCTCACCTATTATCCTCAGTCCAGTGAATGGTACTAATACTAGGTACTCAGACTTGGTTCTGAGTTCAGAATCAAGCCTAGCTAAGGGAGAAAAACAGACTCTCCTCAAACAATTACTAGTCTGATGTACCACTGGAGAACTGGCCTTTGGTCATCTTACCTTGTTAGGTAGAATGCTGTCTATTTCCTCTTGCAGTTTCTTCTGGACTTCAGGGTGAGTAGCCAAGTTGTAGGACACGAAGTTGAGAGTCGAGCTGGTGGTTTCAAATCCAGCAAAAATAAAGATGATGGCCTGTGTCGAGATCTCCGTGTCAGTCATTTCTGGAAAGAAAGAAAAAAGCCACACACATTAACACGATGAAACCAGCAGGAGAGCTACTGTATGGCTCATTTGCTCATCCCCTTGTGAGACGTTTTGTTCCACACCCTGGTTTGGTGTGGTTTCGGTTATTTAACCTCAATCGCAAAATGTCACGTCAGATTTACGGCCCCTGCCCGATATGTATGAATTGTCTATCTGACAGAGATGAAGGTAATTGGAAACCCCAAACCATCAGATACAGATGGTTGAGTTATGTATGAACAACTGTCCTGCAGAGTATGGTGACAATCTGATGTCTTATGACAGCTCAGCGATCCTTCGCAGGAAAGCATAGAACCAGAGTAGACTGGAGCACTTTTTGGGGTCATGATCAGATCGAAGTTGCCCTGGGCTAATGGTGGGGGTCGAAGGGAGGTGGTTTGAGTAGTGGAACTTCTTTTCCCACTGCCACTGTTGGACAACTCTTTGGCTCTGAGGGATAGTCACCCTCTGTCTCTGTTGACTGGTGGGCTTTGCTCACTTATAGGGGAGATTGTCAGGAATTTAAGGAACAAGAGAACTCTCACTCCTCAGGACCCTTCCCTGGAGGAAAGCTGAAGACCTCAGTTACTTGTGAGGGAAGAAATGGCGAAAGAGACAGGACAGAGAAAAGTTCATTTAACCTGGAAGCAGGAAAGAATGGAACAGGCCATACCTCTTCTGGGAGAGCAAGAATTTAGTGACTGGCTTTGACCAGGAGGGCTGAGTTCCAGCTAGGTGATCCATTTGTTTGTTTTTTGGTACTTGTTGAGAAGCGCTTGTCATGTGTCAAACACTGTTGTAGCAGATGGGGTAAGTACAAGACAGTTAGGTCAGACACGGTCCCTGTCTCACATGGGGCTCACAGTCTGAAGTAAGAGGGAGAACAGGTATTGAATCCCCATTTTACAGTTGAGGAAACAAGGGGCTTAATCCCCATTTTACCAGATGAAGTAACTGAGGCACAGAGAAGGAAAGATTTGTGGATGGTATAACCACAGAGGAGTTAGGGAAGGGAAGCAGAGAAGTGTTTTGGGATGGTGGGAATTTCTGGGTTTTAGCCAACAAAGTGTGAGAACAGGAATGGTGGGTTTGTCCTGGATCTGATTTGAGGTTCTGTTGAACGGCTGAGGTTCTTGGTGAAAATACTGTATCTATTGAAAGTAAATGAATACTGGCTGTCTTTTCACAACCTAAAGAAAGTGCCTGCACACTTTCTATCATAGGGAAAAAGTTGGACATCTGGCACTCTGGTGCAGCCCCTAGAGCCACGAGATGTGGGTCTGGTTAACCAAACCAGAAGGATTAAATCTAAGAACAATAGGATAGCGGCAGCAATCTGTCAGGACAACTTTGCACTAGCACTGAACTCCAGAAACATTTCAGCAATGACTTAAGAAGTGGCTTGTAAAGAAAACCCAACGTTATAGCTGGGAGTTGGTCATCAGAAAGTAGCCAACAGCCTGAGGCTTTGCCCCCGGCCCAAAATATGGGGACCCGGGGAAGCCCCATGTAATCATCATCATCAGTAGTATTTATCGAGTGCTTACTTTGTGCAGAGCACTGTACTAAGCGCTTAGGAGGGTAATAATAATTGTGATTATGGTACTTGTTATGTGCCAAGCACTGTTCTAAGTGATGGGGTAGATACAAGTTAATCAGTTGGACACAGTCCCTGTCACACATGGGGCTCACACTCTTATCCCCATCTTACAGATGAGGTAACTGAGTCAGAGAGAAGTTTAATGACTTGTCCAAGTGGCAGAGCAGGATTAGAACCCAGGTCCTTCTGACTCCCAGGTCTGTGTGCTCTATCCACTAGGCCATACTACTTCACCATGTTCCCTGTTCAAACAAGCTTAGTTTAGAGGGGGAGACAGACATTAACAAAAAGTGCATGTGGCTCAGTGGATAGAGCACGGACCTGGGAGTCAAAGTCATGGGTTTTAATACTGGCTCCACCACTTGTCTGCTATGGGGCCTTGAGCAAGTCACTTCACTTCCTCTGTGCCTCAGTTACCTCATTTGTAAAAATGGGGATTGAGACTGTGAGCCCCACGTGGCACAGAGGCTGTGTCCAACTTGATGAACTTATATGTGCCCCAGTGTTTAGAACAGTGCTTGGCACATAGTAAGTGCTGCACTAGTGCCATTATTCCCGTGCTTAGAACGGTGCTTGGCACAAAGTAAGTGCTTAACAAATACCATCATTATTACTATATATATTATAAATGAATAATTTATAATCCACCCCTTCTTGGGGATGGCGTTCTGGTATGTGGACAGGGAGTGCTGCAGAATCCTTATCCCCGCAGGCTGCCCCATCTGAGCTGGGATTCCCGCTTCCAGGGGGCAGCAGCAGTGATGCTGCTGGAACTGTCTCCACAGCTAGGGTCGCTGCTGGCTCCTCGATCGGCTGGGTTCCTGCCAGGAGGAGACTCTGGCCTCGACCTGTGATGCCATTTCTACGATGCCAAGTTCCTCCATGCCTGGGGCAGCGCTGCCTCCCTGCAGATGCTTCTACCCATTTCTAGATGTGGAGCTGGTGGCTGTTGCTTCATGATCTTGGCCTGCATGGAGCTTCCCTTGCCATGATGCCCTCCAAGGAGGCCCTATCTCCTTCTCCCTTTTCTCTGGCCCTTCAGAGGGCCACGGGACTTTTGCCAAGGACCTGCACTAGAAAATCACCGACGAGCCGTTCTTGTATTCTGGATCCTACCCGAGAGAACTCTTTCCGCTATCGTAGCATTACCTTTGTAGGAGTGATTCTTCTCACTGGGTTCAGAGTTGCTGTCTGAGGATTGGGAGTCAACCATCAGTTGCAGAAAATCCACTCTTCCCTGGAAACGAGGAAGAAGATTCAGAAGAGCAGGCACGGGATGGGTGCCTCTAAATCCCGCTGGTTTTTCCTCACCAGTATTTCCCAGACCCTCCCTTACATCTTCCACCCTGGACCAAGTCTTATTAAAATCATATCTCCTCCAAGAGGGATTCCTCAACTAAGCCCTCATTTTCCCAATTCCCTATCCATTCCGTATCACCTGTTCACTTGGATCTGTACACTTTAAGCACTTGACATTCACCCCACCTTCAGCCCCACATTATTTACATACATAGCTGTAATTTATTTTACTATCTGTCTCTTTAAGCTCCCTGTGGGAGGGGAACGTGTCTACCAACTCTGTCATATTGTACTCTCCCAAGTGCTTAGTACAGTAAACCTCAGTAAAGAGCACTGATTGACTGTGGCTTGGCCCTGGTTCTACACAGAAGCAGCATGGCCTAGTGGACAGAGCATGGGCCTGGGAGTCAGAAGGTCATGGGTTCTATTCCTGGCTCGACCACTTGCCCACTGTGTGATTTTGGGTAAGTCACTTCATTTCTCTGGGTCTCAGTTACCTCATCTGTAAAATGGGGATTGAGACTGTGAGCCCCACATGGAAGAGAGACTGTGTCCAAGCCGATTTGCTTGTATCCACCCCAGTGCTTAGTACAGTGCTTGGCACATAGTAAGTGTTTAATTAATACCACAGTTGTTGTCATTATTAATACAGCCTGGAAGCTGGATGCTACTGCTTTAAGGGCCACTGATTTGGGAGTGATGGAGTGGGACTGACCGTGTGGACACCTTTCTGCCTCTTCTCTTTGAAGTTGCGGGTGACGCCAACAAAGAATTCCAAGAACTCCCGGGGAAACAGTGACAGGTTCATCTTTTCGAAAACTGGCACGAGGAAAGGACACACCACTGAACGGAATGAGAGAGGGAATCCGTAAATGGCACGTGCAACTGAACAGCTCTCTGGAGCTCAGAGTTCTGGGGATGAGGGGAACAGTCTTCGGAGGAAAAACTAAGGGGAGGGGAGTTTCTGGGGCTCTCACAAATCAATTAATCCCTTACCATTGAAAACAAAAATATTCAGAGTTTCTGCAAAGTGACTGTTTTCTCAACTAGTTAGAGATACTAGGGTCTGTCTACATCTGGCTAAAAGCTGGAAGCAGGGTTAGGTTGAAGAAGTAATTAAGAGCAGAAACCTCTAGACATAGCAAACAGGCCTAGTGATGTCAAATGTTATGAAAAAAGTGATTTTTTCCCCCCTAATTCACTCTATCAAGCTTCTAGAGGACTGGGATCAATTGGGTCTTCTCCTTCAGCTCAGTGCTTTGCACACAGAACGTGCTCAATAAATACTATTGACTCTATCCCAAGAATGCACTTTCTCATAACTACGTACTCTTGCAAACTGGAACAATGACACTTTATCCTGTAGCACAGGTTTAAAAAGGGTGAGGTCCTGTAACTTGGCCTTTTGCTATTTGTTAAGCATTCAGGGGATGTGAGTTCTAATCCCAGCTCCGCCACTTGTCTGCTGTATGACCTTGGGGAAGCCACTTAACTTCTCTGTCCTTCACTTACCTCATCTATAAAATGGGAATACTGTGAGCCCCATATGAGATAACCTGATTACTCTGTATCTACCCTAGTGCCTAGAACAGTGCTTGGCACATAGTAAGCAAGTACCATAATTATTATTATTATTATTTTTCAGGTGCTAGTCATCAGGCAGCCCAGGACTGGGAATCCGGAAATTGGGGGGGTCTAGTCTCATACTTGCTGTGTGACCTTGAGCAATTTAACTTCTCTGTACCTCAGTTTCCTCATCTGTAAAATGAAGATAAAATGCCCATTCTCCCTTTCTCTCACACTGTGAACCTCATGAGGGCTAGAAACTGCCAGACCTGATTATTTTCAATCTACTCCAGTGCTTAGCACAGTGCCGGACATATAGTAAATGCTTAATAAATACCAATAGTGTTATTAAAGACAACAATCTAACACTAGAGAGATGTCTCTAAACATCTGCTCGTTTAAACGTCTTACCCTTGGTGCTACCTGTGGGAAACATAGCTGCAGATTCAGAGTTTCTAGCTTTTTCTATATAATTGGGATCTACAGAATATCTCTTTCTCAGGCTTCCCCTCTGGATGGGCCTTAGGTTGGCAAAGAGGACTGATTGTCCTACCTGTGAGCAGGATCAGAGGGCTTAAGAAAGTGAAAGAGAGTAACTTATTGATCTGTTTAACAAAAGGGTCATTGGGATTGTTCATCGAATCTATGTCCACTCCAAAGGAGGTACTGGTGACCACGTCCAGACTGTACGACCCAAAGATCCTGAAGGACAGAGAACTCAGGTTAGAAAGAGATCCAGTCAACAAGACTGTAACATCCTCCTGGACCCTCATGGAACGGGACATCTTTGCCAAGAAAAACCTCTTCATTATTCCCCTAAGAAGCCAGTTACCTCAGGAAAGCCAGGCCTAAGTTACCGGACAGTCAGTCAGTCAGACAACTGTATTTATTGACTATCTACTAGACGCAGAGCACAGTACTAAGCACTCGGAGAGTACGATATAAAATAAACTGACATATTCCATGCCCACAACGAGCTTACAGTGTAGAGGGGGATCCATCACTTGGGATGGAATGTCAGGTTCTCATAGGAGGTGGTTACCTTTGCCAACCTATTGTCTCAAGGGCACGGGTAGATCCACTCCTCAGAGTACAGGAAATACAGGGCTGGGAGGAGAAGCCACGGCCTGAAACAAGTCAGCTCACCCGCATTTCTGTATGGCCTCTGGGATGCTTTAATGACCATGTTGCAGAGATTGGAACAATCTGCTTGAGTTAACTTCTAATCCATCAGCCAGGGGTACTTATCACTCACTTATTGTTTGCACAGCACTGTTCTAAGCACTTGGGAGAGTACAATACAACAGAATTGGTAGACACATTCCCAGCTCACAACTTCTAACGCTCAAGCCAGCTTCACAGCCGGGAGTAGACAACATTCTTAGAGCGACTTGAACATTAATCTCAGGCTTTAAAAACCACCTTCCCAAAGGGCTGTCGGATCAGAATGAGGACCGTGGCTGGTATTAATAGAATTTTCAGGATTCAGAGTTTCTTTTGGGTCACTTTCTAGGTCTCCCTCCATTCCCAAGGGGCTATGCTAGTCAGGAACTGAGAACATCTTGACAATGTGCTCAATGTTCAGCATCTATGAGAAGTCTCTCCCTCCACACACTTTAGTTAGTCAGTCAGTTATATTTATTGCTTACTGTGTGCAGAGAACTGTATTAAGCGCTTGAGAGAGTACAATATTACAATATAACAGACACATTCCCTGCCCACAACGACCTTATAGTCTAGACCTCCCAGACCCTCTTGTTCTGACCAAGAAAACCACACATACAAGCTACTTTTCCTCCCATGTCCCAGAGGAAAATCGATCAATGGTAAGTACTTAGTACTTAGTACTTAATACTAAGTACTTACCATGTGCAGAGCACTGTACTAAGCCCTTGGGAGAATACCATCCTAAAGGATAGGTAAACAGAGAAATCCTACTCACTCCTTCATATTCACTGGCTCATTCTTCTTCACCTTCTTGTCAATATTTTGCACCAGAATTTTTCCATAATGTTTGATGATTGGGAACATCTGAAACATAATCCAAAATCACTCAGCCCTCAACTGTGTTTGGATTGCTCTAAAGGGACACAGGGAATTAGCTCTTTGAGGGCTCATATTTAAATAAATCAATTAATAGAATTTATTGAGTACTTATTATGTGGTTCGACGGCACTTGATAATAATTTTGTGCAGAACCCTGAGGGCTTGGGAGGATACAGCAGAATTCATGGACATGATCCTTGCCCTCAAGGACTTTACAATCTATAGATATAAAAGTGATTTTTTATGTGCTTACAGCGGGTAGGGCATTGAACCGAGAGGTTGGGACAGTACAATATTTGATTAAGGGAGGAGGAGAGGCAATGAGTCAGAGGGAGGAGAGTTGAACAGGAGGCACAGTGAGAAGATAGCTTGGGAGGAATGAAATATGATGGATGGAAAAATAAATTTCAGATAGGAGAAAGTAAGAGACAATAAAGATAAATACATAAGGGCAATAGTGGAGAAGGTGTGAGTACCCATGGGATTCAATGACTGCCTTTAAATAAACAATATAATAGGAGCAAGACTATCTGATTTGAACCCCCTCCCCACATCCACCCCTTGCTATTAATTACAGAAACACGGTTAAGAGAGGAAATTTAGTTTCCACCCAAATGTCTACCCCACTTAAGGAATTGATCTGTCAAACTCGTGGCCTGTGGTGAGGTTCTGAAACTGTCCAGACATTCAGCCATGTCACAACTGGCTCTCCTAGATATATCTGCTATGGCTCGGTGATTAACTTTTCCTGCCACCCTGGAAAATCCCACTGCACATCTCGGAAGGGGCAGCTCAACTAGGATGGTCTTGGAAGCTAAGCACTCTTCCTCCTTCTCTGTGGTCATCGTGTTTACCACAACTGCCACTGAGGCTGAGGGGTACTAGTCTACCAACCCACCTTACACCTCTCCAGTGGTTGGCTAGAACCCCCAAAACCATTAATTACTGCCCGACCCTAATGCTCAAATTAATCCCACCTTGGCAAATTCCCATCTTCTCTTTATCCTTCGAGGGACCAACTGGTCAGTCCCACTGGCAAAGTATGGCATAACCCACCATGTGATAAGACAATCCTACATTAGGGCTGGCAGGAAGACTGAATCCTGATTTATGCCCAGCTCCAGAGAACCTCATCTCTCACTCCTACCACTGGTGGTACGAGTGCTGTAAATTTTCAGATAGTCCCTTTTCCACATGTTACTGGGAGAGCGGGTACTCTCCTCGTGGCCATATTTCCCTGGCTCCCCAAACCTGCCAAATAGGAGTTCCAAGATGCCTTCCCTGACTAAGCTCCTTATCTTCCTCCCAAACCATGTCCTCTCCCTGACTTCCCTGTCACTGTGGATGGCACGACCATCCTTCCCGCCTTACAGGCCAGCAACCTTGGTGTCGTCCTTGATTCTGCTCTCTCATTCACCCCACACATCCGATCCGTCACCAACACCTGCCGGTCTCACCTTCACAGTATTGCCAAGATCCGCCCTTTCCTCTCCATCCAAATAGCTATGGTGCTGGTACAAGCTCTCATAATATCCTGACTGGATTATTGTGTCAGCCTCTTCGTGGATCTCCCTTCCTCCTGTCTCTCCGCACTCCAGTCTATTCTTTATTCCACTGCCGCGATCATCTTCCTACAGAAATGCTCTGTACATGTTGCTCCCCTCCTCAAAAACCTCCAGTGGTTGCCTATCAACCTTCACACGAAACAAAAACTACTCACTCTTGGCTTCGAAGCTCTCCATCACCTTGCCCCCTCCTACCTCACCTCCCTTCTCTCTTTCTACTGTCCACCCCATACACTCCGCTACTCTGTCGCTCACCTCCTCATGGTCCCCCGTTCACGCCTATCCTGCCGTGACCCCTGGCCCACGTCCTACCGCTGTCCTGGAATGTCCTCCCTCCTCACATCCGCCAAACTAACTCTCTTCCCCTCTTCAAAGCCCTACTGAGAGCTCACCTCCTCCAGGAGGCCTTCCCAGACTGAGCTCACCCTTCCCTCTGCTCCCCCTCCCCTCCCCTACTCCCCACCCTCTGCTCTTCCCCATTCCTTTTCCCTCAGCACTGTGCTCATTTGCTCATTTGTATATATTATTTAGTACCCTATTTATTTTGTTAATGAGGTGTATATCTCCTTGATTCCATTTATCTTGATGATGTTGTCTTGTTTTTGTTTTGTTCTGTATTGCTTTGCTGTCTGTCTAACCCATTTAGACTGTGAGTCCATCACTGGGCAGGGATTGTCTCTATCTGTTGCTGAATTGTACATGCCAAGCGCTTAGTACAGTGCTCTGCACATAGCAAGCGCTCAATAAATACTATTGAATGAATGAATGAACTAAGGCCTCCTTTCCTCTTTTCCTGCGCCTTTCTGAGTCACCCTGACTTGTGCCTTTTCTTCAGGCGCCCACCCTGTCCCAAAGCACTTATGCACATATTTGTTGTTCATTTATTTATATTAATGGCCATCTCCACCTCTAGATTGTAAGCTCGTGGTGGGCAGGGAATATATCTGTTATATTGTTATATTTTGCTCTCCCAAGTGCTTAGTAGACTGCTCTGCACACAGTAAGTGCTCAATGAATAGAAACGACTGGCTGAGGAGTTACTGGAACCTCGGAGGAAGGTGGAGAGGGGATCACTTGGTTGGGGGTAGCAGTGTTGCTTTGGGAATAACAGGGAGAGTTTAGGGGCTGCAAATTTCTCTAAAAATCATTCAGAAAAATCTTGATTTGGGCTTTTTTGGTACAAAGATGGTGACTATTACAATAATCCTTGAAGCCTGAGACTTTTTGTCCTAGTGCTGGACAATGCTAAAAGGAAGGATAGGTGTAGAAAGTGAGCTAGATCCTGCAGAAACGGAACAGCTCGGGTGCTGGGGAACAGGGAGGGAACAGAAAAGTCACTTTCCCTGCAGCTAAGGGCTGGGCAGAGGCCATTCGTCCAACCTTTGCTCCATCTGTGACTCACACGCCAGCCAGGGCAGTAGGGTCATGGACCTCACCTCCTTAAGTTTCCCACTGGTGAAGGCCGGGGAGACGATGGTGCGAATCCTCTTCCACGTGTGATACTCGGCGATGGTGAGGCTAGAGTCCAAGCCACCATTTAGACGCAAGTTCTACGAAAGAGAAAGTGAGTCATCAGGTGGAACCCAGGCCAGGGCAGGCAGCTTTCAGGTTTGCCCTAGTGAGGACTGACTGTATTGTGCCTAAATTGATAGTGCTTGAGCACTATCAGAGGGACCTGGGTTCTAATTCCGGCTCTGCCATGTCTACTGTGTGACCTTGGGCAACACACTTCACTTCTCTGTGCCTCAGTTGCCTCATCTGCAAAATGGGAATGAAGACTAGGAGCCCCATGTGGGACAGGGACTGTGTCCAGTACAATTTGCTTGTATTTACCCGAGTGCTTAGTACAGAACCTGGCATATAGTAAGCACTTAACAAATACCACAACAATTATTATTACATTTTAGTTCACCCATGGTGTCTTAGAACTACTCTGGGTGGACTGGCTCTTAGAGAAGCCTGGGAAGATTGACTTTTGGAGGAGATGTGATTTCAGAAAGGACAGGATGACTGTTGCAGGTTTACGGTGTTCACGGACTGAACTGGGGTTTGATAGTGCATGTTAAGTGAAATCCTAAATCAATTATGAATAGGAAAATCTTTCCAATAAAAATAAAGGCAGTAGGACAGAACGGGAATCTGTGAGATTAAGCCCAGATTACGGGAAGCAGCATGGCCTAGTGACAAGAGAACGGGCTTGGGAGTCAGAGGTTGTGGGTTCTAATCCTGCTCTGCCACTTGTCTGCTGCGTGACCTTGGGCAAGTCACTTAACTTCTCTGTGCCTCGGTTACCTCGTACGTAAAATGAGGATTAAGAGTGTGAGCCTCATGTGGGACAGGGACTATGTCCGACCTGATTTCCTTGTATCTACCCCAGTGCTTAGAACAGTGCTTGGCACATAGTAGGAACTAAACAAACACCACAATTATTACTATTGAGCACCAGTTAGTCTCTTCGGAGAAAATAATCCAGCAATCAAAATTGCACTGAGGGTGTCAATATCTTTGCCAAATATACTGAATCTGGAGAGGTGCGGGGACTCGGAGAATGGCATCTTTCCCAACATCCCTCAATTTTCTTCGGGCAGTAGGCGGGGTGAATGAAGAGCCAAAGCTTTTTGACTCCCCTCCACGGCATCTCCTACTGGCCCCGAGCTCCACCTTGGTTCGTGGCTCCTTGCTAGCACTTGTCCATAGATGGGCTCCTGAAGAGTGATCAGGGTTCTACCCACAGGTCCCGGGGGTTGAACGATCAGCAAGATCCAGGACAAAGCCCTGGGCAGCAAATGGTGCTGCCTTTGTATCCCAGCCAAGTCCGTTACTGAGGAAGCCAACGTTTAACAGAATCGTTTATAAATGGCCATGCCTCGCTCTTCAGAAGTAGCCCAGCTGTCATTTTGCCATGGCAAGAGCTGCCATCAGCACTATCACTCTCATCTGCTGGCAATGACAAAGAACTCTCTGGCTTCCAGCATGGTTTTTAAAGGATCACACTAAGATCGTCCGCTGTGGGCCAACCAAGCAGAGGCGCTGGCTAGGAACACTGTCTCAAGTTCATTCATTCATTCAATAGTATTTATTGAGCGCTTACTATGTGCAGAGCACTGTACTAAGCGCTTGGGATGAACAAGTCAGCAACAGATAGAGACAGTCCCTGCCGTTTGACGGGCTTACGGCCTAATCGGGGGAGACGGACAGACAAGAACAATGGCAATAAATAGAGTCAAGGGGAAGAACATCTCGTAAAAACAATGGCAACTAAATAGAATCAAGGCGATGTACAATTCATTAACAAAATAAATAGGGTAATGAAAATATATACAGTTAAGCGGACGAGTACAGTGCTGTGGGGATGGGAAGGGAGAGGTGGAGGAGCAGAGGGAAAAGGGGAAAAAGAGGGTTTAGCTGCGGAGAGGTAAAAGGGGGGTGGCAGAGGGAGTAGAGGGAGAAGAGGAGCTCAGTCTGGGAAGGCCTCTTGGAGGAGGTGAGTTTTAAGTAGGGTTTTGAAGAGGGAAAGAGAATCAGTTTGGCGGAGGTGAGGAGGGAGGGCGTTCCAGGACCGCGGGAGGACGTGGCTCAGGGTGTTATAGTCATAACTCAACTATACTACACTATACTATACTATATACTATATACTACATACAGTATATATATACTGTATACTATATACTATAGTATATACTACATTCATTCAATAGTATTTATTGAGCGCTTACTATGTGCAGAGCACTGTACTAAGCGCTTGGGATGAACAAGTCGGCAACAGATAGAGACAGTCCCTGCCGTTTGACGGGCTTACAGTCTAATCGGGGGAGACGGACAGACAAGAACAATGGCACTAAACAGCGTCAAGGGGAAGAACATCTCATAAAAACAATGGCAACTAAATAGAATCAAGGCGATGTACAATTCATTAACAAAATAAATAAGGTAACGAAAATATATACAGTTGAGCGGACGGGTACAGTGCTGTGGGGATGGGAAGGGAGAGGTGGAGGAGCAGAGGGAAAAGGGGAAAATGAGGCTTTAGCTGCGGAGAGGTAAAGGGGGGATGGCAGAGGGAGTAGAGGGGGAAGAGGAGCTCAGTCTGGGAACGCCTCTTGGAGGAGGTGATTTTTAAGTAAGGTTTTGAAGAGGGAAAGACAATCAGTTTGGCGGAGGTGAGGAGGGAGGGCGTTCCAGGACCGTGGGAGGACGTGACCCAGGGGTCGACGGCGGGATAGGCGAGACCGAGGGACGGCGAGGAGGTGGGCGGCAGAGGAGCGGAGCGTGCGGGGTGGGCGGTAGAAAGAGAGAAGGGAGGAGAGGTAGGAAGGGGCAAGGTGATGGAGAGCCTTGAAGCCTAGAGTGAGGAGTTTTTGTTTGGAGCGGAGGTCGATAGGCAACCACTGGAGTTGTTTAAGAAGGGGAGTGACATGCCCAGATCGTTTCTGCAGGAAGATGAGCCGGGCAGCGGAGTGAAGAATAGACCGGAGCGGGGCGAGAGAGGAGGAAGGGAGGTCAGAGAGAAGGCTGACACAGTAGTCTAGCCGGGATATAACGAGAGCCCGTAATAGTAAGGTAGCCGTTTGGGTGGAGAGGAAAGGGCGGATCTTGGCGATATTGTAGAGGTGAAACCGGCAGGTCTTGGTAACGGATAGGATGTGTGGGGTGAACGAGAGGGACGTTATACTATATAGTATGACTATACTATAGTCATAACTAACTCAACTATAACTCAAGTGTTATAGTCATGGGTGGCCAAAGAAAATACTGCAGCGTGGCTCAGTGGAAAGAGCCCGGGTTTGGGAGTCAGAGGTCATGGGTTCGAATCCCGACTCTGCCTCCTGTCAGCTGTATGACTGGGAAGTGAAGTCACTTACTTCTCTGTGCCTCAGTTACCTCATCTGTAAAATGGGGATTAACTGTGAGCCTCATGTGGGACAACCCGATTACCCTGTATCTACCCCAGCGCTTAGAACAGTGCTCTGCACACAGTAAGCGCTTAACAAATACTAATTATTATTATGTTTGGTCAGTGGGAGAGAGAGAGAAAGCAGAAGACTCCCTGAAAAGCGGTATGTCCTAGTGCAAAGAGCACAGGCCTGGGAATAGGAGGACCTGGGTTCTAATCCTGGCTCCACCACATGCCTGTTGTGTGACCTTGGGCAAGTTACTTAACTTCTCTGTATCTCAGTTACCTCATCTATAAAATGACTGTGAGTCCCATGTAAGACAGGGATTGTGTCCCTCCTGATTATCTTGTATCTATCCCACGGCTTTGGACAGTGACTGGAATGTAGTACGCGCTTAACAAATATTTAAAAAAAAATGAAATATTCAGTCAAAGACGGACATTGAAGGGAAAACTCAAGGCAACCTTTGGACTGATGTCACTGAGAGCCGAAACCACGTTAGATATCTGCAGAGGAAATCTCTTCAGGCATGGGAACTTACCCGCCGGTTTGGAAAAGAGTCGTGAAACTCTTTTACCAGAACAGTTTTGATGATGTCAGGATCCAGAATGGCCAGGATTGGCTGTCTACCATCAAAAATCCTATTTAGAACAGACAACCAAGAAAATGAAAATTTTAATGAGTATTTCAGAGAAATCCTCGGAGCAGGAGAGCTTTAGTAATTTACTAATCAAATTAATTCTTCTGAATGCCTGCACACAATAAGAGTCGACTATAACCCAATCTCTCCACCAATTCACAATATTTACTTTTAGAAAAAAATCTCATTGTTACAATGGAGAGTTAAGAATGGACACGGGAAAGGCTACCTGGCTTTGAAATCTCAGGATTTCCAATTAAATTATCAACTTCCCTCAAATTGGACTTTATAAAGGAGCATCCCAGTTAGGTTGGATCACAGTTGTCATCGTGGGAAGAGACTAACGGTGTTCTCTGAGCCCGTCGGCCCCTTTTTCTCCCCATCACCTTAATCAGTGCTACAACAATTTCTCAGCAGGCAGGCGAAAGATAGCATCGCTTAGTCCAATCAATATCCCTCAGTGCCTGGGATATTGTAGGTTGTAGAAAATCAAAAGTAGGGACACAATCAGGGACAAATACAATACAGACATATCAGAGTTGCTAAAGTTCTGCCCTGTTATCTAAAGATGAAATCGTTTTTGAATACAAAAATAAAATGGCACTTTTAAAGCTACTGCTGGCAGAACCTAAGGGATGATGCTTGGACTATTTTTAGAAAGTGTTTTTGTTTTTTGTTTTTAACTTTGGTTGTCAGGAAAATAAATAGTGTCTGTCTTGCTGCCCAAATTGATTATTGGGTTGTTACTGTCCACTGGTAAAATCACTGTAAAAATGACTGTAAGTCATGGGACATGAAGCTACAGAACTGTAAAGAAGATTCATGGAAGCGGTAGTATCATGAACCTAAAGGAAGCACATGCAACCTCGTTGGGAGCCGAACAAATAACTGACAGGCACCGGAAACTAGAGTCTCACACAATGTGAGATGAGATAGCAGTGCGACGGTGGACTAGGCTGGAAGGCAGTCACCGGGAGAGAGGGTGTTGCTTCTCGGGCAGAGTCTTTGCAAAGATCAGAGGACCACGAGGCAGGCTTGAAAATAGGTCTGTCATATAAGGGACAAACCCAAAGCCCAGAAAAGGATGCCGAAAGAGGTGGTGTTCAGGCATTGATCTTTTCAGTCACTGTTGCACACCAGGATGGAATTTCGCAATCAGTAACACCGTAGAAGAGGAAGGACAATTTATATATTCATATCCATGAATTTGATTAATGGAATAATATAATTCCCAACACGGCAGTAGGACCGTGAGAGGCAGCAGCGACAGTGACAGAGGTCTAAATTGGGGCATTCCTTCCAGAGCCAAGCACAGTGGTTGCTGACCTCCTCCCCCGCCTACCCCCCAACTCCCTCCACAACTGCAGGAAGGTAAAGTCTGTGACAGAAGGAGAGTATGCTGAGCCGTCTGGCCCCTCCCCACCCAACGCCCTCCACCTCTGACCTTTCCAGAGAGAGGGGCCGCCCACCACTCCAGAACTCACTCCACAAGAGAGGGGCCGTAGACTGAATCAAGGAGAGTGTCTTCTCGACCCTCCCGCCCTCGGGGGACCAGCCCCTAACCCCTCACCCTGGAGACCCAGGCTCAGGCCTGAGGGAAGGGTCACCCTCTACACATGGGGACCAGAGGACTGAGCAAGGGGAGAGTCGTGGTCCCTCGAGGCCCGCACAACAGAGGCCTGGGGTCGCTCAGAGTGATGAGACACCGGCCTCCTGGGTCCCTCCTCCAAGCGCAACAGGAGCCTAGAACTCCATCAAGGGAGGGGACACCCTTTCCCTCAACTGTGCACTGGGGCCTTGGGACTGCCACCCTTCGGAGACACTGGGCTGATGCAAAAGAAGTAGGACTGCGGACTCTGTGGACTCCCCAAGGGGTTAACAGATGTGTCGAGGGATCACCCATCAACAACAACTTGACAGTGCTGGCCCATTCACTCTGGAAAGACACTTTAATGACCCGCAAATCTCATCCCAGATTTTGTGGATTCTCTCCAGCTAGGAGGGTCAGAGTCACCTCCTACTGGAGGAACCTGCCTTGGCCACTGGGTCTACAGATCATAATAACAATAATAATGATAATGGTATTTGTTAAGCACTTACTTTGTGCCAGGCACTCTACTAAGCCCTGGGGTGGATATAAGCAAATCGGGTTGGTCACAGTCCCTGTCCCAAATTGGGCTCACGTTTTATAGATGAGGACACTGAGGGCCAGAGAAATGAAGTGACCTGCTCAAGGTCACACAGCAGACAAGTGGCAGACCCAGGATCAACTGCTGCAGCTCCAGGTAAATAATGATAATGATACTGATAATAATAATGGTATTTGTCAAGCTCCAGGCACTGGCGCCTATGTGCCAGGGACTGTATTAAGCGCTGGGGTGGATACAATTAAATCAGGTTGGACACAGACGATGTCCCACATGGGGCTTACCGTCTTAATCCCCATTTTACAGATAGGTAAATGAAATATAGGGAAGTGAAGTGTCTTGTCCAAGGCCATACAGCAGAAAAGTGGTGGAATTCAGGATTAGAACTCATGACCTTTTGATTCCCAGGCCCATGCTCTTGCCACTATACCATGCTGCTTCCCATGCTCTTACAGTCTACCTTGCTACCTTGATCTTACACCCTAGCTCCCCTCCCGGAGCCTCCCGGCCCCTCCTTGTGCCCTCAGTTTTCTCCGTCTCTGATCCCCTCATCTCTGCCCTCCAGAACACCTCCTCCCTCCTCAATGTACTCCCATCCTATCCCCCACCCCATCCCTGTCATCCTGTCCCGGGCCTGCCCCTCAACCCCTCCCCATGGCACTGGCCTCTGCTAGCTCACTCCCATCCCACCCCCTTCCTACCCTCACACCGTCCCCGCCCCACGCACCCCTCCTACCCCAGACTCAGCCAAGTGTGGCCTGTGGAATCCCCACTCCATCATGGGAAATCTTCCCTTCATCACTGACCTGTTCCTGACCCAATCACTCAGTGCTCCTCCTCACCATCCTCACCAACACTGAAACGTGGCTTTCCCCAGATGACACAGTCTCCCTTGCTTCTATTTTTAGAGGGGACCTCATCTTCTCCCACCCCCCAGACTTACTGGGGAGGAGAGAAGTGGGCTTTCATCTTGCCGTCCAGTGCCATTTTTGTACCATCCCACCTCCCCCATCTCTCTCCTTCCTTTCCTTTGAAGTCCACATCTTCTATCTCTACCACCCAGTCCCATTACTAGTCCCACTCACCTACCGCCTGCCCCAGGACCCTCCTCCAACTTTCTGAACCATTTTGATATTTTTCTCACATTACTCCTCTCATTTTCTATCCCTACATTGATCCTTAGGGATTTCAATATACATGTGGCGTCCCTGACCATCTTTTCACTGTCTACCTCCTCTCAGTCCTTTACTCCAGTGATGTCCTGCTCCACCCCACTCCCCCCCACACACACTCACCAACTAGGTACATACAGTTTAACAAGGAGGGAGAACAAGCGTTGGTCTTGGATTCATCTCTCTCATTCCACCCACATATTCACTCTGTCACCAAATCCCGCCAATTCTATTTTCACAACATTGCTCAAACCCACTCTTTCCTCTCCATCCAAACTGCTACCATACTGATCCACTCATCCTATCCCACTCTCCTTAGCCAGGAATTCCCTTCCCTTCCATATATGCCAGACCATCACTCTTCCCAACTTCAAAGCATTATTAAGGTCACAACTCCAAAGAGGCCTTCTCTGTTTAAGCCCTCTTTTCCTGGGTTCACTCACCCTTCGGTGTCATCTGTGCACTTAGACTTTTGACCTTTGGGCATCTGATATTCACCCCACCCTCAACTCCACAGAATTTACATACATATCTTTAAATTATACATTATCAATTAGTCATTTATACTCATTTCTGTCTCCCCCTCTACACTGTAAAATCACTATGGGCAGAGAACATATTCAGTTGTATTGTACTCTCCCAAGCACCAAGTACACTGGTCTGCACATAGAAAGGATTCAATAAATACCACTGATTGATACACACCCACTCAACTATCCGTAGATATAAATGCTACTCTTTTAGTGCTCTCTCAAAATAGCACTCCTAGATTTTCATGCCGCTATTTATTTTACTGCTTTAGATAATGCTGCCAAGTTTACTTGGCTTAAATACCTCCCATCCTCTCCTATCCTACCAGATAAGTATTTTGGTTGAGTTGAATAAAGTAATTAAAGTCCATTTCATTTTACCATTAGTTGAGAGAAGTTTTCTTGTTTGTTAGGACAAGGAGTCTTTTTAGTGAATCAAATATGAAAGAGAACATTTTGAAAATTAAGTATTCATGCATGTAAATACACACGATTCTCCCTCTAGACTGTAAGCTCATTATGGGCCGGGAACGTATCTGCTAATTCTGCTGTTTTGTACCCTCCCAAGTGCTTAGTACAGTGCTCTGCACATAGTAAGCGCTCAATAAATGCCATTGATGTAATTCAAAATCTTTTATATCTATTTACATTGCTACTTATATGACTATACTATACTATTTTTATCACTGTTTTAAAATATACTGTAGATATGACCTGTTGCTCCATTTTTTAGATCTTGGGAATGCATTAATGAACCTTATATTGTTATCTATGAGAAACTATTTTCTTTAGAATTTTTTTTTGTGTGGAATCAGTTAAAACTAACAACAGAATTTCTCTATCTTTCTGTGTGTGAATGTGTGTGTGTGTGCGCGTATCCTGCTTAAGCAGAAGAAGCTGACTGGTTGCTGTGTGCTTAACCATGTTTCAAGATCTCATCCTCAGATCTAAAGCCTTGGGCAGAGTCCAGCATGTGACCTTGGGCAAGTCACTTAACTTCTCTTTGCCTCAGTCACCTGGTCTATAAAATGGGGATTAAGATTTTGGGACATGGACTGTGTCCAACCTGATTAGCATGTATATACAGCAGTGCGTAGTAAAGTCGCTGGGACATAGTGAGCGCAGAACAAATGCCATTCAAAAAATGTTGGGAAGATTTACTGGGAAATACTTACCCCCACACTTTACCATATTTTTCATAGCACTTCTTGTCAAACTCAAAAACTCCCTGAACAAGAATGAAGAATTTGGTTAGATACCAGATATTGTGATGCAGAGGGAGAAAGTCCATAGAATGAAGGCAGGTGTTCAGTCAATCAATCAATCATATTTATTGATCACTTACTAAGTCCAGAGCACTGTACTAAGTTCTTGAGAGAGTACAATACAACAGAATTAGCAGGCACTTTCCCTGCCCAAAAGCAACTTACAGTCTAGAGGTTCCAACCAGCTGTTAGAGCTATAAAAAAGTAAGGGGAACATCTAAGAACGGGAGCTCCAGGGTCCACAGGGTCATCAGGCAATGTCTGAAGGGTTTACCACGTACCACCCCAACAGAGGAGGAATAAGGCCTACCTTTTGAATCTCTAGAATAGAAGGAAGGATGTGGATAGTCACATTCAGAACCACTGCCTGGAGTTAGAGGAGCTGGGTTCTAAACCCAAGCACTGCCAACTGTCTCCTGTGCAACGTTGGACATGTCACTTAACCTCTCTGTGTCTCAGTTACTTCATCTGTTAAATGGGGATTAAGACTGTGAACCCCATGTGGGACAAAGATTGTGTCCAAACTAATTAGCTTGTATGTACCCCAGAGCTTAAAACAGTGCTTGACAAATAGTAAGCACTGAACAAATGCCATTATTATTGTTAGTTACTATTTTTGTTTATATTAATGTCTGCTTCCCCCTCTAGACCGTAATCGCTTTGTGGGCAGGGAATGTATTTACCAATTCTATGATATTGTACTCTCCCAAGCACTTAATACAGTCCTTAACCCTCAGAAGATGCGCATTAAACATCATTAATTGATTTTTTTTCTCTCTGTGGCCGAACCAACCAGATAATTCAGCTAGCAGTGGGTATGTTCTTGATTTCCTTGGATGTATACAAGGAGGAAATAAACAGAGTTATAACTCTTCCAACACATTTGGACAACAAGAATCAGCCATTATGCCATTCCTGAGAAACTGGATCAAAGATCCCTTCCCAATCCCTGATTCCACACCATTCCTTTCCTCATTGCACAACTTACCCAGTCTCTTCTGAGGGATACAAGACCCTGAATTTGAGTCAGAAATAGGTGGATGAGCTAAAAGTTTAAAATACCTGGGGGGAAGCTGTTTCTGTTACTTACATTTCGATATTCCAGAAATGTCCCAACGAACGGCAGAGGCCTTGGTCCAGGAATCCCCAACTTCTTAAAAATACTATATGGCCAGATCCCATATCTGTAATGTAAACACCAGGATGGTAAATGAGTAATTGAAATATTAAAGTGGAATCACCCATCTGGTTCAGTCAGACATAGTCTCTCCCTGCCACGCTGCACATCTAGTTGCATCAGTTATTCCACACCCTGGTTCAAACTCTACTTCGATTTCTGAAGTAGATTACTTTTCAATTCAAAACAACAAGGGACCACCAAGCTAGCTTCTATTACGTCAGCCGCATGACAATGCCGTCCAAGGGCATTTCGCTCTATGCCTTCCCAAAAGGGAAAACAAGGATAGATTTCCTTGGTAAGTTTCTATTCTGAGTCCTCCCCGGTGTGTCATTTAATTTGAGACAAGCCATTAAACTTTGGTTCTGTTCCCTGGTAATTGGAAATGGATCTGCATCCCCTTCTCCTCCTCCCAGATTTGAGAGAGGCTAAGGATTTGGAAGTTACTTGAAACTTTTTGAGAGAAATTTGGCCTGATCTCGATGGGCTTAAGTAAATTGCAGGGATGGCAGGTAACCATTTCTGTGGAAATAGTTCAGGAAATGGCTAACTACATGTCCTAAATTCACCGGACGACTTGCCAGACCTCCACTTGATTGGGTAGACCTGGCCTGTTTGTGTGATTCGTTGGTAATCTTTGCTTTGGGGGCTAGGGCTCTGGGCTCTGGATGGGTAGGTTGGGTTACAGTGAGAGGCAGGAGAGGAGTCCAAGTGGCAACCACTCAGGAGAGCTAACAGCTGATCCGGCTGGGACTGCAAAGTCCCAGGTTAGGGAAGGAGGTGGTGAAGGAGGGAGAGCAGCGGGAGAGGAGGAGGAGACAGAGAATAGGGTGAAGCCAAAAGTCAGATCAGAGGGAGTATGAGGGAATGAGAAGCATTCTACTATGCCTACTATGTGCAGAGCACTGTTCTAAGTGCTGGGGTAGATACAAGGTAATCAGGTTGTCCCACGTGAGGCTCACAGTTAATCCCCATTTCACAGATGAGGGAACTGAGGCACAGAGAAGTTAAGGGACTTGCCCAGAGTCACACAGCTTCCAAGTGGCGGAGCTGGGATTCAAACCCATGACTTCTGACTCCCAAGACCGGGCTCTTTAATAATGTTGGTATTTGTTAAGCGCTTACTATGTGCCGAGCACTGTTCTAAGCGCTGGGGTAGACACAGGGGAATCAGGTTGTCCCACGTGGGGCTCACAGTCTTCATCCCCATTTTACAGATGAGGTAACTGAGGCCTCAAGAAGGACCTGGGTTCTAATCCCGGCTCCTCTGCTTGTCTGTTGTGTGACCTTGAGCAAATCACTTAACTTCTTTGTGCCTCAGTTACTTCATCTGTAAAATGGGGATTAATACTATGAGCTCCATGTGGGACATGGACTGTATCCAACCTGATTAGCTTGTATCTACCTCAGTGCTTAGTACAGTGCCTGGCACATAGTAAGGCAAAACATTTAAAAGAAAAAAATCTAAAAACAAAAACAAAATAATAAATTCATCACTGTAGCCCAGGGGGAAGACAGGTGACCGGGTTTGCAGAGTTAAGCGATCCTCGATCTCAGTTGCCACTGGGCCCCACTTACAGTCGATCGTCAGCCCACCCCCACCTCCATGGAAGCTTCTCTACTCTCCCATGCTCTGAACTCCAGTCTCTAGATTGTAAGCTCACTGTGGGCAGGGAAAGTATCTGCTAACTCTGTTGTACTCTACCCTCTCAAGCACTCAGTATAGTGTTTCTGCACGTAGTAAGTACTCCATAAATTTCTGGAACTTCTATCTAGGAAATAAAAGTCAATGTTTCTCTTCTATGTTGATTTTAAGGATGATAAGTCATCTCCTAGAGCACGACAGCCTGAGTCCAAAGAAGGAAGAGATTTCTGAGCATCCGTGAAACCAGTTCTCTTTTGCAATAGAGGCATTAACCAGGCTTTTCCCAGCCTGAGCACACCTAAATGCAATCATTAGGAAACAGGAACCTCCTCATTAATCTGTTTTCTTCCTTCTCAGGCAAGAAAGTTGGGTCCAGATTTTGGGGGTAGGGAATCCTTGTATAGCCTGATTGTGGGTTTAACCTTGGATGAGAGGTTGTTCACCAGTATCAGGGGCCTGTTAATTAACAAGGGCATCTTTCCTTTCCATCATCTTATCCCTCAAATTTCTGCCATAGCTTCACTCTCAGTGCTTCACCCTCACTGCAATGCTTACAGGGTCAGGTGGGATGGGGAGAGTCTAACCAGTACCATTATTAGTACCTAAAAAATAATAATGATAATTTTTATTAAGTACTAACCATGTGTCAAACACTGTACAAATAATCGGTGTAGATACAAGATAATTATGTTAGACACAGTCTTTGTCCCTCATTGGGCTCTCAGGCTAAGTAGAAGGGAGAACAGGAATTGAATCCCCATTTTACAGATAAGGAAACTGAGCCCCAGAGATATTAAGCGACTTTGACCCAGGTCCCACAGCAGGCCGGTGGCAGATCCAGGATTATCACCCAGGTCCCCTGACTCCCAGGCCCATGCTCTTTCCGCTAGGCGACACCACTCTGAATAGGTACAGTCTTCTTCAACTCCCAGTACGGTCCCTACGTTCATGGCGTAGTGGATAGAAGCACTGGGCCTGGGAGTCAGAAGGTTGTGAGTTCTAATTCCGGCTCTGCAACTCGTCTTCTGTGTAACCTTGTGCAGGTCACCTCACTTCTCTGCGTCTCAGTTCCCTCATCTGTTAAACAGGGATTGAGACTGTGATCCTGATGTGGGACAGGGACTGTGTCCAACCTCATTTGCTTGTATTCACCTCAGTGCTTAGTGCAGTGCCTGGAACACAGTAGGTGCTTAACAAATACCACAATAATTATTCTTATTAGTTGATGAACCAATAGAATCCTAATGCAACAGCCATTCTTCATTAGTGCCTGTTACATTAGGAACCACCATTCCTATAGCTGGTTCAGAATGCTCCCTGTTGTAATACAGTGCTCTGCACTCAAGTGCTCACTCAGAACACTCTGAGCCAGGCCACAGATTTCTCTATCACTTACCATGGAAGAACAGAGAGAGATCACAGATATTTCAGTTCTCCAGTGTCTCAATCCTCATTTTCTGTGTGGCAAAGGGACTCTAGTCTATAAGCCACTTGAGGGCAGGGGACATATCTACCGATTCTGCTATACTGTACCCTCCCAAGTGTTCTACACACACATTCATTCATTCAGTGATATTTACTGAGCGCTTACTGTGTGCAGAGCACCGTACTAAGTGGTTGGGAGAGTATGCTACAACAACAAACAGGCACATTCCCTGCCCACAACAAGCTTACAGTCTGGGGTGTCTGGGGTGGACACTTGATAAATATGACCGATGGATCGGTTGATCGAAAGGGACTGCTTTATGATGATTCATAGCTCACATAACTTTTTCCCCTGTCCCCCACACCCTGTGAAGGGAGCAGAGGGTCTTGTCCATCACAGAAAGTTCACTGCAGTGAAACAAGGACTGTAGATCACTTCGAAGCACTTAGCTTAGTGGATTCTACCATGAAAGAAAATCAAGGCTACTTACAAAATCAGAAGGGTTACGAATGCAGCAAGTAAAGTCCAAGTTTCTGGTGAAAGTGTTGGGAAGAAATTCATCTTGTCTCTGGGGAGGTTTTCTGCTCCTTGCTCCCCTGTTTTCCCTCGGGTGACTTTCTGCTCTCTGCTTCCCGGCTGAGTAGGGCGTAGGCCCTAGCAGCTTGTTTTTATTCCTCCTCCTGCTGGTGTCGTCACTGGCCTTCTGATCGAATAGGAAAGGGGAGGGAACTAGCGTGTTTACTAATTATTAGGTAAACCAATTGCATTTGAGTTCTTGCCGCCCGAAACAGTAGCTTTCTCAAGAGGCCTTGGACTCCGGGTTTCTGAACTCCCGAAAGGGCAGTGGGGTTGAAAGAAATCCCGAAAGGACAGTGGGGTTCAAAGAACTGGGAGATTTCCTTGCGTGTCCTATCCCCACAGTAACCCAATCCCTCCAGCCTTCCTCCCTCCTGATCCATGTTTCAAAACTCAGCTCAAAACTCCAGGGCATTCTGGAACAGCCAGTGGCAAAGCTTCCAATAGCAAAACTATTTTGCCCACAGCACTTTCCATTTTCCTTGGACGCAAAGCCAAATCTGGGCTCGATTGTGTTTACCTCTGATAGCTGATAAGAGTAGCCCTGTGCCTAATTAAGGAGGTAAGTCAGTAAATCACTCATATTTATCGAGCACTTACTGTGTGCAGAGCGCTGTACTAAGTACTTAGGAGAGTATGCTACAACAATACAACAGACACAAAGAGAAGCAGTGGAAATAGCTCGGGTCTGGAAGTCAGAGGTCATCCGTTCAAATCCCAACCCTGCCACTTGTCAGCTGTGTGACTGTGGGCAAGTCACTTCACTTCTCTGTGCCCAAGTTACCTCATCTGTAAAATGGGGATTTAAGATTATGAGCCTCATGTGGGCAACCTGATGACCCTGTATCTCCCCCAGCGCTTAGAACAGTGCTCTGCACATAGTAAGCGCATAACAAATACCAACATATACAGTCTAGAGGAGGGAAGTTGGGCTCAGGAAAAGAACCCAGTCCTCAGAAAATAGTCTCTTAGATTGGGAACCCTCCACCCCCAAGATGGGACAGAGACTGTGTCAGCTCTAGTTATCTTCTTTCTAGTCCAGACCTTAGCATAGTGCCTGGCACATAGTTTGTAAACCCCTTGAGTGGAGGGATCATTTCTACCTACTATATTATACACTCTCAAGTGCTCTGCTTATGGTAAGTGCTCAGTAAGTATAGATGATTGATAGTAAATGCTCCATAAATACCAGTAAGCGCTTTATGGATAGCAGAGAAACTGGAGTCAATATAGGATCATAAAGCCGGAAGTCTGCCACTCTGGTTACTGTAGTGCATTGTTGGATCTGAGGTTCTGAGCCAGGGTCTCCTTTGTGGGTTGGTGGAGAGTCTAGCACTAAGGGGGCAGCCCTCAAAAATGAAATTGCTAATTGCAGTTGCCGGTGTGGGCAGAGAACATGTCTAACAATTGTTAGAATGTACCCTCCCAAGCATGCAGTAGTGTCCTGCCCTGAGTAAGTGCTCAACAAATACAATTGATTGATTGATTGAACCCAAAGTCCCTGGGGCAGGGGCTGGGGGCAGGGCCAGGTGCTCAATAATCACAACAATAAGAATAATAATAGTAGTATTTGTTAAGCACTCACTTTGTGCCAGGCACTGTACTAAGCGCTGGGGTGGGTACAAGCAAATCAGGTTGGACACAGTCCCTGTCCCACATTGGGCTCACAGTCTCAATCCCCATTTTACAGATGAGGTAACTGAGACCCAGAGAAGAGAAGTGACTTGCCCAGGGTCACAAAGCAGACAAGTGGCAGAGCCAGGAGTAGAACTCATGACCTTCTGACTCCCAGGGCCGTGCTGTATCCACTATACCAGGTTGCTTCTCTACCCCTTGCTAGTCTGGGACAACATGGGTGTGGGTTTCAGGCCCCTCAGGAATGGGGACTCTCTTCCCTCAGGGTCACCGCAGCAGCAGGTGGCCCCACTGGTGGCTGACAGCCTGGCACACGGCAAGCCAGGCCCCACAGTGTAGCCTGGTGGGCCCAAGATGATGGATTGTCTTCCTGGCCTCTGTCTAGGAACCAGTCCCTGACCCTGATATCTCTAGGTTCCCCTATTGTCCTCCCCAGACTGCAGGGTGAGCCAGAGAGGGTCTTGCCCCGGCTCCACGGTTTGTGGGAGTCATCAAAACAAATGCCATTCAAAAAAGAAACAAAAGCCATCAGAATAGATAATCTCATGTTAGTTTCAGGGTTGGCTTCAGACACTGAATTTACATAGCTTGCAAGTCCAGCTGAAACTAGAGCGTTTTCCTTGGGGAATCCTGATATACGCCCCTCCCTTCCCCTATCACCTCCTCCCCAAAAGAAGTGCTTGACACTTAGTAAGCACTTTACACATATCACCATTATTATTGTTATTATTATTATTGTTTGACCACCATTTTCCTATTTACCTCCCTCCATATGCACCCACTCAGTACAGACTGGCCATCACGGTGTTTAATTGCAGACATATTGATAAGATCTAAAACGGAATTGCAACTCCCTCTCCACCAGCCTGGTAAATTAGCCAAGGCCCTTACCTCCAGGGCCTGAAAAAAAGTAGACTCAATTTGAGGGAAATAAGATTGAGAAGCCAAATGGCCTAGTCAGAGGATCTGGGTTCTAGTTTAGATGCTGCCACTTAGGTGCTCTGTGACCTTGGACAAGTCATTTAAAACTTCCCTGTGCCTCAGTTACTGCATCTGTAAAATGGGGATTAAGACTGTGAGCCCTGTGTAGGACATGGATTGGGTTCAACCTGGTTATCTTGCATCTATCCCAGGGCTTAGTACAGTGCCTGGCACATAAGAAGCCCTTAATAAATAGCATTTCTTTTAAAAAAAGAACATTGAGTGTTGTAAGCATGTGAATAAATGATGAAATCTGCTCCTTCCTGTTGTGGGATAGTGAAGTAGGAGAACTGTAACTAGACTGGGCTCTGCTGTTGACCCTTGTGCAAGATACTCAGTCTCTCTCTGGGCTT
Organism: Ornithorhynchus anatinus; assembly: GCF_004115215.2. NCBI lineage: Eukaryota > Metazoa > Chordata > Mammalia > Monotremata > Ornithorhynchidae > Ornithorhynchus > Ornithorhynchus anatinus. The sequence continues at coordinate 38,170,115 of NC_041729.1, forward strand.
TGGTTAGCTCATCTACAAAGTGGGGAGAAGAGTCACAGCCTTTCCCTACCTCACAGCAGAACAAGGTACAAGTTTAAATGACAAGCTACTTCCATTCCAAAGCATAGGGTCTATATCTGGACCTTCCTACTTTTCATCATATTTAATGCCTTTCCAGCCTTAAAAGATCCCTCCAGAGAAAGTTATTTAGAAAGTACTCTGCCCTCTGCGTGAGCCTAACAGACTGCGGGTAGGAATAGGTGGCCATTACAGTGTTGCTAAGCGATTCCTCGTCTGAGGGACGACAGGCTGTTGAACTCTGTGGTTCTACAAAAAAAAAGCTCCTTAATCCAGAAGCACAAAACTGGAAGCTTGAGTTACCAGAGCAGGCTGGAACCAGAGAGCAGAAAGGTGCACCTTGTCTTTCTCTCCTGCTGCTCCAATGTGGGTTTACCTGGCCTTTAGGGCCTCTGAGGGCGCCTTCACTATCACCCCCTCAAACTCGGAGGGCGCCTCAAAGGTCCTTCCCAGTTGTTCCCTCTTCCTGCACCTCCAAGAGTCAGGGATTGACTTGGAGCAATCCTATTTTAGAGAGGGAAACAGCTCATGGAGCACTCAATACTTCAGGGGCTTGGAGGTTCTCCCTCTGCCATTCCCTGCGGGCTCCAGGCTGGGTAGCTGTGGTGGACACTGTGGATGCTGCCAAGAGCCTGGATGCCCTGCCCTGCAGAGAGGACTGCAATAGACACTGGCCCTCTTCTTTTCCCTGGCTTCTCCACTTGGCTGTTCTAGCCATGGCTGCATGTGGAACACCTGTGGGCTGCCAGCAGCCTTTCAGGTTGCAGGAATAGGTAGGCAGAATTTGTGACGGTCTTGCCTAATATAGGGTGTCGGCAACTGGTTGAGGAGAAACTCTGGAAACTACACTTTGCCAACTTGTAGAGGAAGGGAAGGGCACCTCCTCCTGCCTCCAGGACGTCTCCATCTGGATGTTGGCCCGCCACCTAAAACTCAACATGAGCAAGACTGAGCTCCTCATCTTCCCTCCCAAGCCCAGTCCTCTCCCAGACTTCCCTATCACCGTGGATGGCACGACCATCCTTCCCGTCTCTCAGGCCCACAACCTCGGTGTCTTCTTTGACTCTTCTCCCTCATTCACCACACACATCCGATCCGTTATCGAGACCTGCCGGTCTCTCCTTTACAATATCGCCAAGATCCGCCGTTTCCTCTCCACCCAAATGGCTACTTTACTGCTACGGGCTCTTGTTATATCCCGGCTAGACTACCGTGTCAGCCTTCTCTCTGATCTCCTTTCCTCCTCTCTCGCCCCGCTCCAGTCTATAATTCATTCCGCTGCCCGGCTCATCTTCCTGCAGAAACATTCTGGGCATGTCACTCCCCTTCTTAAACACCTCCAGTGGTTGTCTATCAACCTCCGCTCCAAACAAAAACTCCTCACTCTAGGCTTCACAGCTCTCCATCACCTTGGCCCTTCCTACCTCTCCTCCCTTCTGTCTTTCTACCGCCCACCCCGCACGCTCCGCTCCTCTGCCGCCCACCTCCTCACCATCCCTCGGTCTCACCTATCCCGCCTTCGACCGCTGGGCCACGTCCTCCCGCGGTCCTGGAACGCCCTCCCTCCTCACCTCCGACAATCTAATTCTCTTCCCCTCTTCAAATCCCTACTTAAAACTCACCTCCTCCAAGAGGCCTTCCCAGACTGTGCTCCCCCCTTTGTCCCTCTGCTTCCTCTACCCCCCCTTCACCTCTCCGCAGCTAAACCCTCTTCTCCCCCCTTTCCCTCTTCTCCTCCCCCTCTCCCCTCCCACCCCCTCAGCACTGTACTCATCTCCTCGACTGTACATATCTTCATCACCCTATTTATTTTGTTTATTTTGTTTAATGGTATGTACATCACCCTGATTCTATTTGGTTGCCATTGTTTTTATGAGATGTTCTTCCCCTTGACTCTATTTATTGCCATTGTTCTTGTCTGCCTGTCTCCCCCGATTAGACTGTAAGCCCGTCAAAGGGCAGGGACTGTCTCTATCTGTTGCCGACTTGTACATTCCAAGCACTTAGTACAGTGCTCTGCACATAGTAAGCGCTCAATAAGTATTATTGAATGAAATGAATGAATGAATGGACTTGCATCTGCCCCACTGCTCAGCACAGTATTTGACACAAAGTAAGGGCTTAACAAATGCCACAAATAAAGAGGTAGATAGCATGGGGTGGGTGCCGGACATGAAATCCTTGTTTGTTTTCCTTTCTCTCAACTCTGAAAGACGTCTCCCATGACATCCCAAGCCCAGAATGCTCCTCAAGGGCAGGGATGGCATGTTTCACTGCTTCGGTGGGTTCTTCAAGCTGCCAGTTCAGTGCTCTGAATACAAATACTTAATGAAAGTTATGCCTACCTCCCTTTCCAGCTCTCCTCCTCCCTTCTTTCTTCATTGAAAAGTTTCCTGAAATCCCTTTTTTTGGTAATATTTGTTAAGTGGTTACTATGTTGACAGATCTGGAATTAGAACCCGGGTCCTTCTGACATTCAGGCCTGTGATTTCTCCAATAGGCAATATTACTTCTCACAGGTAGCCAAGTGGCCCCTTTCCTCCTGACCCTGGCCCATCTCAGAATATGAATCTTCCATCTCCATCTTAAAGGAGGAGATTTCATTGCCGTAATTTGTAGACTTTCACTATTAGGGAGGTAGCATGGAATTGAGCCAGATCTCAGTTCTTATCTCAAGTTTGCCTCAGGCCAGCAGAGTGACCTTGGAGAAGTCACTTAACCTCTCCATGCCTCACTTGTCTCATCTGATAAAATGCCTGCTCACCCTAGATCGTGAGCTGCATGCGACGCAGGGACTGCGTCTGGTCTCATTATCGTGTATTTATCCTAGTACATAAGACAGTGCCCCAGTATTCTTATAATGACGCCAAAGTGCTTAAGATATAAGCCCCATGTTCTCTGGAGTTTTGACAGGGTGAAGTGACGTGCATTTGCAAATGGCAGCATCAATTTTTCTCATCCACTTTTGGGGCATCAAGAGACTTTTCGGCTATACCCTTTCTCAAGTCACCTTAAATATCAGAGCTTCACTGCTACCATTTAGAAATGCTAAATGACAGGCAGTGAAACTGGGACAATCAAATCCCAGTTCTCCAGGGGCTTATCCAGTCTGGGCATCTACCTGACCCTTTGCTTCTTCCTCTTTCCTGCTGCCTGGCATACAGTCATTTCACTGCTTCTTTACAACTCCACTGGAGGAGGAGAACCTGAAAATCTTACTACATAATTTTCTGTGAGTGAGCAACTCATGTTGGGGGTGTTAGGGGAAAAACTGGCACTCAGAGTGAAAATGAAGTCTTAGAGTTTCACTGTGTTTCCCAGCGCTGTTTCCATTAGTATGGAGAGTTGAAAATGAGCATATGGAATTGTTAAGAAGGATTGTCTCCCCTGATTAGACTGTAAGCCCGTCAGTGGGCAGGGACTGTCTCCATCTGTTGCCAAATTGTCCATTCCAAGCACTTAGTACAATGCTCTGCACATAGTAAGTGCTCAATAAATACTATCGAATGAATGAATGAATGAATCTACCATAGAAAACGGGCATGACTGGTGGTTGAAAGGCTCTATTGTCGGAGACAAAATGCGGAGGCTTAAGTTCCATCGACAGGTCATTTGTCAAGAGTTCTATCAATCAAGGACTTATTAAACTTTGCTCATGGGGAGAACCTCATGAAATACACATCTCAATTTTCTGAGACTCCCCAAGGTGCGGTACAGTAATCGTCCAATCTTCTTCAGTCAAACACAATCAATAAGATGCAGAACATTTTGACTAAAAGACCAGACAGCCCTGAACTGACACTTTTTTAGCTGTCTGGTGGCTGACAAGTTTGCTTAAAAGAGAGGAAACCATTTCCTTGTTTCTTTCTTCTTTAAAACCAGATGGTGTTCTTGGCTCCTTCCTAAACAATGGCAATTCTTTACTTTCAGCCATTTCTTGCTGTCACGGCAAAAGCCAGTTTCTCATAGTTAGCTTTGGCTTTCTGCTGTTAGAAATCAATAGAGTAGGTTGAGTGAGAGGTACATTTCTATCACTTTTAGTTAAAAATTATGTCTGTGCAGCTCTAGACGAAGTGAACTTTGTTCCAAGACCTAATCTGAAGTGGATGTCCTTAAAAGGCTAGGGAATTAATTTAAGGCCATTTTGAAGGTGCCAGCCCAGGTTAATGTGGGAGCATCCTTGCCAAACTTTGAACCTGTCAAAGGCCCAGGCTGTGTGGCTCTGATGAGAGGGACCAGCATCCTAACTAATCACTTGTAAGGCATCCTAAGCTAGGTCCTTAAAGAAAGCAGGGCCAACAAGAGTGCAAAAGACAGTACTAAGCATTTGGAAATGTACAACAGGAGCAAACTAAGCATTCCCCAGTCAATCAATCAATCATATTTATCGAGAGCTTACTGTGTGCAGAGCACATACTAAGTGCTTGGGAGAGTACAATATAAAAATATAACAGAATTGGTCGACATGTTCCTTGCCCACAACTCCCTTTCAGTCTAGAGGGGGAGGCAAGAAATATATTTACAAATAATGGGTAAAGTGGAGGAAGAACAAGGATGAAAAAGTAGCAGAGTGACTATTAATGCAGGAGATGGGGCTTGTCTCTGCTTTGAGCTCCCCAAGGCAGTTTGTCTGCCCCTGACCAGGAACCAGCAGTTAGAAGCAGTGTGGCCTGCTTGGGGAAGAGGTGGGCATGTTTGAAGGCAGAGGGGAAGGAGCCATTGGAGATTGAGTGGTTAAAAATAGAAGTTAAGGAAGGGAGGAGGGCAGGGGTGATGGTTTTTATAAGGTGAGTGGGAATGGGGTTCGAGGCACAGGTGGAGGGGGTGGCACTTGCGAGGAGGGAGGAGATCTCCTCTGAGGATACTGCAGGGAAGGATGGGAAAGTAGGGGAGAGGGTTGGTGGGGGGGAGGGGAGAGGAGGAGTGGTGGCTTTGGGGAGCTCAGACCTGATTGTGTTGATTTTTGTGATGAAGTAGGTGGCCAGATCACTGGGGGTGAGAGATGGGTGAGGGGGAGGAACAGGGGCCCTAAGGAGAGAGTTAAAGGCCCGGAAGAATTGGTGGGGGTGACGGGCATGGGTGTCGATGAGGGAGGAGAAGTAGTTTTGCCTGGCGGAGGAGAGGGCAGAGTTAAGGCAGGAAAGGATAAATTTGAAGTGTGTGAGGTCAGCTTGGTGCTTGGACTTTCGCCAGCAGCGCTCGGCAGCTCGAGCATAAGAGCGTAGGAGGTGGACAGAGGAGGTGATCCAGGGCTGTGGGTTAGTGGAGCGAGAGCGGCAGAAGGAAAGGGGGGCGAGAGAGTCGAGATGAGTAGAGAGGGTGGAGTTGAGAGCGTAGAACTGATCAGCGAGAGTGGGAAGTGAGGACAACGCAGCAAGGTGAGGAGAGATGCTTTTGGAAAGACGGAGGGGATCAAGAGAGCAGAGGTCTCTGGGGGGGAGTAGCAAGGATTTGCAGAGGGAGGGAGTGTGAGAGATGAGTCAGGTGAGAAGGTTATGGTCAGAGAGAGGGATTTCAGAGTTGGTGAGGGAGGAGATAGGGCAGCGGTAGGAGACGACGAGATCGAGGGTGTGACCGAGTCGGTGAGTGGGCACGGCATGGTGGAGCAGGAGGTCGGCAGACTCGAGGAGGGATAGCAGGCGGGCGGCAGAGGAGTCATCGGGTACCTCCATATGGATGATGAAGATCAGAGTGGGCAGAGAGAAGGAGAGAAGGAAGGTGAGAAAGGGGTCTAGGTGGTTGAAGAAGTCTGAGGTGGGAGCAGGAGGGCGGTAGATGACAGCAACACGTATCTGGAGGGGGTGGTAAAGGCGAATGATATGGGCTTCGAAGGAAGGGAAGGAGAGGGAGGGGGGAGGAGGGAAAGTGCGGAAGCGGCAACGGGGTGAGAGGAGGAAGCCGACGCCTCCTCCCTTACCGGTGAGTCTGGGGGAGTGGGAAAAGGAGAGGCCTCCGCTGGAGAGAGCAGCGGCGGAGACCGTGTCTTTGGGATTGAGCCACGTTTCTGAAAGGGCGAGGAGGAGGAGAGAGCGAGAAAGAAAAAGGTCATGGACGAAAGGTAGTTTACCTGTATAGTTAAGCCTATCACCCCGTCTTCAGCTGTATGACCCTACAATAATTAAGCTCCTAGAGCCTCTTACTCACAGGAATCCATGTGCACCAGCCTCTTCCACCCAACTCTTTCCTTTCCCCATGGCTACAGGCTGGAAAAGTAGAGCAAAATGGGGAATAAACTTGACCTTTAAAATTAGGAATGTCTGTCTTCCAGTGAAGGTGGCTTTTCAAGGGACCATGCCCCAAACTCATGCTTAAAGTTTTTGATCTACTTTGGCTATTACCTCTGGCAACTCTGCTATGCCCTCTTTTTTCAATTTCTACATATTTGATACCCTGCTAGCTTTCTTGTTATGCTTACTGTTCAGAAATTGGAAATTCAGTGGTGTGTAGGGAGGGAATATGGATGAAGTAGTGTGAGTTGAGCCTGCATTCTAATCTTGACTCTGCCACTTTGCTGTGTAACCTTGAGCAAGTCACCTAACTTCTTTATGTTTCGGTTACCTCATCTGTAAAACGGGAATTAAGACGTGAGCCCCATGTAGGATGGGAGCTGGGTCCAACCCAATTAGTTTGAATCTATCTTGTCGCCTAGTAGAGTGCCTGGCACATAGTAAATGCTTCACAAATACCATAAAAAAATGAGCCCACATCTCTGGTTATACAGATGGTCAGGAATTCTCTTCCCAGTAAGGTTTGACAACCCTCAAGGATATGCTCCTACCACTAAACTGTAAACTCCTTGAGGGTAGGATTCATGTTTCTATTGTACTGAACTCTCCCAAGAGCTCATTTCAGTGGCCTGAACACCGTAAGCACTCGGCAAATGCTATTGACTGATGCAGGACTGCAGTCATCTTCTTGGTGGCTCCATTCTCCTAAGGTAGAAAGGAAATCCATTAAGCAATAGTATTTTTTTAATGGTATTTGTTAAGCACTAAGCATGTGCCAGGCACTCTACTAAGTACTGGAGTAGATAGTATTGAGAAGCAGCATGACTTAATGGAAGGATCCCTGGCCTGGGAGTCAGAGGACCTCTGTCTAATCCCGGCTCTGCCAATTTCTTGCTCTGTGACTTTGGGCAAGTTATATCTCTGTGGCTCAGTTACCTCATCTGTAAAGTGAGGATTAAATTGTCTTTCCTTCAGCTGAGACTGTGAGCCAGCCCCTTATGGAACAGGGACTGTGTCCAATTGATAAACTTGTATCGACCCCAGCACTTAAAACAGAATTTGACACACAGTAAGCATTTAACAAATACCATTTTAAAAAGAATCCTACTGTATGAAGAGCATTGTACTAAGCCCTGCCCTTCAGGAGTTTACAATCTGTTTCAGGTTGGGGCAATGGTTCAATGTGATAATAATAATAATTATAATGATAAAGATATTTGTTAGACACTTACTATGTGCCAGGCACTGTACTAAGTACTGGGGTGGTTACAAGCCAATTGGGCTGGACAACGTCCCTGTCCCACATGGGGCTCACAGTCTCAATGCCCATTTGCCAGATGAGGTAACTGAGGCCCAGAGAAGTAAAGTGCCTTGCCCAAGGTCACACAGCAGACAAGTGGTGAAGCCAGGATTAGAACCCATGACCTTCTGATTCCCAGAATCACGTTCTATCCACTACGCCATGCCTCTTCTCTATCTCTTTTGAGAGGCTAGAGACCTTTAAGAAATAAGTGTAAGGTTCCTATTATGATCAGCAAACCTAATTGGAGGAAAAATTATGATGTGGGGGAATGCTTGATGGGGTATGGTGTTTAAAGTCTTAATGGTATATGGAGGTAGCCATAAGGAAGCCCATTTTTACTTCTGGGATCAAGTCAGTTCATCGTATTTATTGAGCACTTACTGTGTGCAGAAAACTGTACTAAGTACTTGGGAGAATATGATATAACAATAAACAGACACATTCCCTGTGCAAGACAAACTTATATTCTAGGGGGGAGATAGACATTAATATGAATGAATAAATTACAAATATATACCTAAGTGTTGTGGGGCTGGAAGGGGGGATGATAGAGGGAGCAAGTCAGTGAGACTCAGAAGAAGGGAGTGGGAGAGAGGAAAGGAGGGCTTAGTCAGGGAAGACCACTTGGAGGAGATGTGCCTTCAATAAGATTTTCAAGGTAGGGGGAGAGTAATTGTCCGTTGCATATAAGGAGGGAGGGCATTCCAAGTCAGAGGCTGGAAGTGGGCCAGAGGTTGGCGGCGAGGTAGGTGAGCATTAGAAGATTGAAGTGCGCGGCCTGGGTTGTAGTAGGACATTAGTGTGGTGAGGTAAGAGGGGGCAAAATGATTGAGTGCTTTAAAGCTAATGGTGAGGAGATTTTGTTTGATGCAGAGGTGGATGGGCAACTACTGGAGTTTCTTGAGAAGTGGGGAAATATGGTCTGAATGCTTTTGCAGAGAAATGATCTGGGCAGCAGAGTGAAGTATGGACTGGAGTGGGGAGAGACAGGAGGCAGGAGGTCAACAAGGAGGCTGATACAGTAATCAAGGCGGAATAGGAGAAGTGATTAGATTAACACAGTTTGGATGGAGAGGAAATGGCAGATTTTAGTGATGTCTTGACCTGCTACCTGCTGTCAGGTATTCCCCTTATCTGGTGCTTCCAGCTCCCACTGCCATTTCAAACCAATAGGGAGGAGGCAGGCATGGACAGCTCAGCTTTATAGAAACTTCTGCAGCTCCTTCTTGTCCCCTTGTGTTTCCCTTCCTCCCTCCATTCCAACAGCAGGTGCCCACTGCTGCAATTGGAAGAAGGATTATATCCAACTTGATTAGCTTGTATTTACCCCAGTGCTTAGGACAGTACCTGGCACATAGTTAAGCAATTAACAAATACCCAAAAAAACTGCCCCATGAGTGGGTCCATCAAGAACCAGGCAGAACCATCTCTACTAGCTCTTGTGGTAATGTCAGTCAATTAGTCATTTGTATTTATTGAGTACTTACTGCGTGCGGAGTGCTGTACTAAGCACTTGGAAGAGTCATTTCCTGCCCCCAAGGAGCTTACAAGTCTGGAGGAACAATGTCATTGTTCTATGATCTTATGTCTTTATGCATCATAGAAAACATTTAATAAAGCCCCTGAGGGATAAAGGACTAATCTCATTTACCTCACTGCATTCTTCCCTAACACTCAGTACAGCACAGTCAGAGCTCAATAAGTACCACTGAATTGAGTGAGAGCCATCTCTGTTTGGGAAACTGTCCAGGGGACATTATAAAGGATGGCATTATCTGTGCCTGAAGGCGAAGCTTACTCCAATATATTTTATTATAGCTAATTAAGAAGATTAAAGCATCATAAATTACATACTGGATACTGCATCAGATCCTCTTGCTTTCCAAATATTGCTGTTTCTACATAAGCAATAATTTTCCCCTTGAAAAAGTTGGATGAGCAAAATGATGGAATATTAAAAAGGACAAAATACAAGACTAAGTATGTTTAAAATCCTCATGCCAGTGGAGACCACTGGAAAACTGGGACCGCACAATCTCATAGCCAGCACCACCTTCCCACCTACTCAGTTGTTGATAAACAAAAGCCATTAAGAGTATCAGTCAATCATTTTATTGAATGTTTATTATGTGCAGAGCACTGTACTAAGTGCTTGGGAGAGTACAATATGAAGAGTTGGTAGGCACCACTCCCTTACCAGATTGTAGATGATAGCAGAGTCTCTGGGTCCAAGCTCCACTAGTTATCTCCCTGCAGTCTGGACTCCAGTCTGATCTGTTTACGGGGCCCTATTAACGTCACTAAAAGTGCCCGAGATTTTTTGAGGCCTCAGAGAAAGTCATAACAGAAAAGTGAAGCCTCAAGTGAAAAAGCCGGCACTGGTTCAACTAATGATTAGAAATGGAAAATTGCTGAAGATCCGTAATAGTAATAATAACGTTGGTATTCGCTAAGGGCTTACTAAGTGCCGAGCCCTGTTCTAAGCGCTGGGGTAGATACAAGGTTGTCAGGTTGTCCCACCTGAGGCTCACAGTCTTAATCCCCATTTTACAGATGAGGTAACTGAGGTACCGAGAAGTTAAGTGACTTGTCCAAAGTCACACAGCTGACAGGTGGCAGAGCTGGGATTAGAACCCATGACCCCTGACTCCTAAGCCCGTGCTCTTTCCACTGAGCCGCGCCACTTCTTCTGTATTCCGTATTCTGTGTGTTCTGTACACAGTAATAATAATTATGGTATTAAGTGCTTACTATAGGCCAAGCACTGTACTAAGCACTGGGCAGGTACTAGATAACAGGTTTGACAGAGTTTCTGTGCCATTTGGGGCTCACAGCCTACGTAGGAGGGATTTAATTCCCATTTTACAGATGAGGAAACTGAGTCACAGAGAGGTTAAGTTGCTTGATCAAGGCCACATAGCAGACAACGGTCAGAGTCACGATTAGTACCCAGTTCTTCTGACTCCCAGGCCCGTGTTTCTTTCACTGGGTCATGCTTCTCGAAGCACTTAATAAATACTATTATTATCGATCATTCAGTGATATTTGACAGACATATCTTCATCTGCTAATTAAGCTCTCTTACCAGTTAAGCTTTTTCCCTAGTTTCTTCCATCACTACTCTGTTGCATCTTCCCCTTACTCAGCCCAGGGAGACTCATGGCCTAAACCACAAAGCAAAGGCGACACCTCTTGGAAGCAGTTAAGGGAAGTTTCCCAATTAAGAGGAATATTGTTGATTATAAGAAAAACATCTGTGGTTTGTCTAAGCTAGCTTTGCAAATAAATTCAAATAATTAACAAGCCCAAACACATTTTTACTACCTCATTTTCCCCCACCATGGTTTTCCGGTAGGATAAGAAATATAATCGGCATTCTACTCTTCCAGCGCATGGTATTTTCTCCAGAAAAGCAGTCAATCAATTATATCTGTTGGGTGCTTACTGTGTGCAGAGCACTGTACTAAGTGCTTGAAAGAAAACAATATAACAGAGTTGGTAGATGTGATTCCTGCCCCAAAAGGCAAGAGGTTTATTTTAAGGTTTTCATTTCCATTGAGTGTAAGATTCAAGATTTCTAGTTCTTGCTTTCAGAGAAGTGGGAAAAGCATTCTCCCAACAGACCTAATTCCTTTCTAGTCTTCAGAATCCATTCCTGATCTGGGGACAAGTTTCAGAATGATCGGCTTCTTGGGTTTCATAAAACCCGTCGAATCCAGTTCTAGGGGGATCTGAGGAGAGAAGCAAACGGAAGCCAGTAAATAGAGGAAGATTTAAAAAGGGATAGCTGTAAAACTAACACTCTGACATACTGACTGAAGCAAAACCTTCTAAATAAAATAGAATTTCCCAATGGTCATAACAGCCCTTCATCCTTTTATTTCTTTTCATATAGAGCCAAGAGATGTGGCTTACGGCAAAACATGACTCCACCTCGAGGAACAGATCCTGTGTGGACAAATGCAATGAAAGACCCTGTCACAAGAGAAACTGCTGCTTCTCAAGAAGCCTAGTTGGCAAGTTGAAGGGCAGCACGTTGCTTCCTAGTCTTAGAGGCTCAGACACCCTGGGCTTAAGCCGACTGGTTTAACCTCTAGCGGGATCAGCGTGGAGATCATCAGTTGTTCCTGGAAGTCATTAGCACCAGGGGGGAGCAAAAAGTGGGTTTCTCACCGGGGTCTCTTTGCAAGGCTCCACGGAGAAATTCTGCAGCAGGTGAATCAGAGCAGCTTTCATGTTGAGGAGGGCAAATCTCATTCCAATGCAGTTTCTGGGACCGGCTCCAAAGGGCAGGAAGACATAGGGATTGTGCGAAGCTTTCTCCTCCTTACTGAACCTGGTGCCAATGAGTGAGATGGTCAGAAAGACAAGGAGGAGGGCAGTGAGGTCTTCCTTTTGTTTTGACAGGGACCAGCACTCCATGACCTTCCATCATTATCACCCTTCTTATCAGTACCCCAGGCTGCTCTTTCCTTAGCTGAAATTAGGAGTGTCTGATCTTGGGGTTGTAAATGTCTGCAAATTGTCAGTTCCTGGAATAAGGGATAAACAGGAATCAGCTGGTCTAACCTAGCCAATGTCCCACTCTGTTTCTTGGTGAAATGCTCCCACGACTTTTCACTATTCAATCTGCCTGTGTTTATATGCATTATCTTTTTTTTTTAAATAGTATTTGTTATGCACTTAACATGTACCAGGCACTGTATTAAGCACTGGCATATATTCAAATTAATCAGGTTGGACACAGTCCCTGTCCCACATGGGGCTCTTAGTTTTAATCCCCATTTTACAGATGAGGTAACTGAGGCACTTATAAGTGAAGTGACTTGCCCAAGGTCACACAGCAGACAAGTGGCGAGCCATATTAGAGTCTGGGTCTTCCTGACTTCCAAGCTCATGCTCTTTCCACAAGACCATGTTGCTTCTCCATGCAAAAACCCACTAAGCCCAGGGCTATCCTGCATACAGTTCACAGAAAGTTCTCTCTCCTCACCCAGACAAACCCAAGAGTGTCTTGAGTCTCTGCTGTTTCAAACGAATATTGGATTCTTTTCTTAAGTTTCTGAGCAATAACAATAATGGCATTGATAAAGCACTTACTATGTGCCAAACACTGGGGCAGATGCAACACAATAAGATCAGATGAAGTCCCCTCCCCCCTCCACTGTGGGGCTCACCGACTAGAGGGAGGGAGAACAGATATTTAATCACTAATTTACAGATGAAGATACTGAGGCAGAGAGAGGCTAAGTGACTTGTCCAAGATCACAGGTGGTGGAGGTTCCCCTAGATTCTCAGTCCTCAGCCCCTTCCACTAGGCAACACTGCTTGTCTACACCTTCCTTCCCTCAGAAACGAGGTCGTGGGACAAGAAGGCTCAGTCCAAGGGGCAGGGATTACAGTTACAGTTGTCTCCCCCTCTAGATTGTAAACTCATTGTGGACAGGGAATGTGTCGATTTATTCTTGTATTGAAGCAGCGTGGCTCAGTGGAAAGAGCCCGGGCTTGGGAGTCAGAGGTGGTGGGTTCGAATCCCAGCTCCGCCACTTGTCAGCTATGTGACTGTGGGCAAGTCACTTCACTTCTCTGTGCCTCAATTCCCTCGTCTGTAAAATGGGGATGAAGACTGTGAGCCCTACGTGGGACAATCTGATTACCTTGTATCTACCCCAGCGCTTAGAACAGGGCTTGGTACATAATGAGCACTTAACAAATACCAACATTATTATTATTGTACTCACCCAACCACTTAGAACAGTGCTCTGCACACAGTAATCACTCAAAAACTATGACTGACTTACTGATTACATTACAGCTGCTACCATGGAGCCCACACTTATAACATTTGGGTCCATGTACCCAGGACTCAGATGCCATTACAAATTACATGAATGCTTACCTGAGCAAGACTGGCTTAGAACCACAGTGGGAAAATTGGGCTTTATTTTTACCCTTGTTTCTAATCTGCCTGGCTCAAGTCAGACCCTCATGTGACTCTGGTATAAATAAGGTTACAGCTGCTAGAAACAGGCTTTGGGGCAATTTCTTCCATTGTGTTTGTGAAAGTCCACTTCCAGAGTATGGAGGGATATCCTAAAGCCTCTGGCTGGAGATGCTGGGATTTGATGTCCAGGATTACTGTCCCATTCAAGCCTTGTAATGGATTTTCCTGGTCGTATTACAGAGTTAGAGGAGCAGCGTGGCGTAGTGGATAGAGCACAGGCTTGGGAGTCAGAAGGTCATGAGTTCTAATCCCCACTCCACCACTTCTCTGCTGTGTGACCTTCTTTTCTCTGTGCCTCTGTTCTCTCATCTGTATAATGGGGATTGACACTGTGATCCCCATGTGAACAGGGACTGTGTCCAACCCAGTTATCTTGTATCTACTCCAGTGCTTAGAACAGTGCCTGGCACATGGTAAGCACTTAACAAATGCCATAATTATTAACTCCTTCTTAACTTACCTCTCAGGGAGGAACTTTTCAGGCTCTGGCCAATGCTCTGGATCCCGATGCAGAACAAATGCTGGTATAATAACCGCTGTCCCTTTGGGAATGGTCAACCCTTTGATTTGGATCGTTTCCTTACAGACTCTCTCTATTCGACCTCCTGGGGGGAAGAGCCTGAGAGTTTCCTGGACAACCATATCGAGATAATCCATCTGGGAGATGCATTCATAAGTGGGGCTGGCCTAGAGGAGAGAGAGATTTGTGAAGGAGAAGGTCCAGATCAGTTTAAAAAGGTGCCCCCCTCACATCCCAGCACGCATACATACAAACTTGAGCAGAAGTATGCAAAAACCAACTTTCCCAACTTTCAGACTATGCTTAAGGTTGTTGTGGTCTGACCCTGCCTGGTACCATGAGAAGCTGAGGATGGAACTTTAATAATGATAATAACAATGGTATCTGTTAAGCACTTACTATGTGCCAGGCAATGTTCTAAGCGCTGGGGTAGAGACATGCTAATTGTGTTGGACTCAATCCCTGTCCCCCATGGGGTTCACAGTCTAAATAGAAGGGAGTAGGATATAATCCCCATTTTACAGTTGGGGAAACTGAGGCACAGAAAAGTTAAGCGGCTTGCCCAAGGTCACACAACATGCAAGCGACAGAGCTGAGATTAGAACCCAGGTCCTCTGACTCCCAAGCCTGTACCCTTGTCACTAGGCCAAGCTGCTTCTCTAAGCCTTCTAATCATGAACCAACTGTTCCTTTTACAATTGATATTCTTCACTTCTTGATTTTAGCTTTCTATTTCTTTCTTTTCCTTCCTCTTTCCCAATGTCTGTCTCCCTCCCTGGTGCCTTCTTTAATTCTCCCCCTTTAGAATGTGAGTCATCAGTGGGCCAGAAGCTTTATCTGCATTAATATCCATGTATTTTTGCCAGTTCTTTGTAAGTGCTTTGCCCACAGTTAGTGCTTTAATGAAAGAGAGGAGAACCAAGCTCTATTGCTTTCTAAACAGGGTTAAGATACTGAAAGGTTTGGATGGAAGGCTGAAAAAAAAAAAAGCATAAGGTCTTCCCCTTGGCCATGCCTCACTGCCTTGATGGAGGGACACCGCTGAGTGACCAAATATTTGTCCCTATGGCCTAGCATCGTTCATTCAATCCTATTTGTTGAACGCTTACTGTGTGCAGAGAACTGTACTGGGCTCTTGGGAGAGTACAATATAACAATAAACACACACATTCCCTCCCCAAACCACCAGGACCACATGAGATGGCACTTCTGCCAAAGGAGTAGCTTTTTTAACCAGATACTGTACTGAGTTCAAAATTTTCCTAAAAGCCATATAATTACCCATAATAGATTTATAGCTGCCTTAAATCACTTCTGATGAGATTCTAATTAGATGCTCTGACCTAGCCTTTGCCAGCTCAGGCCTCTCGATCAATCATTGGCATTTATTGTCTGTTTACCATGTGCAGACCTCTGTATTAAGTGTTTGGAGGATTACAATATAATAGAGTTGATATTCATGATCCCTGCACTTCAAAGAGTTTACAATCAAGAGGAAGAACTTACAAGGGTCATATTATTCCTTAGTGTTCACTAGCCCATACAGCAATGTGCCTTTTTACACACAATAAAAATGCTAAATTTGGGGGCGGGGAAAATTGGGAAATCTCCTGGTTACCCAACTACTAAGATATGAAGCAGCATGACGCAGTGGATAAACCTCGGGCCTGGGAGTCAAAATGTCATGGATTCTAATCCTGGCTCCACCACTTGTCTGCTATGTGACCTTGGGCAAGTCACTTCACTTTTCTGGACCTCAGTTATCTCATTCGTAAAATGGGGATTAAGAGTGTGAGCCTGATGTTGGACTGTGTCCAACCCAATTTGCTTGTATCCACCCTAGCACTTAGTACAATACCTGGCACATAGTAAGTACTTAAAAAATTCCATTATCATTATTATTATAACCAACACTTAGAACAGTGCTTAGAATATAGTAAGCTTGATTCTATTTATTTGCTATTGTTTTAATGAGATGTTCTTCCCCTTGATTCTATTTATTGCCATTGTTCTTGTCTGTCTCCCCCGACTGGACTGTAAGCCCATCAAAGGGCAGGGACTGTCTCTATCTGTTACCGATTTGTACATTCCAAGCGCTTAGTACAGTGCTCTGCACATAGTAAGCGCTCAATAAATACTATTGGTTAAACACTTAACAGATACCATCATCATTATTATTATTATTACGTGTGGGCTACATTCAGGATCAGATTACGTGCTTGGCACATAGTAAACACTTAACAAATACCATCATCATTATTATTATTATACAGCACGGGTCTGAGATTCAGAATGACTTGGGTTCTAATTCTGGCTCCACCACATGTCTACTGTGCGAACCTGGGTAAATCATTTCACTTCTCTGGGCCTCAGTTCCCTCATCTGAAAATGGGAGTTAAGAGTGTGAGCCCCTTGTAGGACAGGGACTGCGTCCAACCAGTTAACTTGTATCTACCCCAGCATTTAAAGCAGTGCTTAGCGCATAGTAAGTGCTTAACAAGTACTATTCTTCTTGCTTAATAAGTACTATTTTTCTTCTTATTATCATTATTATAAGGTGTGACTGGGAGATCCTTTCAGTCTCCCCACTAGGGTGCCAGCAGCATCCGTCCAGGGTCTGCAGGGAGGCCTTCTATGGAGGCAGAATGGGGGCCGAGGCTCCAGCAGACACGGGATCGAGGCTGCCAAAGGGACCTTTCCCATTCCCTTCCACAACTCCCTGACTTACTCCCTCTGTTCTTTCCCCCTCTCAGCCCCACAGCGCTTATGTACATATCTGTAATATATTTATTTATATTAATGTCTGCCTCCCTTCCCAGACTGCAAGCTCGTTGTGGGCAGGGAATGTGTCTGTTTCCTGTTGTATTGTACTCTCCCAAGCACTTAGTACAGTGCTCTGCACACAGTAAACACTCAGTATGTACTATTTGAAAGAATGATTGACTGGCGTGAGAGTGTTTGGTGCTGGGCAGGTTCGGGAATGCAGGCAGCCACCTCCAGAGATGTTCTGGCAGTCCCTTGCTTACTCCAGTCCTCTTTCTGCCCTGGGCCTGCAAAGTACCACATGGGCAGCTGCAAGGTGGGCCTCTGAATGGTTTGGCCTAGTCTGGGTTTAAGAATGGATGAATTCCCAAAAGCTTGGGTGGTGGCTGCCTAATTAAAAGCCCCTACCCCTCCTGCTGCCTCCTCTTCATATCATCCAGTGCTAACGGCTGTGCTCAAGTGGCTCACAGTCTAAAAGGAAGGGATAGCAGGGATTTATTACCATTTTATATATGAGGAAACTGAGGCCCAGAGAGGTTAAGTGACTCACCAGAGGTCATCCAGTAGTGGCAGAACTGGGTCTCCTGACTTCCAGTCACCTATTCTTTCCACTAGGCCAGACAGTCTCCCAAGCACTTAGAATGATAATGATAATAAACTGTGGTATTTGTTAAGTGCTTAGAGAAGCAGCACAGGTGGATAGAGCACGGGTCTGGAAGTCAGAAGGTTCTGGGTTCTAATCCTGTCTCCACCACTTGATGATGATGGCATTTGTTAAAGCACTTACTATGTGCCAAGCACTGTTCTAAGCGCTATCTGCTGTGTGATCTTGGACAAGTCACTTAACTTCTCTGTGCCACAGCTATCTGCAAAACTGGAATTAAGACTGTGAGACCCATGTGGGATAGGGACTGAGTAGCCTGATTTCCTTATATCTACCGCAGCTTCTAGAACAGTGTCTGGTACATAGTAAGTGCTTAGCAAATACCATAAAAAATTGCTCACTGTGTGCCAATCCCTGTCATAAGCACTGGGATAGATACAATATAATCAGGTCAGACACAGTCCCTAACCCTCATATTGCTCACAGTTGAATGATAATAATAATAATAATAATGGTGGTATTTTTTAAGTGCTTACTATGTGGGAAGCACTGTTTTAAGTGCTGGGGGGGATACAAGGTGATAAAGCTGTCCCATGTGGGGCTCATAATCTTAATTCCCATTTTACAGATGAGGTAACTGAGGCACAGAGAAGTTAAGTGACTAGCCCAAAATCACAGAGCTGACAAGTGGCAGAGCCGGGATTAGAACCCGTGACCTCTGACTCCCAAATCCGGGTTCTTTGAAGTAAGAGGGAGAACAGGAACGTAATCCTCATTTCGCAGGTGAAGAAACTGAAGTACAGATAAGTTACACAGCAGTCAAGACAGTGGTTGATAGATGGAGTAAACCTCTTGTGGTCTCTACCGAGTTTGGTATTAGACACATTACTCATATGTTGGCTCTAGCTCTAAGCTGTTATCCTCAGTCCAGTGAAAGGTACTAACACTAGGTACCCATGCCCCATGCCCTTCACCCCCGCCAATTGTTCCGGACCTTTAACACTCTCCTTAGGCACTCTGTTCCTCCCCCTCCCCCATCTCTCACCCCCAATGATCTGGCCACCTACTTCACAAAAATCAACACAATTAGGTCTGAGCTCCCCAAAGTCACTCCTCCCCCTCTCCCCTGCCCCCCCACCAACCCTCTCCCCTACTTTCCCATACTTCCCTGCAGTAACCTTAGAGGATATCTCCTCCCTCCTTGGAAGTGACATCCCCTCCACCTGTGCCTGGGACCCCATTCCCACTCACTTTATAAAAACCATCTCCCCTGCCCCCCTCCCTTCCTTAACTTCTATCTTTAACCACTCAATCTCCAATGGCTCCTTCCCCTCTGCCTTCAAACATGCCCATGTCTCCCCCACCCTAAAAAAACCCTCTCTCGACCCCACTTCCCCTTCCAGTTATCGCCCTATCTTCCTACTACCCTTCCTTTCCAAGATCCTAGAACGAGTCGTCTACACTCGCTGCTTAGAATTACTTAACTCCCATTCTCTCCTGGACACCCTCTGATCTGGCTTCTGTCCCCTCCACTCTACCGAGACTGCTCTCTCTAAGGTCACCCATTGCCTCCTTCTTGCCAAATCCAATGGCTCCTACTCCATTCTAATCCTCCTTGACCCCTCAGCTGCCTTTGACACTGTCGACCATCCCCTCCTCCTCCATACCTTATCTCACCTTGGCTTCAGGGACAATGTCCTCTCCTGGTTCTCCTCTTATCTCTCTGGCCGGTCATTCTCGGTCTCCTTCGCAGGCGCCTCCTCCCCCTCCCATCCTTTAACTGTTGGAGTTCCTCAAGGGTCAGTTCTTGGCCCTATTCTGTTCTCCATTTACACTCACTCCCTCGGTGAACTCATTCGCTCTCACGACTTCGACTACCATCTCTACGCAGATGACACGCAGATCTACATCTCTGCCCCTGTCCTCTCCCCCTCCCTTCAGGCTCGCATCTCCTCCTGCCTCCAGGACGTCTCCACCTGGATGTCAACATGAGCAAGCCTGAGATCCTCATCTTCCCTCCCAAGCCCGGTCCTCTCCCAGACTTCCCTATCACCGTGGATGATACGATCATCCTTCCCATCTCTCGGGCCCGCGACCTCGGTGTCATCTTTGACTCGTCTCTCTCGTTCACTGCACACATCCGATCCGTTACCGAGACCGGCCGGTCTCACCTTTACAATATCGCCAAGATCCGCCCTATCCTCTCCACCCAAATGGCTACTTTACTGCTACGGGCTCTTGTTATATCCCGGCTAGACTACTGTGTCAGCCTTCTCTCTGATCTCCCTTCCTCCTCTCTCACCCCGCTTCAGTCTATTTTTCACTCCGCTGCCCGGCTCATCTTCCTGCAGAAACGTTCTGGGCATGTCACTGCCCTTCTTAAACACCTCCAGTGGTTGCCTATCAACCTCCGCTCCAAACAAAAACTCCTCACTCTAGCCTTCAAGGCTCTCCATCACCTTGCCCCTTCCTACCTCTCCTCCCTTTTCTTTCTATCGCCCACCCTGCACGCTCCGCTCCTCTGCCGCCCACCTCCTCATCGTCCCTCGATCTCGCATATCCCGCCGTCGACCCCTGGGCCACGTCCTCCCGCGGTCGTGGAACGCCCTCCCTCCTCACCTCCAACAATCTAATTCTCTTCCCTCTTCAAATCCCTACTTAAAGCTCACCTCCTTCAAGAGGCCTTCCCAGACTGAGCTCCCCCCCTTTTCCCTCTGCTCCCTCTATCGCCCCTTCACCTCTCCGCAGCTAAACCCTCTTCTCTCCCCTTTCCCTCTCCTCCTCCCCGTCTCCCGTCCCACCCCCTCAGCACTGTACTCATCCACTCAACTGTATATATCTTCATCACCCTATTTATTTTATTTTGTTTAATGAGACGTACATTGCCCTGATTCTATTTATTTGCCATTGTTTGTATGAGATGTTCTTCCCCTTGACTCTATTTATTGCCATTGTTCTTGTCTGCCTGTCTCCCCCGATTAGATTGTAAGACCATCAAAGGGCAGGGACTGTCTCTCTCTGTTGCGGACTTGTACATTCCAAGCGCTCAGTACAGTGCTCTGCACATAGTAAGTGCTCAATAAATACTATTGAATGAATAGGTACTCAGACTTGGTTCTGAGTTCAGAATTAGGCCTAGCTAATGGAGAAAAACAGACTCTCCTCAAACAATTACTAGTCTGATGTACCACTGGAGAACTGGCCTTTGGTCATCTTACCTTGTTAGGTAGAATGCTGTCTATTTCCTCTTGCAGTTTCTTCTGGACTTCAGGGTGAGTAGCCAAGTTGTAGGACACGAAGTTGAGAGTCGAGCTGGTGGTTTCAAATCCAGCAAAAATAAAGATGATGGCCTGTGTCGAGATCTCCATGTCAGTCATTTCTGGAAAGAAAAAAAAAAGCCACACACATTAACATGATGAAACCAGCAGGAGAGCTACTGTATGGCTCATTTGCTCATCCTCTTGTGAGACGTTTTGTTCCACACCCTGGTTTGGTGTGTTTCGGTTATTTAACCTCAATCGCAAAATGTCACGTCAGATTTACGGCCCCTGCCCGATATGTATGAATTGTCTATCTGACAGAGATGAAGGTGATTGGAAACCCCAAACCATCAGATACAGATGGCTGAGTTATGTATGAACAACTGTCCTGCAGAGTATGGTGACAATCTGATGTCTTGTGACAGCTCAGCTTCCTCCTCTCACCCCGTTGCTGCTTCCGCACTATCCCTCCTCCCCCCCCCCCTCCTTCCCCTCCTTTGAAGCCCATATCATTCGCCTCTATCACCCCCTCCAGATACTTGTTGTTATCGTCTCCCGCCCTCCTGCTCCCAGCTCCGACTTCTTCAACCACCTAGACCCCTTTCTCACCTTCCTTCTCTCCTTCTCTCTGCCCACTCTGATCCTCGGAGACTTCAACATCCACATGGATGTACCCGATGACTCCTCTGCCGCCCGCCTGCCATCCCTCCTCGACTCTGCCGACCTCCTGCTCCACCATACTGCGCCCACTCACCGACTCGGTCACAGCCTCGATCTCGTCATCTCCTACCGCTGCACTATCTCCTCCCTCACCAACTCTGAAATCCCTCTCTCTGACCATAACCTTCTCACCTGCCTCATCTCTCACACTCCCTCCCCCTGCAAATCTTTGCTACTCCCCCACAGAGACCTGGGCTCTCTCGATCCCATCCGTCTTTCCGAAAGCATCTCTCCTCACCTTGCAGCCCTGTCCTCACTTCCCATTCGCGATGATCAGTTCTCCGCTCTCACCTCCACCCTCTCTACTCATCTCGACTCTCTCGCCCCCCTTTCCCTCCGCCGCTCTCGCTCCACTAACCCACAGCCTTGGATCACCTCCTCTGTCCGCCTCCTACGCTCCTATGCTCGAGCTGCCCAGCGCTGCTGGTGAAAGTTCAAGCACCAAGCCGAACTCACACACTTCAAATTTATCCTTTGCTGCCTTAACTCTGCCCTCTTCTCCGCCAGGGTAAACTTCTTCTCCTGCCTCAATGACACCCATGCCCATCACCCCCGCCAATTGTTCCAGATCTTTAACTCTCTCCTTAGGCCCCCTGTTCCTCCCCCTCTCCCATCTCTCACCCCCAATGATCTGGCCACCTACTTCATCACAAAAATCAACACAATCACGTCTGAGCTCCCCCAAATCACCCTTCTCCCTCTCCCCTCCCCGCCACCAACCCTCTCCCCTACTTTCCCATCCTTCCCTGCAGCATCCTCAGAGGAGATCTCTTCCCTCCCTGTAAGTGCCACCCCTTCCACCTGCGCCTCGGACCCCATTCCTGCTCACCTTATAAAAACCATCGCCCCTGCCCTCCTCCCTTCCTTAACTTCTATCTTTAACCACTCAATCTCCAATGGCTCCTTCCCCTCTGTTTTCAAACATGCCCATGTCTCCCCCATCCTAAAAAAAACCTTCTCTCGACCCCACTTCCCCTTCCAGTTATCCCCCTATCTCCCTACTACCCTTCCTTTCCAAGATCCTAGGACGAGTCGTCTACACTCGCTGCTAAAATTCCTTAACTGCCATTCTCTCCTGGACCCCCTCCGAACAGATGGCTTCTGTCCCCTCCACTCTACCGAGACTGCTCTCTCTAAGGTCACCCATGACCTCCTTCTTGCCAAATCTAATGGCTCCTACTCCACTCTAATCCTCCTTGACCTCTCTGCTACCTTTGACACTGTCGACCATCCCCTCCTCCTCCATACCTTATCTCACCTTGGCTTCAGGGACTCTGTCCTCTCCTGGTTCTCCTCTTATCTCTCTGGCTGGTCATTCTTGGTCTCCTTCGCAGGCGCCTCCTCCCCCTCCCATTCTTTAACTGTTGGAGTTCCTCAGGGGTCAGTTCTTGGCCCTCTTCTGTTCTCCATTTAAACTCACTCCCTCGGTGAACTCATTCGCTCTAACGGCTTCGACTACCATCTCTACGCAGATGACATGCAGATCTACATCTCTACCCCTGTCCTCTCCCCCTCCCTTCAGGCTCGCATCTCCTCCTGCCTCCAGGACGTCTCCACCTGGATGTCAACATAAGCAAGCCTGAGCTCCTCATCTTCCCTCCCAAGCCCAGTCCTCTCCCAGACTTCCCTATCACCGTGGATGGTACGATCATCCTTCCGTCTCTTGGGCCTGCGACCTTGGTGTCATCTTTGACTCGTCTCTCTCGTTCACCGCACACATCCGATCCGTTACTGAGACCGGCCGGTGTCACCTTTACAATATCGCCAAGATCCGCCCTTTCCTCTCCAACCAAACGGCTACTTTACTGCTACGGGCTCTCGTTATATCCCGGCTAGACTACTGTGTCAGCCTTCTCTCTGATCTCCCTTCCTCCTCTCTCGCCCCGCTCCAGTCTATTCTTCACTCCGCTGCCCAGCTCATCTTCCTGCAGAAACATTCTGGGCATGTCACTGCCCTTCTTAAACACCTCCAGTGGTTGCCTATCAACCTCCGCTCCAAACAAAAACTCCTCACTCTAGGCTTCAAGGCTCTCCATCACCTTGCCCTTTCCTACCTCTCCTCCCTTCTCTCTTTCTACCGCCCACCCCGCATGCTCCGCTCCTCTGCCGCCCACCTCCTCATCGTCCCTCGGTCTCCCCTATCCCACCGTCGACCCCTGGGCCACGTCCTCCCACGGTCCTGGAACGCCCTCCCTCCTCACCTCCGACAATCTAATTCGCCTCCCCTCTTCAAATCCCTTCTTATAGCTCACCTCCTCCTAGGGGGGCCTTCCCAGACTGAGCTCCTCCCTTTTTCCTTCTGTCCCCTCTACCCCCCCTTCACCTCTCTGCAGCTGAACCCTCTTCTCCCCACTTTCCCTCTTCTCCTCCCCCTCTCCCCTCCCACCCCCTCAGCACTGTACTCGTCTGCTCGACTGTACATATCTTCATCACCCTATTTATTTTGTTTATTTTGTTTAATGGTATGTACATCGACCTGATTCTATTTAGTTGCCATTGTTTTTATGAGATGTTCTTCCCCTTGACTCTATTTATTGCCATTGTCCTGTCTGCCTGTCTCCCCCGATTAGATTGTAAGCCCGTCAAAGGGCAGGGACTGTCTCTATCTCTTGCGGACCTGTACATTCAAAGCGCTCAGTACAGTGCTCTGCACATAGTAAGCGCTCAATAAATACTACTGAATGAATGAAAGCTCAGTGGTCCTTCGCAGGAAAGCATAGAACCAGAGTACACTGGAGCACTTTTTGGGGTCATGATCAGATCGAAGTTGCCCTGGGCTAATGGTGGGGGTCGAAGGGAGGTGGTTTGAGTAGTGGAACTTCTTTTCCCACTGCCACTGTTGGACAACTCTTTGGCTCTGAGGGATA
Organism: Ornithorhynchus anatinus; assembly: GCF_004115215.2. NCBI lineage: Eukaryota > Metazoa > Chordata > Mammalia > Monotremata > Ornithorhynchidae > Ornithorhynchus > Ornithorhynchus anatinus. Next base: position 38,194,440 of record NC_041729.1, read on the forward strand.
GTCACCCTCTGTCTCTGTTGACTGGTGGGCTTTGCTCACTTATGGGGAAGATTATCAATAACTTAAGGAGCAAGAGAACTCTCACTCCTCAGGACCCTTCCCAGGAGGAGAGCTGAAGACCTCAGTCACTTGTGAGGGAAGAAATGGCCAAAGAGACAGGACAGAGAAAAGTTCATTTAACCTGGAATCAGGAAAGAATGGAACAGGCCATACCTCTTCTGGGAGAGCAAGAATTTAGTGACTGGCTTTGACCAAGAGGGTTGAGTTCCAGCTAGGTGATCCGTTTGTTTGTTTTTTAGTACTTGTTGAGAAGCGCTTATCATGTGTCAAACACTGTTGTAGCAGATGGGGTAAGTGCAAGACAGTTAGGTCAGACACGGTCCCTATCCCACATGGGGCTCACAGTCTGAAGTAGAAGGGAGAACAGGTATTGAATCCCAATTTTACAGTAGAGGAAACAAGGGGCTTAATCCCCATTTCACCAGATGAAGTAACTGAGGCACAGAGAAGGAAAGATTTGTGGATGGTATAACCACAGAGGAGTTAGGGAAGGGAAGCAGAGAAGTGTTTTGGGATGGTGGGAATTTCTAGGTTTTAGCCAACAAAGTGTGAGAACAGGAATGGTGGGTTTGTCCTGGGTCTGATTTGAGGTTCTGTTGAACGGCTGAGGTTCTTGGTGAAAATACTGTATATACTTGGTGAAAGTAAATGAATACCGGTTGTCTTTTCACAACCTAAAGAAAGTGCCTGCTCACTTTCTATCACAGGGAGAAAATTGGACATCTGGCACTCTTTTGCAGCCCCTAGACCCACGGGATGTGGGTCTGGTTAGCCAAACCAGAAGGATTAAATCTAAGAGCAATGGGATAGCGGCAGCAATCTGTCAGGACAACTTTGCACTAGCACTGAACCCCAGAAGCATTTCAGCAATGACTTAAGAAGTGGTTTGTAAAGAAAACCCAATGTTATAGCTGGGAGTTGGTCTTCAAAATGTAGCCGACAACCCGAGGCCTTGCCCCCAGCCCAAAATATGGGGACCCGGGGAAGCCCCATGTAATCATCATCATCAGTAGTATTTATTGAATGCTTACTTGTGTGCAGAGCACTGTACTAAGCGTTTAAGAGGGTCATAATAATAACTATGATTATGGTACTTGTTATGTGCCAAGCACTGTTCTAAATGCTGGGGTAGATACAAGTTATTCAGGTTGAACACAGTCCCTGTCACACATGGAGCTCACACTCTTACCCACATCTTACAGATGAGGTAACTGAGTCAGAGAGAAGTTTAATGACTTGTCCAAGTGGCAGAGCAGGATTAGAACCCAGGTCCTTCTGACTCCCAGGCCTGTGCCCTATCCACTAGGCCATACTACTTCAACACGTTCCCCGTTCAAACAAGCTTAGTTTAGAGAGGGAGACAGACATTAACCAAAAGTGCATGGCTCAGCGAATAGAGCAGCACGGACCTGGGAGTCAAAGTCATGGGTTTTAATACTGGCTCCACCACTTGTCTGCTATGTGGCCTTGAGCAAGTCACTTCACTTCATCTGTGCCTCAGTTACCTCATTTGTAAAAATGGGGATTGAGACTGTGAGCCCCACGTGGGACAGAGGCTGTGCCCAACTTGATGAACTTATATATAGCCTAATATATAGAACAGTGCTTGGCACATAGTAAGTGCTGAACTAGTGCCATTATTTCCGTGCTTAAAACAGTGCTTGGCACAAAGTAAGTGCTTAACAAATACCATTATTATCACTATATATATTACAAATGAATAATTTATAATCCATCCCTTCTTGGAGATGGCATTCTGGTATGTTGACAGAGAGTGCTGCAGAATCCTTGTCCCTGCAGGCTGCCCCATCTGAGCTGGGATTCCTGCTTCCGGGGGGCAGCAGCAGTGATGCTGCTGGAACTGTCTCCACAGCTAGGGTCGCTGCTGGCTCCTCGATCGGCTGGGTTCCTGCCAGGAGGAGACTCTGGCCTCAACCTGTGATGCCATTTCTACGATGTCAAGTTCCTCCATTCCTGGGGCAGTGCTGCCTCCTGGCAGATGCTTCTACCCATTTCTAGATGTGGAGCTGGTGGCTGTTCCTTCATGATCTTGGCCTGCACGGAGCTACCCCTGCCATGATGCCCTCCAAGGAGGCCCTATCTCCTTCTCCCTTTTTCTCTGTCCCTTCAGAGGGCCACGGGACCTTTGCCAAGGACCTGCACTAGAAAATCATTGACGAGCCGTTCTTGTATTCTGGATCCTATCTGAGAGAACTCTTTCCGCTATCGTAGCATTACCTTTGTAGGAGTGATCCTTCTCACTGGGTTCAGGGTTGCTGTCTGAGGATTGGGAGTCAACCATCAGTTGCAGAAAATCCACTCTTCCCTGGAAATGAGGAAGAAGATTCAGAAGAGCAGGCATGGAATGGGTTCCTCTAAATCCTGCGGGTTTTTCTTCACCAGTATTTCCCAGATCCTCCCTTACATCTTCCACCCTGGGCCAAGTCTTATTAAAATCATATCTCCTCCAAGAGGGATTCCTCAACTAAGCCCTCATTTTCCCAATTCCCTATCCATTCCGTATCACCTGTTCACTTGGATCTGTACCCTTTAAGGACTTGATATTCACCCCACCTTCAGCCCCACATTATTTACATACATAGCTGTAATTTATTTTACTATCTGTCTCTTTAAGCTCCCTGTGGGAGGGGGACGTGTCTACCAAATCTGTCATATTGTACTCTCCCAAGTGCTTAGTACAGTAAACCTCAGTAAAGAGCACTGATTGACTGTGGCTTGAACCTGGTTCTAAATAAAAAATAAAATAGATGGTGGTATTTGTTAAGCGCTTACTACGTGCAAAGCACTGTTCTAAGCGCTGGGGGATACAAGGTGATCAGGTTGTCCCATGTGGGGCTCACAGTTTTAATGCCCATTTTACAGATGATGCTTCTACACAGAAGCAGCAAGGCACAGTGGCTAGAGTACGGGCCTGGGAGTCAGAAGGTCATGGGTTCTATTCCTGGCTCGACCATTTGCCCGCTGTGTGACTTTGGGTAAGTCACTTCATTTCTCTGGGCCTCAGTTACCTCATCTGTAAAATGGGGATTGAGACTGTGAGCCCCACATGGAAGAGAGACTGTGTCTAAGCCGATTTGCTTGTATCCACCCCAGTGCTTAGTACAGTGCTTGGCACATAGTAAGTGTTTAATTAATACCACAGTTGTTGTCATTATTATTATTACAGCCTGGAAGCTGGATGCTACTGCTTTAGGGGCCACTGATTTGGGAGTGATAGAGTGGGACTGACCGTGTGGACACCTTTCTGCCTCTTCTCTTTGAAGTTGCGGGTGACGCCAACAAAGAATTCCAAGAACTCCCGGGGAAACAGTGACAGGTTCATCTTTTCGAAAACTGGCACGAGGAAAGGAAACACCACTGAAAGGAATGAGAGAGGGAATCCGTGAATGGCACGTGCAAGTGAACAGCTCTCTGGAGCTCAGATTGCTGGGCATGAGGGGAACAGTCTTCGGAGGAAAAACTAAGGGGAGGGGAGTTTCTGGGGCTCTCACAAATCAATTAATCCCTTACCACTGAAAACAAAGATATTCAGAGTTTCTGCAAAGTGACTGTTTTCTCAACTAGTTAGAGATACTAGGGTCTGTCTACATCTGGCTAAAAGCTGGAAGCAGGGCTAGGTTGAAGAAGTAATTAAGAGCAGAAACCTCTAGACATAGCAAACAGGCCTAGTGATGTCAAATGTTATGAAAAAAGTGATTTTTTCCCCCCTAATTCACTCTATCAAGCTTCTAGAGGACTGGGATCAATTGGGTCTTCTCCTTCAGCTCAGTGCTTTGCACACAGAACGTGCTCAATAAATACTATTGACTCTATCCCAAGAATGCACTTTCTCATAACTACGTACTCTTGCAAACTGACACAATGACACTCTATCCTGTAGCACAGATTTAAGAAGGGTGAGGACCTGTAACTTGGCCTTTTGCTATTTGTTAAGCATTCAAGGGATGTGAGTTCTAATCCCAGCTCTGCCACTTGTCTGCTGTGTGACCTTGGGGAAGCCACTTAACTTCTCTGTCCTTCACTTACCTCATCTATAAAATGGGGATTAACACTGTGAGCCCCATATGAGATAACCTGATTACTCTGTATCTACCCTAGTGCTTAGAACAGTGCTCGGCACAAAGTAAGCAAGTACCACAATTATTATTATCATTATTTTTTCAGGTGCTAGGCATCAAGCAGCCCAGGACTGGGAATCTGGAAATTGGGGGTCTAGTCTCATACTTGTTGTGTGACCTTGAGCGATTTAACCTCTCTGTACCTCAGGTTCCTCATCTGTAAAATGAAGATAAAATACCCATTCTCCCTTTCTCTTAGACTGGGAACCTCATGAGGGCTAGGAACTGCCAGACCTGATTATTTCAAATCTACTCCAGTGCTTAGCACAGCGCCGGACATATAGTAAATGCTTCATAAATACCATTAGTATTACTAAAGACAACAATCTCACACTTGAGGGATGTCTAATCTTCTGCTCGATTAAACGTCTTGCCCTCGGTGCTACCTGTGGGAAACATACCTGCAGATTCAGAGTTTCTAGCTTTTTCTCTATAACTGGGATCTACAGAATATCTCTTTCTTAGGCTTCCCCTCTGGATGGGCCTTAGGTTGGCAAAGAGGGCTGATTATCCTACCTGTGAGCAGGAGCAGAGGGCTTAAAAAAGTGAAAGACAGTAACTTATTGATCTGTTTAACAAAAGGGTCATTGGGATTGTTCATCGAATCTATGTCCACTCCAAAGGAGGTACTGGTGACCACGTCCAGACTGTACGACCCAAAGATCCTGAAGGACAGAGAACTCAGGTTAGAAAGAGATCCAGTCGACAAGACTGTAACATCCTCCTGGACCTTCATGGAACGGGACATTTTTGCCAAGAAAAACCTCTTTATTATTCCCCTAAGAAGCCAGTTACCTCAGGAAAGCCAGGCCTAAGTTACCAGTCAGTCAGTCAGTCAGTCAGTCAGCCAATTGTATTTATTGACTATGTACTAGACACAGAGCTCAGTACTAAGCACTCAGAAAGTACGATATAACAATAAATTGACATATTCCATGCCCACAACGAGCTTACAGTGTAGAGGGGGATCCATCACTTGGGATGGAATGTCAGGTTCTCATAGGAGGTGGCTACTTTTGCCAACCTATTGTCTCAAGGGCACGGGTAGATCCACTCCTCTGAGAGTACGGGAAATACAGGGCTGGGAGGAGGAGCCACGGCCTGAAACAAGTCAGCTCACCCGCATTTCTGTATGGCCTCTGGGATGCTTTAATGACCATGTTGCAGAGACTGGAACAATCTGCTTGAGTTAACTTCTAATCAATCAGTCAGTGGTACTTATCACTCGCTTATTGTTTGCACAGCACTGTTCTAAGCACTTGGGAGAGTACAATACAACAGAATTGGTAGACACATTCCCAGCTCACAACTTCTAATGCTCAAGCCAGCTTCACAGCCTGGAGTAGATAACATTCTTAGAGCGACTTGAACATTAACCTCAGGCTTTAAAAACCACCTCCCCAAAGGGCTGTCGGATCAGAATGAGGACCATGGCTCGCATTGATATAATTTTCAGGATTCAGTGTTTCTTCAGGGTCACTTTCTAGGTCTCCCTCCATTCCCAAGGGGCTACGCTAGTCAGGAACTGAGAGCATCTTGACAATGAGCTCAATGTTCAGCATCTATGAGAAGTCTCCCCCTCCACACACTTTAGTCAGTCAGTTATATTTACTGCTTACTGTGTGCAGAGAACTGTATTAAGCGCTTGAGAGAGTACAATATTACAATATAACAGACATATTCCCTGCCCACAATGACCTTACAGTCTAGACCTCCCAGACCCTCTTGTTCTGACCAAGAAAACTATGCATACAAGCTACTTTTCCTCCCATGTCCCAGAGAGTCCATCGATCAATAGTATTTACTAAGTACTTACCGTGTGCAGAGCTCTGTACTAAGCCCTTGGGAGAATACCATCCTAAAGGATAGGTAAACAGAGAAATCCCCTACTCACTCCTTCATATTCACTGGCTCATTCTTCTTCACCTTCTTGTCAATATTTTGCACCAGAATTTTTCCATAATGTTTGATGATTGGGAACATCTGAAACATAATCCAAAATCACTCAGCCCTCAACTATGTTTGGATTGCTCTAAAGGGACACAGGGAATTAACTCCTTGAGGGCTCATATTTAAATAAATCAATTAATAGAATTTATTGAGTACTTATTATGTGGCTCGACGGCACTTAATAATTATGTGCAGAACATTGAGGGCTTGGGAGGATACAGCAGAATTCACGGACATGATCCTTGCCCTCAAGGACTTTACAATCTATAGATATAAATGTGTTTTTTTATGTGCTTACAGCGGGTAGGGCATTGAACCGAGAGGTTGGAACAGTACAATATTTGACAAAGGGAGGAGGAGAGGCAATGAGTCAGAGGGAGGAGAGTTGGATAGGAGGCACAGTGAGAAGATAGCTTGGGAGGAATGAAATATGATGGATGGAAAAATAAATTTCAGATAGGAGGAAGTAAGAGACAATAAAGATAAATTCATAAGGGCAATAGTGGAGAAGGTGTGAGTACCCATGGGATTCAATGACTGCCTTTAAACAAATAATATAATAGGAGCAAGACTCTCTGATTTGAATTCCCTCCCCACATCCACCCCTTGCTATTAATTACAGAAACACGGTTAAGAGAGGAAATTTAGTTTCCACCCAAATGTCTACCCCACTTAAGGAATTGATCTGTCAAACTCGTGGCCTGTGGTGAGGTTCTGAAACTGTCTAAACATTCAGCCATGTCACAACTGGCTCTTCTAGATACATCTGCTATGGCTTGGTGATTAACTTTTCCTGCCACCCTGGGAAATCCCACTGCACATCTCGGAAGGGGCAGCTCAACTGGGATGGTCTTGGAAGCTAAACACTCTTCCTCCATCTCTGTGGTCATCGTGTTTACCACAACTGCCACTGAGGCTGAGGGGTACTAGTCTACCAACCCACCTTACACCTCTCCAGTGGTTGGCTAGAACCCCCAAAGCCATTAATTACTGCCCTGCCCTAATGCTCAAATTAATCCCACCTTGGCAAATTCCCATCTTCTCTTTATCCTTAGAGGGGCCATTTGGTCAGTCCCACTGGCAAAGTATGGCATAACCCACCGTGTGATAAGACAATCCTACATTAGGGCTGGCAGGAAGACTGAATCCTGATTTATGCCCAGCTCCAGAGAACCTCATCTCTCACTCCTACCACTGGTGGTACGAGTGCTGTAAATTTTCAGATAGTCCCTTTTCCACATGTTACTGGGAGAGCGGGTACTCTCCTCGTGGCCATATTTCCCTGGCTCCCCAAACCTGCCAAATAGGAGTTCCAAGATGCCTTCCCTGACTAAGCTCCTTATCTTCCCTCCCAAACCACGTCCTCTCCCTGACTTCCCTGTCACAGTGGATGGCACGACCATCCTTCCCGCCTTACAGGCCAGCAACCTTGGTGTCGTCCTTGACTCTGCTCTCTCATTCACCCCACACATCCGATCCATCACCAACACCTGCCGGTCTCACCTTCACAGTATCGCCAAGATCCGCCCTTTCCTCTCCATCCAAATAGCTATCGTGCTGGTACAAGCTCTCATAATATCCCGACTGGATTATTGTGTCAGTCTCTTCTCGGATCTCCCTTCCTCCTGTCTCTCCCCACTCCAGTCTATTCTTTATTCCACTGCCACGATCATCTTCCTACAGAAACGCTCTGGACATGTCGCTCCCCTCCTCAAAAACCTCCTGTGGTTGCCTATCAACCTTCACACAAAACAAAAACTACTCACTCTTGGCTTCGAAGCTCTCCATCACCTTGCCCCCTCCTACCTCACCTCCCTTCTCTCTTTCTACTGTCCACCCCGTACACTCTGCTACTCTGTCACTCACCTCCTCATGGTCCCCCGTTCACGCCTATCCTGCCGTGACCCCTGGCCCACGTCCTACCGCTGTCCTGGAATGCCCTCCCTCCTCACATCCAACCAAAATCTCTTCCCTTCTTCAAAGCCCTACTGAGAGCTCACCTCTTCCAGGAGGCCTTCCCAGACTGAGCCCCCCTTCCCTCTGCTCACCCTCCACTCCCCAAATCCCCACCCTCTGCTCTTCCCCATTCCTTTTCCCTCAGCACTGTGCTCATTTGTTCATTTGTATATATTATTTATTACCCTATTTATTTTGTTAATGAGGTGTATATCTCCTTGATTCCATTTATCTTGATGTTGTTGTCTTGTTTTTGTTTTCTTCTGTTTTGCTATGCTGTCTGTCTAACCCGTTTAGACTGTGAGCCCGTCATTGGGCAGGGATTGTCTCTATCTGTTGCTGAATTGTACATGCCAAGCGCTTAGTACAGTGCTCTGCACATAGCAAGCGCTCAATAAATACTATTGAATGAATGAACTAAGCCCTCCTTTCCTCTTCTCCTGGGCCCTTCTGTGTCGCCCTGACTTGTGCCTTTTCTTCAGCTGCCCTCCCAGCCCCAAAGCACTTATGCACATATTTGTAATTATTTATATTGATGTCTGTCTCCCGAGAAGCAGCGGGGCTCAATGGAAAGAGCACGGGCTTTGGAGTCAGAGGTCATGGGTTCGAACCCCGGCTCTGCCACTTGTCAGCTGTGTGACTGTGGGCAAGTCACTTCACTTCTCTGTGCCTCAGTTACCTCATATGTAATGTGGGAATTAAGACTGTGAGCCCCACGTGGGACAACCTGATTCCCATGTCTACCCTAGCGCTTAGAACTGTGCTCTGCACATAGTAAGCGCTTAACGAATACCAACATTATTATTACAATGTAAGCTCGTTGTGGGCAAGGAATATATCTGTTATATTGTTATATTTTGCTCTCCCAAGTCCTTAGTACACTTCTCTGCACACAGTAAGTGCTCGTTGAATAGAAACGACTGGCTGAGGAGTTACTGGAACCTCGGAGGAAGGTGGAGAGGGGATCACTTGGCTGGGGGTAGCAGTGTTGCTGGGGGAATAACAGTGAGAGTTTAGGGGCTGCAAATTTCTCTAAAAATCATTCAGAAAAATCTTGATTTGGGCTTTTTTGGTACAAAGATGGTGACTATTACAGTACTCCTTGAAGCCTGAGACTTTTTGTCCTAGTGGTTGACAATGCTAAAAGGAAGGATAGGTATAGAAAATGAGCTAGATCCTGCAGAAACGGAACAGCTCGGGTGCTGGGGAACAGGGAGGGAACAGAAAAGTCACTTTCCCTGCAGCTAAGGGCTGGGCAGAGGCCATTCGTCCAACCTTTGCTCCATCTGTGACTCACACGCCAGCCAGGGCAGTAGGGTCATGGACCTCACCTCCTTAAGTTTCCCACTGGTGAAGGTCGGGGAGACGATGGTGCGAATCCTCTTCCACGTGTGATACTCGGCGATGGTGAGGCTAGAGTCCAAGCCACCATTTAGACCAAAGTTCTACGAAAGAGAAAGTGAGTCAACAGGTGGAACCCAGTCCAGGGCAGGCAGCTTTCAGGTTTGCCCTAGTGAGGACTGACTGTATTGTGCCTAAAACGATAGTGCTCGAGCCCGGGAGTCAGAAGGACCTGGTTTCTAATTCCGGCTCTGCCACGTCTACTGCGTGACTTTGGGCAACACATTTCACTTCTCTGTGCCTCAGTTGCCTCATCTGCAAAATGGGAATGAAGACTGGGAACCCCATGTGGGATAGGGACTGTGTCTAGAACAATTTGCTTGTATCTGCCCCAGTGCTTAGTACAGAACCTGGCATATAGTAAGCACTTAACAAATACCACAACAATTATTATTACATTTTAGTTCACCCATGGTGTCTGAGAACTACTCTGGGAGGATTGGCTCTTAGAGAAGCCTGGGAAGATTGACTTTTGGAGGAGATGTGATTTCAGAAAGGACAGGATGACTGTTGCAGGTTTACGGTGTTCACGGACTGAACTGGGGTTTGATAGCGCATGTTAAGTGAAATCCTAAATCAATTATGAATAGGAAAATCTTTCCAATAAAAATAAAGGCAGTAGGACAGAACGGAAATCTGTGAGATTGAGCCCAGATTACGGGAAGCAGCATGGCCTAGTGACAAGAGAACGGGCTTGGGAGTCAGAGGTTGAGGGTTCTAATCCTGACTCTGCCACTTGTCTGCTGCATGACCTTGGGCAAGTCACTTAACTTCTCTGTGCCTCGGTTACCTCGTACGTAAAACGAGGATTAAGGGTGTGAACCTCATGTGGGACGGGGACTATGTCCGACCTGATTACCTTGTAACTACCCCAGTGCTTAGAACAGTGCTTGGCACATAGTAAGAACTAAACAAACACCGCGATTATTACTATTGAGCACCAGTTAGTCTCTTCCGAGAAAATAATCCAGCACCCGAAATTGCACTGAGGGTGTCAATATCTTTGCCAAATATACTGAAGCTGGAAAGGTGCGGGGCCTCTGAGAATGGCATCTTTCCCAACATCCCTCAATTTTCTTCGGGCAGTGGGAGGGGTGAATGAAGAGCCAAAGCTTTTTGACTCCCCTCCACGGCATCTCCTACTGGCCCCGAGCTCCACCTTGGTTCGTGGCTCCTTGCTAGCACTTGTCCATAGATGGGCTCCTGAACAGAGATCAGGGTTGTACCCACAGGTCCCGGGGGTTGAACGATCAGCAAGATCCAGGACAAAGCCCTGGGCAGCAAATGGTGCTGCCTTTGTATCCCAGCCAAGTCCGTTACTGAGGAAGCCAATGTTTAACAGAATCATTTATAACGGGCCATACCTCGCTCTTCAGAAGTAGCCCAGCTGTCATTTTGCCATGGAGAGAGCTGCCATCAGCACTATCACTCTCATCTGCTGGCAATGACAAAGAACTCTCTGGCTTCCAGCATGGTTTTTAAAGGATCACACTAAGAACATCCGCTGTGGGCCAACCAAGCAGAGGCGCTGGCTAGGAACACAGTCTCAAGTGTTACAGTCACGGGTGGCCAAAGAAAATACTGCAGCGTGGCTCAGTGGAAAGAGCCCGGGCTTGGGAGACAGAGGTCATGGGTTCGAATTCCCGACTCTGACTCTTGTGAGCTGTGTGACTGTGGGCAAATCACTCCACTTCTCTGTGCCTCAGTCACCTCATCTGTAAAATGGGGATTAACTGTGAGCCTCACGTGGGACAACCTGATTACCCTGTATCTACCCCAGCACTTAGGACAGTGTTCTGCACACACTAAGCGCTTAACAAATACTAATACTATTATGTTTGGTCAGTGGGAGAGAGAGAGAAAGCAGAAGACTCCCTGAAAAGCGGCATGTCCTAGTGGAAAGAGCACAGGCCTGGGAATGGAGGACCTGGGTTCTAATCCTGGCTCAACCACCTGCCTGTTGTGTGACCTTGGGCAAGTTACTTCTCTGTATCTCAGTTACCTCATCTATAAAATGGGTATTAAGACTGTGAGTCCAATGTAGGACAGGGATTGTGTCCCTCCTGATTATCTTGTATCTACCCCAAAGCTTTGGACAGTGACTGGCATGTAGTACGCGCTTAACAAATATTATTTTCAAAAAATGAAAGATTCAGTCAAAGAAAGTGAACTCTCTTTGACACTGAAGGGAGAACTCAAGGCAACTTTTGGATTGATGTCACTGAGAAAGCCGAAATCACGGTAGATATCTGCAGAGAAAATCTCTTCAGGCGTGGGAACCTACCCGTCGGTTTGGAAAAGAGTCGTGAAACTCTTTCACCAGAACAGTTTTGATGATGTCAGGATCCAGAATGGCCAGGATTGGCTGTCTACCATCAAAAATCCTATTTAGAACAGACAACCAAGAAAATGAAAATTTTAATGAGCATTTCAGAGAAATCCTCGGAGCAGGAGAGCCTTAGTAATTTACTAATCAAATGAATTCTTCTGAATGCCTGCACACAATAAGAGTCGACTATAACCCAATCTCTCTTTCCACCAAGTCACAATATTTACTTTTTAAATAAAATCTCACTGTTACAATGGAGAGCTAAGAAGGGACACGGGAAAGGCTACCTGGCTTTGAAATCTCAGGATTTCCAATTAAATTATCAACTTCCCTCAAATTGGACTTTATAAAGGAGCATCCCAGTTAGGTTGGATCACAGTTGTCATCGTGGGAAGAGACTAACGGTGCTCTCTGAGCCCGTCGGCCCCTTTTTCTCCCCATCACCTTAATCAGTGCTACAACAATTTCTCAGCAGGCAGGCGAAAGATAGCATCCCTCAATCCAATCAATATCCCTCAGTGCCTGGGATATTGTAGGCTGTAGAAAATCAAAAGTAGGGACACAATCAGGGTCAAATACAATACAGACATATCAGAGTTGCTAAAGTTCTGCCCTGTTATCTAAAGATGAAATCGTTTTTGAATACAAAAAAAAAAGGCACTTTTAAAGCTACTGCTGGCAGAACCTAAGGGATGATGCTTGGACTATTTTTAGAGTGCTTTTGTTTTTTGTTTTTAACTTTGGTTGTCAGGAAAATAAATAGTATCTGTCTTGCTGCCCAAATTGATTACTGGGTTGTTACTGTCCACTGGTAAAATCACTGTAAAAATGACTGTAAGTCATGGGACATGAAGCTACAGAACTGTAAAGAAGATTCGTGGAAGCGGTAGTATCATGAACCTAAAGGGAGCACATGCAACCTTGTTGGGAGCCGAACAAATAACTGACAGGCACCGGAAACTAGAGTCTCACATAATGTGAGATGAGATAGCAGTGTGACGATGGACTAGGCTGGAAGGCAGTCACCGGGAGAGGGGGTGCTGCTTCTCGGGCAGAGCCTTTGCAAAGATCAGAGGACCACGAGGCAGGCTTGAAAATAGGTCTGTCATATAAGGGACAAACCCACAAGCTTAGTAAAGGATGCCGAAAGAGGTGGTTTTCAGGCATTAATCTTTTCAGTCACCGTTGCACACCAGGATGGAATTTCACAATCAGTAACACCGTAGAAGAGGAAGGACAATTGAATAATGTTGGTATTTGTTAAGCGCTTACTATGTGCAGAGCACTGTTCTAAGCGCTGGGGTAGAGACAGGGTAATGAGGTTGTCCACATGAGGCTCACAGGTAATGCCCATTTTACAGTTTATATATTTTACAATTTATATATTCATATACAAGAATTTGATTAATGTAATAATGTAATTCCCAACATGGCAGTAGGAATGTGAGAGGCAGCAGCGACAGTGACAGAGGTCTAAATTGGGGCATTCCTTCCAGAGCCAAGCACAGTGGTTGCTGATCTCCTCCCCCGCCTACCCCCCAACTCCCTCCACACCTGCAGAAGGGTAAAGTCTGTGACAGAAGGAGGGTGTGCTGAGCCTTCTGGCCCCTCCCCACCCAACGCCCCCCACCTCTGACCTTTCCAGAGAGAGGGGCCACCCACCACCCCAGAACCCACTCCACAAGGGAGGGGCCGTAGACTGAATCAAGGAGAGTGTCTTCTCCACCCTCCCGCCCTCGGAGGACCAGCCCCTAACCCCTCACCCTGGAGGCCCAGGCTCAGGCCTGAGGGAAGGGTCACCCTCTACACGTGGGGACCAGAGGACTGAGCAAGGGGAGAGTCATGGTCCCTTGAGGCCCGCCAACAGAGGCCCGGGGTTGCTCAGAGGGATGAGACACCGGCCTCCTGGGTCCCTCCCCCAAGCGCAACAGGAGTCTAGAACTCCACCAAGGGAGGGGACACCCTCTCCCCCAACCGTGCACTGGGGCCTTGGGACTGCCACCCTTCGGAGACACTGGGCTGAGGCAAAAGAAGTAGGACTGCGGACTCTGTGGACTCCCCAGGGGGTTAAGAGATGTGTCGAGGGATCACCCATCAACAACAACTTGACAGTGCTGGCCCATTCACTCTGGACAGACACTTTAATGACCCGCAAATCTCATCCCAGACTTTGTGGATTTCCCCCAGGTGGGAGGGTCGGAGTCACCTCCTACTAGAAGAACCTGCCTTGGCCACTGGGTCTACAGATCATAATAATAATTGTAATAATGGTGATAATGGTATTTGTTAAGCACTTATTATGTGCCAGGCACTGTACTAAGCCCTGGGGTCGATACAAGCAAATCGGATTGGTCACAGTCCCTGTCCCTTATGGGACTCACACTTTATAGATGAGGACACTGAGGGCCAGAGAAGTGAAGTGACTTGCTCAAGGTCACAAAGCAGACCAGTGGCAGACCCAGGATCAACTGCTGCAGCTCCAGATTAATAATAATGATTATAATTATAATGGTATTTGTCAAGCGCCAGGCACTGTACTAAGCGCTGGCGTGGATACAATTAAATCAGGTTGGACAAAGTCGATGTCCCACATGGGGCTCACAGTCTTAATCCCCATTTTACAGATGAGGTAAATGAAATACAGGCAAGTGAAGTGTTTTGCCCAAGGCCATACAGCAGACAAGTGATGGAATTCAGGATTAGAACCCATGACCTTTTGACTCCCAGGCCCATGCTCTAACCATTATACCATGCTGCTTCCCATGCTCTTACATTCTACCTTGCTACCTTGCTCTTACACCCTAGCTCCCCTCCCGGAGCCTCCCGGACCCTCCTTGTGCCCTCAGTTTTCTCCGTCTCTGATCCTCCCATCTCTGCCCTCCAGAACACCTCCTCCCTCCTCAATGTACTCCCATCCTATCTCCCACCCTATCCCTGTCATCCTGTCCCGGGCCTGCCCCTCAACCCCTCCCCATGGCACTGGCCTCTGCTAGCTCACTCCCATCCCACCCCCTTCCTACCCCTCACACCATCCCCACCCCACGCACCCCTCCTACTCCAGACTCAGCCAAGTGTGGCCTGTGGAACCCCCACTCCATCATGGGAAATCTTCCCTTCATCACTGACCTGTTCCTGACCCAATCACTCAGTGCTCCTCCTCACCATCCTCACCAACACTGAAACGTGGCTTTCCCCAGATGACACAGTCTCCCTTGCTTCTATTTTTAGAGGGGACCTCATCTTCTCCCACCCCCCAGACTTACTGGGGAGGAGAGAAGTGGGCTTTCATCTTGCCGTCCAATGCCATTTTTGTACCATCCCACCTTCCCCATCTCTCTCCTTCCTTTCCTTTGAAGTCCACATCTTCTATCTCTACCACCCAGTCCAATTACTAGTCCCACTCATCTACCGCCTGCCCCAGGACCCTCCTCCAACTTTCTGAACCATTTTGATATTTTCCTCACATTCCTCCTGTCATTTTCCATCCCTACATTGATCCTTGGGGACTTGAATATACACGTGGATGTCCCTGACGATCTTTTCACTGTCCACCTTCTCTGAATCCTTTACTCCAATGATGTCCCGTTCCACCCCACCTCACACACTCACCAACTAGGTACATACAGTTTAACAGGGAGGGAGAACAAGCGTTGGTCCTGGATTCATCTCTCTCATTCCACCCACATATTCACTCAGTCACCAAATCCCGTCAATTCTATTTTCACAACATTGCTCAAACCTACTCTTTCCTCTCCATCCAAACTGCTATCATGCTGATACACTCATCCTATCCCACCTTGACAACTGCATGTGCCTCTTCGCTGACCTCCCAGCCTCCTGTCTCTCCTGACTCCAGTCCAACATTTCACTCTGCTGCACATATTTTTCTAAAACAATGTTTTGTCTATATCTCTCCCCTCCTCAGGAATCTCCAGTGGCTCCCCATCCACCACTCTATTAAACTTAAACTCTTTACCACTGATTTTAAAGCTTTCAGTCAGTTATCCCCATTATCCCTCACCTCACTGTTCTCCTACTACGGCCCAGCCTGCACACTCTGCTCTTCTATCACCAGTTTACTCAGTGTGCCCTGATCTTGCCCATTTCGCCACTGACCCCTTTCTACCTACTCTCCTTAGCCAGGAACTCCCTTCCCTTCCATATATGCCAGACTATCACTCTTCCCACCTTCAAAGCATTATTAAGGTCACATCTCCAAAGAGGCCTTCTCTGTTTAAGCCCTCTTTTCCTGGGTTCACTCACCCTTCGGTGTCATCTGTGCACTTAGACTTTTGACCTTTGGGCATCTGATAATCACCCCACCCTCAACTCCACAGAATTTACATACATATCTTTAAATTATACATTATCAATTAGTCATTCTTACTAATTTCTGTCTCCCCCTCTACACTGTAAAATCACCATGGGCAGAGAACATGTCTGCTAATTCAGTTGTATTGTACTCGCCCAAGCACCAAGCACACTGGTCTGCACATAGAAAGGACTCAATAAATACCACTGATTGATACACACCCACTCAGCTATCCGTAGATATAAATGCTACTCTTTTAGTGTTCTCTCAAAATAGCACTCCTGGATTTTCATGCCGGTATTTATTTTACTGCTTTAGATAATGCTGCCAAGGTTTCTTTGCTTAAATAGCTCCGATCCTCTCCTATCCTACCAGAGAAGTATTTTGGTTGACTTGAATAAAGTAATTAAAGTCCATTTCATTTTACCATTAGTTGAAAGAAGTTTTCTTGTTTGTTAGGACAAGGAGTCTTTTTAGTGAATTAAATATGAAAGAGAACATTTTGAAAATTATGTATTCATGCATGTAAATACAAGATTCCCCCTCTAGACTGTAAATTCATCATGGACAGGGAACGTATCCGCTAATTCTGCTGTTTTGTACCCTCCCAAGTGCTTAGTACACTGCTCTGCATATAGTAAACACTCAATAAATGCCACTGATGTAATTCAAAATCTTTTATATCTGTTTACATTGCTACTTATATAATTATACTATACTACTTTTATCACTGTTTTTAAATATACTGTAGATATGATGTGTTGCTCCATTTTTTAGATCTTGGGAATGCATTAATGAACCTTATATTGTTGTCTATGAGAAACTATTTTCTTTAGAATTTTTTTGCTCAGAATGCTTTTTTTGAGTGTGGAATCAGTTAATACTAACCACAGAATTTCTCTACCTTTCTGTGTGTGAATGTGTGTGTGTGTGTGTGTATCCTGCTTAAGCAGCAGAAGCTGACTGGTTGCTGTGTGCTTAACCATGTTTCAAGATCTCATCCTCAGATCTAAAGCCTTGGGCAGAGTCCAGCATGTGTCCTTGGGCAAGTCACTTAACTTCTCTTTGCCTCAGTCACCTGGTCTATAAAATGGGGATTAAGACTTGGGGACATGGACTGTGTCCAACCTGATTAGCAGGTATATACAGCAGTGCTTAGTAAAGTCGCTGGGACATAGTGAGCGCAGAACAAATGCCATTCAAAAAATGTTGGGAAGATTTACTGGGAAATACTTACCCCCACACTTTACCATATTTTTCATAGCACTTCTTGTCAAACTCAAAAACTCCCTGAACAAGAATGAAGAATTTGGTTAGATACCAGATATTGTGGTGCAGAGGGAGACAGTCCATAGAATGAAGGCAGGTGTTCAGTCAATCAATCAATCATATTTACTGAGCACTTACTAAGTCCAGAGCACTGTACTAAGTTCTTGAGAGAGTACAATATAACAGAATTAACAGGCACTTTCCCTGCCCAAAAGCAACTCACAGTCTAGAGGTTCCAACCAGCTGTTAGAGCTATAAAAAAGGAAGGGGAACGTCTAAGAACAGGAGCTCCAGGGTCCACAGGGTCATCAGGCAATGTCTGAAGGGTTTACCACATACCACCCCAGCAGAGGAGGAATAAGACCTACCTTTCCAATCTCTAGAATAGAAGGAAGGATGTGGATAGTCACATTCAGAACAACTGCCTGGTGCGGTGAGGGACCGAGTCCTGTTTTGGGGACTTATTTTAGTGTTCTTGATTAGGATTGCTTAGTCTATAATTTAATTCATCTCCCTATGAGCTGTAGTAGGGCAACAGCTGCTTTCCTCTTCCTAGGACAGATTAGCTACAGAGAGGGCCCAGGATATATATTTTTTAATGGTATTTGTTAAGCGCATACTGCGTGATCTTTCCACTACAAGATGCTGCTCCCCAGATGAGGACCCAACCTCAATTGCCAAAACTCTGAATTTATATTTTTAAATTCAATGTTGAAAAATATAGAAGCAGCATGGCCTAGTGGAAAGAGTACAGGTCTGGGAGTCAGCAGACCTGGGGTCTAAGCCTGGCTCTGACAACTGTTTGCTGTGTGACCTGGGGCAAGTCACTTAATTTCTCTGTGCCTCAGTTCCTTCAGTGCTAAAATGGGCATTAAATCCTCTTCTTTCCTACTTAGACCGTGAGCCCCATGTGGGAAAGGGGCTGTGTACAATTGAATTAGCTTGTATTTACTCCAGGCTTAGAACAGTGCTTGACACACAGTAAGCATTTAACAAAATACCACGATAACAATAATAATGCTATTATATAGTCACACATACATATGTATATGAAAATATTAAAAATGTCATATAAATATACTCAATCAGTGGTATTTATAGAGTGCTTTCTTAGGTGAAATACATACACTTGTCTGCACAGCTCATGCCTTGATTATGTCCTGTAATTCGGGCCAGGATTCACTTCCTTCCCTCACCATACAGACACTAAGGCTGGGCCTGCCACACCCCAATCAGGTAGGGGATTGGGCAGGCATCTACGATAATAGAGTCAAATATGAAAGATCCTTGGTTGAGTTAGGGTGACTTCAGGACCAAGAATCCCATCAGGCATGCTGTTGGTGGAGCAGATGGAGAGTGGGAGGGAAGAAGTGTACTATATTGTGAAAGTTTTTACAAACAAAACTAATTTATGGCCAAAGAGACTATAGCCTAGTATACAGCATGCTAGGAGAAGCAGTGTGGCTTAGTTGGCAGAGCACGAGCTTGGGAGTCAGAGGATGAGGGTTTTAATCTTGACTCTGCTGTCTGTCTGCTGTATGACCTTGGGCAAGCCACTTCACTTCTCTGTGCCTCAGTCACCTCATCTATGAATGGGGATTAAGATTGTGAACCCCATGTGGGACAACCTGATTACCTTGTAACCACTCCAGTGCTTAGCACAGTACTTGGCACAGAGTAAGCACCTAAGAAATATTATTATTATTAGCACAGTTAAACAGTTCAGTTGTTCAGCACGGCCTAGTGTGAAGCAGTGTGCCCTAATGGAAAAAGCACAAGCCTGGGAGTTAGAGGAGCTGGGTTCTAAACCCAAGCACTGCCAACTGTCTCCTGTGCAACCTTGGACATGTCACTTAACCTCTCTGTGTCTCAGTTACTTCATCTGTTAAATGGGGATTAAGACTGTGAACCCCATGTGGGACAGGAATTGTGTCCAAACTGAATAGCTTGTATGTACCCCAGAGCTTAGAACAGTGCTTGACAAATAGTAAGCACTGAACAAATGCCGTCATTATTGTTAGTTACTATTTTTGTTTATATTAATGTCTGCTTCCCCCTCTAGACCGTAATCTCGTTGTGGGCAGGGAATGTATTTACGAATTCTATGATATTGTACTCTCCCAAGCACTTAATACAGTCCTTAACCCTCAGAAGATGCGCATTAAACATCATTAATTGATTTTTTTCTCTCTGTGGCCGAACCAGCCAGATAATTCAGCTAGCAGTGGGGATGTTCTTGATTTCCTTGGATGTATACAAGGAGGAAATAAACAGAGTTATAACTCTTCCAACACATTTGGAAAACAAGAATCAGCCATTATGCCATTCCTGAGAAACTGGATCAAAGATCCCTTCCCAATCCCTGATTCCACACCATTCCTTTCCTCATTGCACCACTTACCCAGTCTCTTCTGAGGGATACAAGACCCTGAATTTGAGTCAGAAATAGGTGGATGAGCTAAAAGTTTAAAATACCTGGGGGGAAGCTGTTTCTGTTACTTACATTTCGATATTCCAGAAATGTCCCAACGAACGGCAGAGGCCTTGGTCCAGGAATCCCCAACTTCTTAAAAATACTATATGGCCAGATCCCATATCTGTAATGTTAACACCCGGATGGTAAATGAGTAATTGAAATATTAAAGTGGAATCACCCATCTCGTTCATTCAGTCATAGTCTCTCCCTGCCACACTGCACATCTAGCTGCATCAGTTATTCCACACCCTGGTTCAAACTGTACTTAGATTTCTGAAGTAAGATTAAAACAACAAGGGACCACCAAGCTTGCATCCATTTCTTCAGCCGCATGAGAATGCCGTCCAATGGCATTTCGCTCTATGCCTTCCCAAAAGGGAAAACAAGGATAGATTTCCTTGGTAAGTTTCTATTCTGAGTCCTCCCTGGTGTGTCATTTAATTTGGGACAAGCCATTAAACTTTGGTTCTGTTCCCTGGTAATTGGAAATGGATCTGCATCCCCTTCTCCTCCTTCCAGATTTGAGAGAGGCTAAGGATTTGGAAGTTGCTTGAAACTTTCTGAGAGAAATTTGGCCTGATCTCAATGGGCTTAAGTAAATTGCATGGATGGCAGGTAACCATTTCTGTGGAAATAGTTCAGGAAATGGCTAACTACATGTCCTAAATTCACCGGATGTCTTGCCAGACCTCCACTTGATTGGGTAGACCTGGCCTGTTTGTGTGATTAGTTGGTAATCTTTGCTTTGGGGGCTGGGGCTCTGGGCTCTGGATGGGTAGGTTGGGTTACAGTGAGAGGCAGGAGAGGAGTCCAAGTGGCAACCGCTCAGGAGAGCTAACAGCTGATCTGGCTGGGGCTGCAAAGTCCCAGGTTAGGGAAGGCGGTGGTGAAGGAGGGAGAGCAGCGGTAGAGGAGGAGGAGACAGAGAATAGGGTGAAGCCAAAAGTCAGATCAAAGGGAGTATGAGGGAATGAGAAGCATCAAGGCCTAGTGGATAGAGCATGGGCCTGTGAGTCAGAATAATAATATTGGTATTCATTAAGCGCCTACTATGTGCAGAGCACTGTTCTAAGCGTTGGGGTAGATACAAGGTAATCAGGTTGTCCCACGTGAGGCTCACAGTTAATCCCCATTTCACAGATGAGGGAACTGAGGCACAGAGAAGTTAAGTGACTTGCCCAGAATCACACAGCTTCCAAGTGGCAGAGCCGGAATTCTAACCCATGACCTCTGACTCCCAAGCCCGGGCTCTTTCCACTGCGCCACACTGCTTCTCAAGAAGGACCTGGGTTCTAATCCCGGCTCCTCTGCTTGTCTGTTGTGTGACCTTGAGCAAATCACTTAACTTCTTTGTGCCTCAGTTACTTCATCTGTAAAATGGGGATTAATACTATGAGCCCCATGTGGGACATGGACTGTATCCAACCTGATTAGCTTGTATCTACCTCAGTGCTTAGTACAGTGCCTGGCACATAGTAAGGCAAACTATTTAAAAGAAAAAAATCTAAAAACAAAAACAAAATAATAAATTCATCACTGTAGCCCAGGGGGAAGACAGGTGACCGGGTTTGCAGAGTTAAGGGGTCCCCGATCTCAGTTGCCACTGGGCTCCACTTACAGTCAGTTGTCAGCCCACCCCCACCTCCATGGAAGCTTCTCTACTCTCCCATGCTCTAAACTCCAGTTTCTAGATTGTAAGCTCACTGTGGGCAGGGAAAGTATTTGCTAACTCTGTTGTACTCTACCCTCTCAAGCACTCAGTATAGTGTTTCTGCACGTAGTAAGTACTCCATAAATTTCTGGAACTTCTATCTAGGAAAAAGAAGTCAGTTTCTCTTCTATGTTGATTTTAAGGATGATAGGTCATCTGCTAGAGCACGACAGCCTAAGTCCATAGAAGGAAGAGATTTCTGAGCATCTGTGAAACCAGTTCTCTTTTGCAATAGAGGAATTACCCAGGCTTTTCCCAGCCTGAGCACACCTAAATGCAATCATTAGGAAAGGGGAACCTCCTCATTAATCTGTTTTCTTCCTTCTCAGTCAAGAAAGTTGGGTCCAGACTTTTGGGGGTAGGGAATCCTTGTATAGCCTGATTGTGGGTTTAACTTTGGATTAGAGGTTGTTCACCAGTATCAGGGGCCTGTTAATTAACAAGGGCATCTTTCCTTTCCATCATCTTAGCTCTCAAATTTCTGCCTTAGCTTCACTCTCAGTGCTTCACCCTCACTGCAATGCTTACAGGGTCAGGTGGGATGGGGAGAGTCTAACCAGTACCATTATCAGTACTTAAATAATAATAATGATAATTTTTATTAAGTACTAACCATGTGTCAAACACTGTACAAATAAGTGGTGTAGATACAAGATAATTATGTTAGACACAGTCTTTGTCCCTCATTGGGCTCTCAGGCTAAGTAGAAGGGAGAACAGGAATTGAATCCCCATTTTACAGATAAGGAAACTGAGCCCCAGAGATATTAAACGACTTTGACCCAGGTCCCACAGCAGGCCGGTGGCAGATCCAGGATTATCACCCAGGTCCCCTGACTCCCAGGCCCATGCTCTTTCCGCTAGGCAACACCGCTCTGAATAGGTACGTCTTCTTCAACTCCCAGTACGGTCCCTACGTTCATGGCGTAGTGGATAGAAGCACTGGGCCTGGGAGTCAGAAGGTTGTGAGTTCTAATTCTGGCTCTGCCACTTGTCTTCTGTGTAACCTTGTGCAAGTCACCTCACTTCTCTGCGTCTCAGTTCCCTCATCTGTTAAACAGGGATTGAGACTGTGATCCTGATGTGGGACAGGGACTGTGTCCAATCTCATTTGCTTGTATTCACCTCAGCGCTTAGTGCAGTGCCTGGAACACAATAGATGCTTAACAAACACAACAATAATTATTCTTATTAGTTGATGAACCAATAGAATCCTAATGCAACAGCCATTCTTCATTAGTGCCTGTTACATTAGGAACTACCATTCCTATAGCTGGTTCAGAATGTTCCCTGTTGTAATACAGTGCTCTGCACTCAAGTGCTCACTCAGAACACTCTGAGCCAGTCCACAGATTTCTCTATCACTCACCATGGAAGAACGGAGAGAGGTCACAGATATTTCACTGGTCCCGTGTCTCAATCCTCATTTTCTGTGTGGCAAAGGGACTCTAGTCTATAAGCCACTTGAGGGCAGGGGACATATCTACCAATTCTGCTATACTGTACCCTCCCAAGTGTTCTACACACACATTCATTCATTCAGTGATATTTACTGAGCGCTTACTGTGTGCAGAGCACCGTACTAAGTGGTTGGGAGAGTATGCTACAACAACAAACAGGCACATTCCCTGCCCACAACGAGCTTACAGTCTGGGGTGTCTGGGGTGGACACTTTATAAATATGACTGATGGATCGGTTGATCGAAAGGGACTGCTTTATGATGATTCATAGCTCACATAACTTTTTCCCCTGTCCCCCACACCCTGTGAAGGGAGCAGAGGGTCTTGTCCATCACAGAAAGTTCACTGCAGTGAAACAAGGACTGTAGATCACTTCGAAGCACTTAGCTTAGTGGATTCTACCATGAAAGAAAATCAAGGCTACTTACAAAATCAGAAGGGTCACGAATGCAGCAAGTAAAGTCCAGGTTGCTGGTGAAAGGGTTGGGAAGAAATTCATCTTGTCTCTGGGGAGGTTTTCTGCTCCTTGCTCCCCTGTCTTCCCTCAGGTGATTTTCTGCTCTCTGCTTCCCGGCTGAGTAGGGCGTAGGCCCTAGCAGCTTGTTTTTATTCCTCCTCCTGCTGGTGTCGTCACTGGCCTTCTGATCGAATAGGAAAGAGGGGAGGGTACAAGCGCGTTTACTAATTACTAGGTAAACCAATTGTATTTGAGTTCTTGCCGCCCAAAACAGCAGCTTTCTCAAGAGGCCTTGGACTCCGGGCTTCTGAAC
This sequence comes from Ornithorhynchus anatinus, assembly GCF_004115215.2. Taxonomy (NCBI): domain Eukaryota; kingdom Metazoa; phylum Chordata; class Mammalia; order Monotremata; family Ornithorhynchidae; genus Ornithorhynchus; species Ornithorhynchus anatinus. Next base: position 38,218,273 of record NC_041729.1, read on the forward strand.
TACCGAAAGGACAGTGGGGTTGAAAGAACTGGGAGATTTCCTCGTGTGTCCTATCCCCACAGTAACCCCATCCCTCCAGCCTCCCTCCCTCCTGATCATGTTTCAAAACTCAGCTCACAACTCCAGGGCATTCTGGAACAGCCAGTGGCAAAGCTTCCAATGGCAAAGCTATTTTGCCCACAGCACTTTCCATTTTTCTTGCACCCAAAGCCAAATCTGGGGTCGATTGTGTTTACCCCTGATAAGAGCTGACTTCTGTAGCCCTGTGCCTAATTAAGGAGGTCAGTCAGTAAGTCACTCATATTTATCGAGCACTTACTGTGTGCAGAGCACTGTACTAAGTACTTGGGAGAGTATGCTACAACAATATAACAGACACATAGAGAAGCAGCGTGGCTCAGTGGAAAGAGCCCGGGTTTGGGAGTCAGAGGTTATGGGTTCGAATCCCAACCCTGCCACTTGTCAGCTGTGTGACTGTGGGCAAGTCACTTCACTTCTCTGTGCCCAAGTTACCTCATCTGTAAAATGGGGATTTAAGATTGTGAGCCTCATGTGGGACAACCTGATGACCCTGTATCTCCCCCAGTGCTTAGAACAGTGCTCTGCACGTAGTAAGTGCATAACAAATACCAACATATACAGTCTAGAGGAGGGAAGTTGGGCTCAGGAAAAGAACCCAGTCCTCAGAAAATAGTCTCTTAGATTGGGAACCCTCCACCCCCAAGATGGGACAGAGACTGTGTCAGCTCTAGTTATCTTCTCTCTAGTCCAGACCTTAGCATAGTGCCTGGCACATAGTTTGTAAACCCCTTGAGTGGAGGGATCATTTCTACCTACTATATTATACACTCTCAAGTGCTCTGCTTATGGTAAGTGCTCAGTAAGTATAGATGATTGATAGCAAATGCTCCATAAATACAGTAAGCACTTTATGGATAGCAGAGAAACTGGAGTAGGATCATAAAGCCAGAAGTCTGCCACTCTGGTTACTGTAGTGCATTGATGGAGCTGAGGTTCTGAGCCAGGGTCTCCTCTGTGGGTTGGAGGAGTGTCTAGCCCTAAGGGGGCACCCCTCAAAAATGAAATTGGGAATTGCAGTTGCCGGTGTGGGCAGAGAACATGTCTAACAACTCTGTTAGAATGTACCCTCCCAAGCATGTGAGTAAGTGCTCAATAAATACAATTGATTGATTGACTGATTGAACCCAAAGTCCCTGGGGCAGGGGCTGGGGGCAGGGCCAGGTGCTCAATAATCACAACAATAAGAATAATAATAGTAGTATTTATTAAGTGCTCACTTTGTGCCAGGCACTGTACTAAGCGCTGGGGTGGGTACAAGCAAATCAGGTTGGACACAGTCCCTGTCCCACATTGGGCTCACAGTCTCAATCCCCATTTTACAGATGAGGTAACTGAGACCCAGAGAAGAGAAGTGACTTGCCCAGGGTCACAAAGCAGACAAGTGGCAGAGCCAGGAGTAGAACTCATGACCTTCTGACTCCCAGGGCCGTGCTGTATCCACTATACCAGGTTGCTTCTCTACCCCTTCCTAGTCTGGGACAACATGGGTGTGGGTTTCAGGCCCCTCAGGAATGGGGACTCTCTTCCCTCAGGGTCACCGCAGCAGCGGGTGGCCCCACTGGTGGCTGACAGCCTGGCACACGGCAAGCCAGGCCCCACAGTGTAGCCTGGTGGGCCCAAGATGATGGATTGTCTTCCTGGCCTCTGTCTAGGAACCAGTCCCTGACCCTGATATCTCTAGGTTCCCCTATTGTCCTCCCCAGACTGCAGGGTGAGCCAGAGAGGGTCTTGCCCCGGCTCCACGGTTTGTGGGAGTCATCAAAACAAATGCCATTCAAAAAAATGAAACAAAAGCCATCAGAATAGATAATTCCATGTTAGTTTCAGGGTTGGCTTCAGACACTGAATTTACATAGCATGCAAGTCCAGCTGAAACTAGAGCGTTTTTCTTGGGGAATCCTGATATATGCCCCTCCCTTCCCCTATCACCTCCTCCCCAAAAGAAGTGCTTGACACTTAGTAAGCACTTTACAAATATCACCATTACTATTGTTATTATTATTATTGTTTGACCACCATTTTCCTATTTACCTCCCTCCATATGCACCCACTCAGTACAGACTGGCCATCACGGTGTTTAATTGCAGACATATTGACAAGATCTAAAACGGAATTGCAACTCCCTCTCCACCAGCCTGGTAAATTAGCCAAGGCCCTTACCTCCAGGGCCTGAAAAAAAGTAGACTCAATTTGAGGGAAATAAGATTGAGAAGCCAAATGGCCTAGTCAGAGGATCTGGGTTCTAGTTTAGATGCTGCCACTTAGGTGCTCTGTGACCTTGGACAAGTCATTTAAAACTTCCCTGTGCCTCAGTTACTGCATCTGTAAAATGGGGATTAAGACTGTGAGCCCTGTGTAGGACATGGATTGGGTTCAACCTGGTTATCTTGCATCTATCCCAGGGCTTAGTACAGTGCCTGGCACATAAGAAGCCCTTAATAAATAGCATTTCTTTTAAAAAAAGAACATTGAGTGTTGTAAACACGTGAATAAATGATGAAATCTGCTCCTTCCTGTTGTGGGATAGTGAAGTAGGAGAACTGTAACTAGCCTGGGCTCTGCTGTTGAACCTTGTGCAAGATACTCAATCTCTGGGCTTTGGTTAGCTCATCTACAAAGTGGGGAGAAGAGTCACAGCCTTTCCCTACCTCACAGCAGAACAAGGTACAAGTTTAAATGACAAGCTACTTCCATTCCAAAGCGTAGGGTCTATATCTGGACCTTCCTACTTTTCATCATATTTAATACCTTTCCAGCCTTAAAAGATCCCTCCAGAGAAAGTTATTTAGAAAGTACTCTGCCCTCTGCGTGAGCCTAACAGACTGAGGGTAGGAATAGGTGGCCATTACAGTGTTGCTAAGCGATTCCTCGTCTGAGGGACGACAGGCTGTTGAACTCTGTGGTCCTACAAAAAAAAAAGCTCCTTAATCCAGAAGCACAAATCTGGAAGCTTGAGTTACCAGAGCAGGCTGGACCCAGAGAGCAGAAAGGTGCACCTTGTCTTTCTCTCCTGCTGCTCCAATGTGGGTTTACCTGGCCTTTAGGGCCTCTGAGGGCGCCTTCACTATCACCCCCTCAAACTCGGAGGGCGCCTCAAAGGTCCTTCCCAGTTGTTCCCTCTTCCTGCACCTCCAAGAGTCAGGGATTGACTTGGAGCAATCCTATTTTAGAGAGGGAAACAGCTCATGGAGCACTCAATACTTCAGGGGCTTGGAGGTTCTCCCTCTGCCATTCCCTGCGGGCTCCAGGCTGGGTAGCTGTGGTGGACACTGTGGATGCTGCCAAGAGCCTGGATGCCCTGCCCTGCAGAGAGGACTGCAATAGACACTGGCCCTCTTCTTTTCCCTGGCTTCTCCACTTGGCTGTTCTAGCCATGGCTGCATGTGGAACACCTGTGGGCTGCCAGCAGCCTTTCAGGTTGCAGGAATAGGTAGGCAGAATTTGTGACGGTCTTGCCTAATATAGGGTGTTGGCGACTGGTTGAGGAGAAACTCTGGAAACCACACTTTGCCAACTTGGCCACGCCCGACAATAGAGGAAAGGGCCTCTCTAAACACCCAGAGATCCTTTTGGTGCCTCTCCTCTCTCTATCATTAATCTCCTTGTGGATGGAAATTAAAATGCCTGGGGACATCAGGGAGAACAGCTTTTAGAGGAGAGATTCTCTGTGGCACATTTGGTCCCTTAGGGAAGCAGCAGGGCCTAGGGGATAGAGCAGGGACCTGGGAGTCAGAGGACCTGTGTTCTAATCCCCACTCCGCCACTTATCTGCTGTGTGCCCTTGGACAAGTCATTTCACTTCTCCGCACCTCAGTTCTCTCATCTGCAAAATGGGAATTCAAAAACTGCGTTCCCTCCTACTTAGCATGTGAGTCCCGTGTGGGACCTCATTGTCCTGTATCTAGCCCAGTGGTTAGTACGGTGCTTGGCACGTAGTAGGTGCTAACAAATGCCACTATTATTATCATCATCATTATTCCTTTGAAAAAGTATGTACACAGGTGAAGGTTTGACTGTTTCTATGTTTAATGCATTTTGGGTATTTCCAGTGTGTGCTCTGTGCCGAACAGAATGTAGTTGATGAAGTAATATGACACAATCACACCTAAATAAAGGTAGACACCAGTAGAAAACCCCACAGATATTAGCTGATAATATTGTCTCTTTTATATTTTATAATAGAAAACCCTCTTGTTTGGTGGGATTGGACAGATACTAAATAGAAGCAAAAGCTGAAAGGAATAATGTTTATATCCTTCAGGCTTGAAATTGACCTTGAGAGATTTTATTGGTGCATTCACGCAGATGTAGCTGGTAAATGGATGTGTAACTGGCAGTTCTTTCTGTATCGTGTATATATAATGTAATAATAATTGTGATATTTGTTAAGCATTTACAATGTGCCATGCACCATATTACCATGCACCAGTGGGATAAATACAAGGAAATCAGGTTGGACACAGTCTTTGTCCCACATGGGATCACGGTCTAAATAGGAAGCAGAATAGATATCACCAATCAGTGGGCAGTGTGGCTTAGTGGAAAGAGCCTGGGCTTCGGAGTCAGAGTTCATGGGTTCGACTCCCGGTTCTGCCACTTGTCAGCTGTGTGACTGTGGGCGAGTCACTTAACTTCTCTGTGCCTCAGTTACCTCATCTGTAAACTGGGGATTAACTTTGAGCCTCACGTGGGACAACCTGATTACCCTGCGTCTACCCCAGCGCTTAGAACAGTGTTCTGCACATAGTAAGCGTTTAATAAATACCAACATTATTATCAGTGGTATTCATAGAGCACTGACTGTGTGCAGAACTCTGCCCTCCCCCTGGCCCTATTTTTTAATGATATTTGTTAAGTGTTTACTGTGTGCCAGGCACTGTACTTACCTCTTGGGTAGATACGAGTTGATCAGATTGGACACGGTCCCTGTCCCGCACTGGACTCACAGTCTTAATCTCCATTTTATGGATGAGGCAACTGAGGCACAGAGCAGTTAAGTGACTTGATCAAGGTTGCACAGCAGGCAAGTGGTGGAGCAGGGATTAGAACCCATGACCTGCTGACTCCCAGGCCTGTGCTCTTTCCACTATGCTATGCTCCTTCTCAGATATGTCGTAATCCCTTCCTTACAGATGAAGAAACTGAGGCACAGAGAAGATGCTACTTGCCCAAGGCCACACAGCAGGGAAGGGGCACAGCGCAACTGTGCTCTTGCATTTGTTTACTCAAGTGCCTGGCGTTGATCTCATTTCTCTCTGGTGTTAGGGTCTTTCTACATCCTCTGCTCCAAGACAGTACCCTCATTTCTCCTTGTTGCATGTCCAGCTGACCTGTTTTTTTGTGGCTGTCTCCAAACGGCTTCTCGCTATGCCATTTCATTTGAGGTTTTGCTACATTTTGAATGGAGAGAATTTCTTCTTCCCCCCTGTTTAGACTCATCTCAATTCAGCTTATCATAGAGTAGCAGCGTGGCTCAGTGGAAAGAGCCCGGGCTTGGGAGTCAGAGGTCATAGGTTTGAATCCCAGCTCCGCCACTTGTCAGCTGTGTGACTTTGGGCAAATCACTTCACTTCTCTGTGCCTCAGTTCCCTCAGCTGGAAAATGGGGATTAACTGGGAGCCTCACTTGGGACAACCCGATTACCCTGTATCTCCCCCAGTGCTTAGAACAGTGCTCTGCACATAGTAAGTGCTAAACAAATACCACCCTTATTGTTATTATTAATTATTTGGCTATCCCACTACCAACCATTTTCAAATAATCCACGGAGAGAAGGTGTGATATGATAAAAAGTGCTTTGATGCTGCGGGTATGACTGTGTTCCAGGGCCTCATCGTTTTAGATCCTGTCTTGTTACTCAAAAAGGGCTGCATGCAGAAGGCATCGGTGGGATTGTTTCAGAATTTGAACGTGACATGTCATAGGTGTGGCTCTCACAGTCATAAACAAAGTTGGACCCAAGAATTGCCTTATAATCCTTCAATTTGTTTGAAATTATCCTGCCATTTTGGTGCCATATAATACTATTTGAACGTTCCAAAAGTCATACTTTTGGAAAAGTCATTCTCTCAAGTCCACCCTCTCTACTCATGTCAACTCTCTTGCCCCCCTTTCCCTCCGCCGCTCTCACTCCACTAACCCACAGCCCTGGATCACCTCCTCTGTTCGCCTCCTACGCTCCTATGCTCGAGCTGCCGAGCGCTGATGGCAAAAGTCCAAGCACCAAGCCGACCTCATACATTTCAAGTTTATCCTTTCCTGCCTGTACTCTACCCTCTCCTCCGCCAGGCAAAACTTCTTCTCCTCCCTCATTGACACCCATGCCCGTCAACCCCACAGATTGTTCCAGACCTTTAACTCCCTCCTTAGGCCCCCTGTTCCTCTGCCTCCCCCGTCTCTCACCCCCAATGATCTGGACACCTATTTCATCACAAAAATCAACACAATCAGGTCTGAGCTCCCCAAAGTCACCCCTCCCCTTTTCCCCTCCCCACCACCAACCCTCTCCCCTATTTTCCCATCTTTCCCTGCAGTATCCTCAGACGAGATCTCCTCCCTCCTGGCAAGTACCGCCCTCTCCACCTGCCCTTCGGACCCCATTCCTGCTCACTTTATAAAAACCATCGCCCCTGCCCTCCTCCCTTCCTTAACTTCTATTTTTAACCACTCAATCTCCAATGGCTCCTTCCCCTCTGCCTTCAAACGTGCCCATGTCCCCCCCATCCTAAAAAAAACCTTCTCTAGACCCCACTTCCCCTTCCAGTTATCGCCCTATCTCCCTACTACCCTTCCTTTCCAAAATCCTAGAATGAGTCGTCTACACTCGCTGCTTAGAATTCCTTAACTCCCATTCTCTCCTGGACCCCCTCCTATCTGGCTTCTGTCCCCTCCACTCTACCGAGACTGCTCTCTCTAAGGTCACCCATGACCTCCTTCTTGCCAAATCCCATAGCTCCTACTCTATTCTAATCCTCCTTGACCTCTCTGCTGCCTTTGACACTGTCGACCATCCCCTCCTCCTCCACACCTTATCTCACCTTGGCTTCACGGACTCCATCCTCTCCTGGTTCTCCTCTTACCTCTCTGGCCGGTCATTCTCGGTCTCCTTCGCTGGCGCCTTCTCCCCCTACCATCAGGCTCACATCTCCTCCTGTTGGAGTTCCTCAAGGGTCAGTGCTTGGCCTTCTTCTGTTCTCCATTTACACTCAATCCCTCGGTGAACTCATTCGCTCTCACGGCTTTGACTACCATCTCTACGCAGATGACACGCAGATCTACATCTCCGCCCCTGTCCTCTCCCCCTCCCTTCAGGCTCGCATCTCCTCCTGCCTCCAGGACGTCTCCACCTGGATGTCGGCCCGCCACCTAAAACTCAACATGAGCAAGACTGAGCTCCTCATCTTCCCTCCCAAGCCCGGTCCTCTCCCAGACTTCCCTATCACCGTGGATGGCACGACCATCCTTCCCGTCTCTCAGGCCCCCAACCTCAGTGTCATCTTTGACTCTTCTCTCTCGTTCACCGCACACATCCGATCCCTTATCGAGACCTGCCGGTCTCACCTTTACAATATCGCCAAGATCCGCCCATTCCTCTCCACCCAAAGGGCTACCTTACTGCTACGGGCTCTCGTTATATTCCGGCTAGACTACCGTGTCAGCCTTCTCTCTGATCTCCCTTCCTCCTCTCTCGCCCCGCTCCAGTCTATTCTTCACTCGCTGCCCGGCTCATCTTCCTGCAGAAACGTTCTGGGCATGTCACTCCCCTTCTTAAACACCTCCAGTGGTTGCCTATCAACCTCCGCTCAAAACAAAAACTCCTCACTCTAGGCTTCAAGGCTCTCCATCACCTTGCCCCTTCCTACCTCTCCTCCCTTCTGTCTTTCTACCGCCCACCCTGCACGCTCCGCTCTTCTGCCGCCCACCTCCTCACCATCCCTCGGTCTCGCCCATCCCGCTGTCGACCGCTGGGCCACGTCCTCCCGCGGTCCTGGAACGCCCTCCCTCCTCACCTCCGACAATCTAATTCGCCTCCCCTCTTCAAATCCCTACTTATAGCTCACCTCCTCCAAGAGGCCTTCCCAGACTGAGCTCCTCCCTTTTTCCCTCTGCTCCCTCTACCCCCCCCTTCACCTCTCCGCAGCTGAACCCTCTTCTCCCCACTTTCCCTCTTCTCCTCCCCCTCTCCCTTCCCACCACCTCAGCACTGTACTCGTCTGCTCGACTGTACATATCTTCATCACCCTATTTATTTTGTTTATTTTGTTTAATGGTATGTACATCACCCTGATTCTATTTAGTTGCCACTGTTTTTATGAGATGTTCTTCCCCTTGACTCTATTTATTGCCATTGTTCTTGTTTGCCTGTCTCCCCCGATTAGACTGTAAGCCCGTCAAAGGGCAGGGACTGTCTCTATCTGTTGCCAACTTGTACATTCCAAGCGCTTAGTACAGTGCTGTACACATAGTAAGCACTCAATGAGTATTATTGAATGAAATGAATGAATGAATTGACTTGCATCTGCCCCAGTGCTCAGCACAGTATTTGACACAGTGTAAGGGCTTAACAAATGCCACAAATAAAGAGGTAGGTAGGCATGGGGTGGGTACCAGACATGAAACCCTTGTTTGTTCTCTTGTCTCTCAACTCTGAAAGACGTCCCCCATGACATCCCAAGCCCAGAATGCTCCTCAAGGGCAGGGATGGCATGTTTCACTGCTTCGGTGGGTTCTCCAAGCTGCCAGTTCAGTGTTCTGAATACAAATGCTTAATTAAAGCTATGCCTACCTCCCTTTCCAGCTCTCCTACCCCCTTCTTTCTTCATTGAAAAGTTTCCTGAAATCCCTTTTTTTGGTAATATTTGTTAAATGCTTACTATGTTCCGGGCACTCTACTAGGCGATAGGGTAGCTACAAGCTAATAAGGTTGGACACAGTCCCTGTCCCACATGGGGCTCACGGTCTTAATTTCCATTTTACAGATGAGGTAACTGAGGCACAGAGAAGTTAAGTGGCTTGCCCAAGGCCACACACAGACAGGTGACAGATCCGGAATTAGAACACAGAGAAGCAGCGTGGCTCAGTGGAAAGAGCATGGGCTTTGGAGTCAGAGGTCATGGGTTCAAATTCCGGCTCGGCCATTTGTCAGCTGTGTGACTTTGGGCAAGTCACTTAACTTCTCGGTGCCTCAGTTACCTCATCTGCCAAATGGGGATTAAGAGACTGTGAGCCCCACGTGGGACAACCCGATTCCCCTGTGTCTACCCCAGCGCTTAGAACAGTGCTCGGCACATAGTAAGCGCTTAACAAATACCAACATTATTATTAACCCGGGTCCTTCTGACTTTCAGGCCTGTGCTTTCTCCAATAGGCAACATTACTTCTCGCAGGTAGCTAAGTGGCCCCTTTCCTCCTGACCCCGGCCCATCTCAGAATATGAAACTTCCATCTCCATCTTAAAGGAGGAGATTTCATGGCCGTAATTTGTAGACTTTCACTATTAGGGAGGTAGCATGTAATTGAGCCAGATCTCAGTTCTTATCTCAAGTTTGCCTCAGGCCAGCAGGGTGACCTTGGAGAAGTCACTTAACCTCTCTGTGCCTCACTTGTCTCATCTGATAAAATGCCTGCTCACCCTAGATCGTGAGCTGCATGCGATGCAGGGATGGTGCCTGGTCTCATTTTCGTGTATTTATCCCAGTACATAAGACAGTGCCCCAGTATTCTTATAATGATGCCACAGTGCTTAAGATATAAGCCCCATGTTCTCTGGAGTTTTGACAGGGTGAAGTGATGTGCATTTGCAAATGGCAGCATCAATTTTTCTCATCCACTTTTGGGGCACCAAGAGACTTTTCGGCTATACCCTTTCTCAAGTCACCTTAAATATCAGAGCTTCACTGCTACCATTTAGAAATGCTAAATGACAGGCAGTGAAACTGGGACAATCAAATCCCAGTTCTCCAGGGGTTTATCCAGTCTGGGCGTCTACCTGTCCCTTTGCTTCTTCCTCTTTCCTGCTGCCTGATATACAGTCATTTCACTGCTTCTTTACAACTCCACTGGAGGAGTAGAACCTGAAAATCTTACTACATAATTTTTCTGTGAGTGAGCAACTCATGTTGGGGGTGTTAGGGGAAAAACTGACACTCAGAGTGAAAATGAAGTCTGAGTTTCATTGTGTTTCCCAGCGCTGTTTCCATTAGAATGGAGAGTTGAAAATGAGGATATGGAATTGTTAAGAAGGACTGTCTCCCCCAATTAGACTGTAAGCCCGTCAATGGGCAGGGATTGTCTCCATCTGTTGCCGAATTGTCCATTCCAAGGGCTTAGTACAGTGCTCTGCACATAGTAAGCGCTCAATAAATACTATCGAATGAATGAATGAACCTACCATAGAAAACAGGCATGTCTGGTGTTTGAAAGTCTCTATTGTAGTAGACAAAATACGGAGGTTTAAGTTCCATTGATAGGTCATTTTTCAAGAGTTCTATCAATCAAGGACTTATTAAACTTTGCTCACGGGGAGAACCTCATGAAATACACATCTCAATTTTCTGAGACTCTCCATGGAGTGGTACAGTAATCGTCCAATCTTCTTCAGTCAAACACAATCAGTAAGATGCAGAACATTTTGACTAGAAGACCAGACAGCCCTGAGCTGACACTTTTTTAGCTGTCTGGTGGCTGACAAGTTTGCTCAAAAGTCTGGGAGAGGACCGGGCTTGGGAGGGAAGATGAGGAGCTCAGTCTTGCTCATGTTGAGTTTTAGGTGGCGGGCCGACATCCAGGTGGAGACGTCCTGGAGGCAGGAGGAGATGCGAGCCTGAAGGGAGGGGGAGAGGACAGGGGCGGAGATGTAGATCTGCGTGTCATCTGCGTAGAGATGGTAGTCAAAGCCGTGAGAGCGAATGAGTTCACCGAGGGATTGAGTGTAAATGGAGAACAGAAGAAGAAAAAATTCCTTGTTTCTTTCTTCTTCAAAACCAGATGGTGTTCTTGGCTCCTTCCTAAACAATGGCAATTCTTTACTTTCAGCCATTTCTTGCTGTCACGGCAAAAGCCGGTTTCTCATAGTTAGCTTTGGCTTTCTGCTGTTAGAAATCAATAGAATAGGTTGAGTGAGAGGTACATTTGTATCACTTTTAGTTAGAAATTATGTCTGTGCAGCTCTAGACGAGGTGAACTTTGTTCCAAGACCTAATCTGAAGTGGATGTCCTTAAAAGGCTAGGGAATTAATTTAAGGCCATTTTGAAGGTGCCAGCCCAGGTTAATGTGGGAGCATCCTTGCCAAACTTTGAACCTGTCAAAGGCCCAGGCTGTGTGGCTCTGATGAGAGGGACCAGCATCCTAACTAATCACTTGTAAGGCATCCTAAGCTAGGTCCTTAAAGAAAGCAGGGCCAACAAGAGTGCAAAAGACAGTACTAACTACTTGGAAATGTACAACAGGAGCAAACTAAACATTCCCCAGTCAATCTATCAATCATATTTATCGAGAGCCTACTGTGTGCAGAGCACGTACTAAGTGCTTGGGAGAGTACAATATAAAAATATAACAGAATTGGTCGACATGTTCCTTGCCCACAACTCCCTTTCAGTCTAGAGGGGGAGGCAAGAAATATATTTACAAATAATGGGGTGAGGTGGAGGAAGAACAAGGATGAAAATGTAGCAGAGTGATTATCAATGCAGGAGATGGGGCTTGTCTCTGCTTTGAGCTCCCCGAGGCTGTTTGTCTGCCCCTGACCAGGAACCAGCAGTTAGTAGCAGTGTGGCCTGCTTGGGGGAGACGTGGGCATGTTTGAAGGCAGAGGGGAAGGAGCCACTGGAGATTGAGTGGTTAAAAATAGAAGTTAAGGAAGGGAGGAGGGCAGGGGCGATGGTTTTTATAAGGTACTCACCTTATGGGAATGGGGTTCGCGGCACAGATGGAGGGGGTGGCACTTGCGAGGAGGGAGGAGATCTCGTCTGAGGATACTGCAGGGAAGGATGGGAAAGTAGGGGAGAGGGTTGGTGGGGGGGAGGGGAGAGGAGGAAAGGTGATTTTGGGGAGCTCAGACCTGATTGTGTTGATTTTTGTGATGAAGTAGGTGGCCAGATCATTGGGGGTGAGAGATGGGGGAGGGGGAGGAACAGGGGCCCTAAGGAGAGAGTTAAAGGCCCAGAAGAATTGGCGGGGGTGACGGGCATGGGTGTCGATGAGGGAGGAGAAGTAGTTTTGTCTGGCGGAGGAGAGGGCAGAGTTAAGGCAGCAAAGGATAAATTTGAAGTGTGTGAGGTCAGCTTGGTGCTTGGACTTTCGCCAGCAGCGCTCAGCAGCTTGAGCATAGGAGCGTAGGAGGTGGACAGAGGAGGTGATCCAGGTCTGTGGGTTAGTGGAGTGAGAGCGGCGGAGGGAAAGGAGGGCAAGAGAGTCAAGATGAGTAGAGAGGGTGGGGTTGAGAGCGGAGACCTGATCATCGAGAGTGGGAAGTGAGGACAGGGCAGCAAGGTGAGGAGAGATGCTTCTGGAAAGATGGATGGGATCAAGAGAGCAGAGAGGGGAGTAGCAAATATTTGCAGGGTGAGGGAGTGTGAGAGATGAGGCAGGTGAAAAGGTTATGGTCAGAGAGAGGGATTTCAGAGTTGGTGAGGGAGGATATAGTGCAGCGGTAGGAGATGACGAGATCGAGGGTGTGACCGAGTCGGTGAGTGGGCGTGGCATGGTGGAGCAGGAGGTCGGCAGAGTCGAGGAAGGATAGCAGGCGGGCGGCAGAGGAGTCATCGGGTACCTCCATATGGATGTTGAAGATCAGAGGGGGCAGAGAGAAGGAGAGATGGAAGGTGAGAAAGGGGTCTAGGTGGTTGAAGAAGTCGGAGGTGGGAGCAGGAGGGCGGTAGATGACAGCAACAAGTATCTGGAGGGGGTGGTAGAGGCGAATGATATGGGCTTCGAAGGAAGGGAAGGAGAGGGAGGGGGAAGGAGGGATAGTGCGGAAGCGGCAACGGGGTGAGAGGAGGAAGCCGACGCCTCCTCCCTTACCGGTGAGTCTGGGGGAGTGGGAGAAGGAGAGGCCTCCGCTGGAGAGAGCAGTAGCGGAGACCGTGTCTTCGGGAGGGAGCCACGTTTCTGAAAGATCGAGGAGGAGGAGAGAGCGGGAAAGGAAAAGGTCATGGACGAAAGGTAGTTTACCTGTATAGTTGAGCCTATCACCGTCTTCAGCTGTATGACCCTACAATAATTAAGCTCCTAGAGCCTCTTACTCAAGGAATCAAGGTGCACCAGCCCCTTCCACCCAACTCTATCCTTTCCACATGGCTACAGGCTGGAAATGTAGAGCAGAATGGGGAAAAAACTTGACCTTTAAAACTAGAAATGTCTGTCTTCCAGTGAAGGTGGCTTTTCAAGGGACCATGCCCCAAACTCATGCTTAAAGTTTTTGATCTACTTTGGCTATTACCTCTGGCAACTCTGCTATGCCCTCTTTTTTTCATTTCTACATATTTGATACCCTGCTAGCTTTCTTGTTACGTCTACTGTTCAGAAATTGGAAATTCAGTGGTGTGTAGGGAGGGAATATGGATGAAGTAGTGTGAGTTGAGCCTGCATTCTAATCCTGACTCTGCCACTTTGCTATGTAACCTTGAGCAAGTCACCTAACTTCTTTGTGTTTCGGTTACCTCATCTGTAAAACGGGAATTAAGACGTGAGCCCCATGTAGGATGGGAGCTGTGTCCAACCCAATTAGTTTGAATCTATCCTGTCGCTTAGTAGAGTGCCTGGCACATAGTAAATGCTTCACAAATACCATAAAAAAATGAGCCCACATCTCTGGTTATACAGATGGTCAGGAATTCTCTCCCGAGTAAGGTTTGACAACCCTCAAGGATATGCTCCTACCACTAAACTGTAAACTCCTTGAGGGCAGGATTCATGTTTCCTATTGTACTGAACTCTCCCAAGAGCTCATTTCAGTGGCCTGAACACTGTAAGCACTCGGCAAATGCTGTTCACTTATGCGGGACTGCAGTCATCTTCTTGGCAGCTCCATTCTCCTAACGTAGAAAGGAAATCCATTAAGCAATAGTATTTTTTTAATGGTATTTGCTAAGCAATAAGTATGTGCCAGGCACTCTACTAAGTACTGGAGTAGATAGTATTGAGAGGCAGGACGGCTTAATGGAAAGATCCCTGGCCTGGGAGTCAGAGGACCTCTGTCTAATCCTGGCTCTGCCAATTTCTTGCTGTGTGACTTTGGGCAAGTTATATCTCTGTGGCTCAGTTACCTCATCTGTAAAATGAGGAATAAATGGTCTTTCCTTCAACTGAGACTGTGAGCCAGCCCCTTATGGAACAGGGACTGTGTCCAATTGATGAACTTGTATCGACCCCAGCACTTAAAACAGGATTTGACACACAGTAAGCATTTAACAAATACCATTTTAAAAAGAATCCTACTGTATGAAGAGCACTGTACTAAGCCCTGCCCTTCAGGAGTTTACAATCTGTTTCAGGTTGGGGCAATGGTTCAATGTAATAATAATAATAATAATGGTATTTGTTAGACACTTACTATGTGCCAGGCACTGTACTAAGTACTGGGGTGGTTACAAGCAAATTGGGCTGGACACAGTCCCTGTGCCACATGGGGCTCACAGTCTCAATCCCCATTTGCCAGATGAGGTAACTGAGGCCCAGAGAAGTAAAGTGCCTTGCCCAAGGTCACACAGCAGACAAGTGGTGAAGCCAGGATTAGAACCCATGACCTTCTGATTCCCAGAATCACGTTCTATTCACTACGCCATGCCTCTTATCTATCTCTTTTGAGAAGCTAGAGACCCATAAGAAATAATTGTAAGGTTCCTATTAAGATCAGGAAGCTTAATTGGAGGAAAAATTGTGGTGTGGGGGAACGCTTTATGGGGTATGGTGTCTAAAGTCTTAATGATACGTGGAAGTAGCCATAAGGAAGCCCATTTTTACTTCTGGGCTCAAGTCAGTGCTTCATATTTATTGAGCACTTACTGTGTGCAGAAAACTGCACTAAGTCCTTGGGAGAGTATGATATAATAATAAACAGACACATTCCCTGTGCAAGACAAACTTACATTCTAGGGGGGAGATAGACATTAATATGAATAAATAAATTACAGATGTACACCTAAGTGTTGTGGGGCTGGAAGGGGGAATGAAAAAGGGAGCAAGTCAATGAGACTCAGAAGAAGGGAGTGGGAGAGAGGAAAGGAGGGCTTAGTCAGGGAAGGCCACTTGGAGGAGATGTGCCTTCAATAAGATTTTCAAGGTAGGGGGAGAGTGATTGTCCGTTGCATATAAGGAGGGAGGGCATTCCAAGTCAGAGATTGGAAATGGGCGAGAGGGTGGCGGCGAGATAGGTGAGCATTAGAAGATTGAAGTGCGTGGGTTGGGTTGTAGTAGGAGAGTAGTGCGGTGAGGTAAGAGGGGGTAAAATGATTGAGTGCTTTAAAGATAATGGTGAGGAGATTTTGTTTGATGCAAGGGTGGATGGGCAACTACTGGAGTTTCTTGAGGAGCGGGGAAATATGGTCTGAATGCTTTTGTAGAGAAATTATCTGGGCAGCAGAGTGAAGTATGGACTGGAGTGGGAAGAGACAGGAGGCAGGAGGTCAACAAGGAGGCTGATAGAGTAATCAAGGCGGAATAGGAGAAGTGATTAGATTAACACGGTTTGGATGGAGAGGAAATGGCAGATTTTAGTGATGTCTTGACCTGCTACCTGCTGTCAGGTATTCCCCTTATCTGCTGCTTCCAGCTCCCACTGCCATTTCAAACCAATAGGGAGGAGGCAGGCATGGAGAGTTCAGCTTTATAGAAACTTCTGCAGCTCCTTCTTGTCCCCTTGGGTCTCCCTTCCTCCCTCCATTCCAACAGCAGGTGCCCACTGCTAGAATTGGAAGAAGGATTATATCCAATTTGATTAGCTTGTATTTACCCCAGTGCTTAGGACAGTACCTGGCACATAGTTAAGCAATTAACAAATACAAAAAAAAAACACCCACAAAAAACTGCCCCATAAGTGGGTCCATTAAGAACCAGGCAGAACCATCTCTACTAACTCTTGTGGTAATGTCAGTCAATTAGTCATTTGTATTTATTGAGTACTTACTGTGTGCAGAGTGCTGTACTAAGCACTTGGAAGAGTCATTTCCTGCCCCCAAGGAGCTTACACGTCTGGAGGAACAATGTCATTGTCATTATGTTTTTATGCATCATAGAGAACATTTAATAAAGCCCCTGAGGGATAAAGGACTAATCTCATTTACCTTACTGCATTCTTCCCTAACACTCAGTACAGCACAGTCAGAGCTCAATAAGTACCACTGAATTGACTGAGAGCCATCTCTGTTTGGGAAACTGTCCAGGGTACATTATAAAGGATGGCATTATCTGTGCCTGAAGGCGAAGCTTACTCCAAGATATTTTCTTATAGCTAATTAAGAAGATTAAAGCATCATAAATTACATACTGGATATTGCATCAGATCCTCTCGCTTTCCAAATATTGCTGTTTCTACATAAGCAAGAATTTTCCCCTGAAAAAGTTGGATGAGCAAAATGATGGAATATTAAAAAGGACAAAATACGAGACTAAGTATGTCTAAAATCCTCATGCCAGTGAAGACCACTGGAAAACTGGGACCGCACAATCTCATAGCCAGCACCACCCTTCCCACCCACTCAGTCGTTGATAAACAAAAGCCATTAAGAGTATCAGTCCATCATATTTATTGAATGTTTATTATGTGCAGAGCACTGTACTAAAGTACTTGGGAGAGTACAATATAAAGAGTTGGTAGGCACCACTCCCTTAGTGGTATCCCTGTCAATGATAGCACAGTCTCTGGGTCCAAGCTCCACTAGTTATCTCCCTGCAGTCTGGAATCCAGTCTGGACTGTTTACGGGTACCTATTAACATTGCTTAAAGTGCCCGAGATTTTTTGAGGCCTCAGAGAAAGTCGTAACTGAAAAGTGAAGGAAAAAGCACGCACTGGTACAACTAATGATTAGAAAGGGAAAATTGCTAAAAATCTGTAATAATAATAATAACGTTGGTATTCGCTAAGCGCTTACTAAGTGCTGAGCCCTGTTCTAAGCGCTGGGGTAGATACAAGGTTATCAGGTTGTCCCACTTGAGGCTCACAGTCTTAATCCCCATTTTACAGATGAGGTAACTGAGATACCGAGAAGTTAAGTGATTTGTCCAAAGTCACACAGCTGACAGGTGGCAGAACTGGGATTAGAACCCATGACCCCTGACTCCTAAGCCCGTGCTCTTTCCACTGAACCACGCCGCTTCTTCTGTATTCCATATTCTGTGTGTTCTGTACACAGTAATAATAATTATGGTATTAAGTGCTTACTATAGGCCAAGCACTGTACTAAGCACTGGGCAGGTACTAGATAACAGGTTTGACAGAGTTTCTGTGCCATTTGGGGCTCACAGCCTACGTAGGAGGGATTTAATTCCCATTTTACAGATGAGGAAACTGAGTCACAGAGAAGTTAAGTTGCTTGCTCAAGGCCACATAGTAGACAAGGGTCAGAGTCACGATTAGTACCCAGTTCTTCTGACTCCCAGGCCCGTGTTTCTTTCACTGGGTCATGCTTCTCGAAGTACTTAATAAATACTATTATTATCGATCATTCAGTGATATTTGACAGACATATCTTCATCTGCTAATTAAGCTCTCTTACCAGTTAAGCTTTTTCCCTAGTTTCTTCCATCACTACTCTGTTGCATCTTCCCCTTACTCAGCCCAGGGAGACTCATGGCCTAAACCACAAAGCAAAGGCGACACCTCTTGGAAGCAGTTAAGGGAAGTTTCCTAATTAAGAGGAGTATTGTTGATTATAAGAAAAACATCTGTGGTTGGTCTAAGCTAGCCTTGCAAATAAATCCAAATAATTAACAAGCCCAAACATATTTTTGCTACCTCATTTCCCCCCACGATGGTTTTCCAGTAGGATAAGAAATGAAATCGGCATTCTACTCTTCCAGCGCACGGTATTCTCTCCAGAAAAGCAGGCAATCAATTATATCTGTTGGGTGCTTACTGTGTGCAGAGCACTGTACTAAGTGCTTGAAAGAAAACAATATAACAGAGTTGGTAGATGTGATTCCTGCCCCAAAAGGCAAGAGGTTTATTCTAAGGTTTTCATTTCCATTGAGTGTAAGATTCAAGATTTCTAGTTCTTGCTTTCAGAGAAGTGGGAAAAGCATTCTCCCAACAGATCTAATTCTTTTCTAGTCTTCAGAATCCACTCCTGATCTGGGGACAAGTTTCAGTATGATCGGCTTCTTGGGTTTCATAAAACCTGTCGAATCCAGTTCTAGGGGGATCTGAGGAGAGAAGCAAACGGAAGCCTGTAAATAGAGGAAGATTTAAAAAGGGATAGCTGTAACACTAACACTCTGACATACTGACTGAAGCAAAACCTTCTAAATAAAATAGAATTTCCCAATGGTCATAACAGCCCTTCATCCTTTTATTTCTTTTCATATAGAGCCAAGAGTTGTGGCTTACGGCAAAACATGACTCCACCTCGAGGAACAGATCCTGTGTGGACAAATGCAATGAAAGACCCTGTCACAAGAGAAACTGCTGCTTCTCAAGAAGCCTAGTTGGCAAGTTGAAGGGCAGCACATTTCTTCCTAGTCTTAGAGGCTCAGACACCCTGGGCTTAAGCCGACTGGTTTAACCTCTAGCGGAATCAGCGTGGAGATCATCAGTTGTTCCTGGAAGTCATTAGCACCAGGGTGGAGCAGAAAGTGGGTTTCTCACCGGGGTCTCTTTGCAAGGCTCCACGGAGAAATTCTGCAGCAGGTGAATCAGAGCAGCTTTCATGTTGAGGAGGGCAAATCTCATTCCAATGCAGTTTCTGGGACCGGCTCCAAAGGGCAGGAAGACATAGGGATTGTGCGAAGCTTTCTCCTCCTTACTGAACCTGGTGCCAATGAGTGAGATGGTCAGAAAGACAAGGAGGAGGGCAGTGAGGTCTTTCTTTTGTTTTGATAGGGACCAGCACTCCATGACCTTCCATCACTATCACCCCTCTTATCAATACCCCAGGCTGCTCTTTCCTTAGTTGAAATTAAGAGTGTCTGATCTTGGGGTTGTAAATGTCTGCAAATTGACAGTTCCTGGAATAAGGGATAAACAGGAATCAGCTGGTCTAACCTAGCCAATGTCCCACTCTGTTTCTTGGTGAAATGCTCCCATGACTTTTCACTATTCAATCTGCCTGTGTTTATATGCATTATCTTTTTTTTAAATAGCATTTGTTAGGCACTTAACATGTACCAGGCACTGTATTAAGCACTGGCATATATTCAAATTAATCAGGTTGGACACAGTCCCTGTCCCACAAAGGGCTCTTAGTTTTAATCCCCATTTTACAGATGAGGTAACTGAGGCACTTATAAGTGAAGTGACTTGCCCAAGGTCACACAGCAGACAAGTGGCGAGCCATATTAGAGTCTGGGTCTTCCTGACTTCCAAGCTCATGCTCTTTCCACAAGACCATGTTGCTTCTCCGTGCAAAAACCCACTAAGCCCAGGGCTATCCTGCATACAGTTCACAGAAAGTTCTCTCTCTCCTCACCCAGACAAACCCGAGTGTCTTGAGTCTCTGCTGTTTCAAATGAATATTGGTTTCTTTTCTCAAGTTTCTGAGCAATAACAATGATGGCATCGATAAAGCACTTACTATGTGCCAAGCACTGGGTGAGATGCAACACAATAAGATCAGATCAAGTCCCCTCCCCCCTCCACTGTGGGGCTCACCGACTAGAAGGAGGGAGAACAGATATTTAATCACTAATTTACAGATGAGGATACTGAGGCAGAGAGAGGCTAAGTGACTTGTCCAAGATCACAGGTGGTGGAGGGAGGATTCAAACCCAGGTTCCCCTAGATTCTCAGTCCTCAGCCCCTTCCACTAGGCAACACTGCTTGTCTACACCTTCCTTCCCCCAGAAACGAAGTCCTGGGACAAGAAGGCTCAGTCCAAGGGGCAGGGATTACAGTTATAGTTGTCTCCCCCTCTAGACTGTAAACTCATTCTGGACAACAGGGAATGTGCCTGTTTATTCTTGTATTGTCCTCATCCAATGACTTAGAACAGTGCTCTGCACACAGTAATGGCTCAAAATCTATGACTGACTTACTGATTACATGACAGCTGCTACCATGGAGCCCACACTTATAACATTTGGGTTCGTGTACCCAGGACTCAGATGCCATTACAAATTACAGGAATGCTTACCTGAGCAAGACTGGCTTAGAACCACAGTGGGAAAATTGGGCTTTAATTTTACCCTTGTTTCTAATCTGCCTGGCTCAAGTCAGACCCTCATGTGACTCTGGTATAAATAAGGTTACAGCTGCTAGAAACAGGCTTCGGGGCCATTTCTTCAATTGTGTTTGTGAAAGTCCACTTCCAGAGTATGGAGGGATATCCTAAAGCCTCTGGCTGGAGATGCTGGGATTTGATGTCCAGGATTACTGTCCCATTCAAGCCTTGTAATGGATTTTCCTGGTCATTCTACAGAGTTAGAGGAGCAGCGTGGCGTAGTGGATGGAGCACAGGCTTGGGAGTCAGAAGGTCATGAGTTCTAATCTCCACTCCACCACTTCTCTGCTGTGTGACCTTCTTTTCTCTGTGCCTCTGTTCTCTCATCTGTATAAGGGGGATTGAGACTGTGATCCCCATGTGGAACAGGGACTGTGTCCAACCCAGTTATCTTGTATCTACCCCAGTACTTAGAACAGTGCCTGGCACATAGTAAGCGCTTAACAAATGCCATAATTATTAACTCCTTCTTAACTTACCTCTCAGGGAGGAACTTTTCAGGCTCTGGCCAATGCTCTGAATCCCGATGCAAAACAAATGTTGGTATAATAACCACTGTCCCTTTGGGAATGGTCAACCCTTTGATTTGGGTCGTTTCCTTACAGACTCTCTGTATTCGACCTCCTGGGGGGAAGAGCCTGAGGGTCTCCAGGACAACCATATCGAGATAATCCATTTGGAAGATGGACTCATAAGTGGGGCTGGCCTAGAGGAGAGAGAGATTTGCAAAGGAGAAGGTCCAGATCAGTTTAAAAAGCTGCCCCCCTCACACCCCAGCACACATATACACACAAACCTGGGCAGAAGTATGCAAAAACCAACTTTCCCAACTTTCAGACTATGCTTAAGGTTGTTGTGGTTTGAACCTGCCTGGTACCATGAGAAGCTGAGGATGAATCTTTAATAATAATAATAATAACAATGGTATCTGTTAAGCACTTACTATGTGCCAGGCACTGTTCTAAGCGCTGAGGTAGAGCCATGCTAATTGGGTTGGACTCAATCCCTGTTCCCCCATGGGGTTCACAGACTAAATAGAAGGGAGAAGGATCTAATCCACATTTTACAGTTGGGGAAACTGTGGGACAGAAAAGTTAAGCGACTTGCCCAAGGTCACACAACACGCAAGCGATAGAGCTGAGATTAGAACCCAGATCCTCTGACTCCCAGGCCTGTACCCTTTTCACTAGGCCAAGCTGCTTCTCTAAGCCTTCTAATCATGAACCAACTGTTCCTTTTACAATTGATATTCTTCACTTCTTGATTTTAGCTTTCTATTTCTTTCTCTTCCCAATGTCTGTCTCCCTCCCTGGTGCCTTCTTTAATCCTCCCCCTTTAGACTGTGAGTCATCAGTGGGCCAGAAGCTTTATCTACATTAATATCCATGTATTTTTGCCAGTTCTTTGTAAGTGGTTTGCCCACAATTAGTGCTTTAATAAAAGAGAGGAGAACCAAGCTCTATTGCTTTCTAAACAGGGTTAAGACACTGAAAGGTTTGGATGGAAAGCTGAGAAAAAAAAGAAACATAAGGTCTTCCCTTAGCCATGCCTCACTGCCCTGATGGAGGGACACCGCTGAGTGACCAAATATTTGTCCCTATGGCCTAGCATCGTTCATTCAATCGTATTTGTTGAACGCTTACTGTGTGCAGAGTACTGTACTGGGTTCTTGGGAGAGTACAATATAACAATAAACACACACATTCCCTCCCCAAACCACCAGGACCACATGAGATGGCACTTCTGCCAAAGGAGTAGCTTTTTTAACCAGATACTGCACTGAGTTCAAAATTTTCCTAAAAGCCATATAATAGCCCATAATAGATTTATAGCTGCCTTCAATCACTTCTGATGAGATTCTAATTAGATGCTCTGAGCTAGCCTTTGCCAACTCAGGTCTCTCAATCAATCATTTTCATTTATTGTCTGTTTACCATGTGCAGACCTCTGTATTAAGTGCTTGGAGGAGTACATTATAATAGAGTTGATATTCATGATCTCTGCACTTCAAAGAGTTTACAATCAAGAGGAAGAACTTACAAGGGCCAACTTAACTTCTCTGTGCCTCAGTTCCCTCATCTGTAAAATGGGGATTAAGACTGTGAGCCCCACGTGGGACAACCTGATTCCCCTGTGTCTACCCCAGCGCTTAGAACAGAGCTCTGCACATAGTAAGCACTTAACAAATACCAACATTATTATTATTATTATATTATTCCTTAGTGTTCACTAGTCCATGCAGCAATGTGCCCTTTACACAAAATAAAAATGCTAAATTTGGGGGTGGGGAAAACTGGGAAATCTCCTGACTACCCAACTACTAAGATATGAAGCAGTATGGTGTAGTGGATACACCTCGGGCCTGGGAGTCAAAATGTCATGGAATCTAATCCTAGCTCCACCACGATGTGAGAGAATGAAATTCTCCTCTAGACTGTGACCTAGTTGTGGGCAGGGACTGTGTGTCTACCAACTCTATTGGAGAGTCCTCTTTCAAGTGAGAGCTCACCTCCTCCAGGAGGCCTTCCCAAACTGAGCCCCCCTTTCCCTCTGCTCTCCCTCCCTTTCCCCTCCCCTCAGCACTGTGCTCATTGTATTTATTATTTATTACCCTATTTATTTTGTTAATGTATAATGTTAATGTATGTCTCCTTGATTCTATTGATCTTGATGATGTTGTCTTGTTTCTGTTTTGTTCTGCTTTGCATTGCTGTCTGTCTCCCCCATTTAGACCGTGAGCCCATCATTGGGCAGGGATTGTCTCTATCTGTTGCCAAATTGTATATTCCAAGTGCAGTCCAGTGTTCTGCACATAGTAAGCGCTCAATAAATGTTACTGATTGATTGTCTGCTGTGTGACCTTGGGCAAGTCACTTCACTTTTCTGGACCTCAGTTACCTCATTTGTAAAATGGGGATTAAGAGTGTGAGCCTTATGTGGGACAGGGACTTTGTCCAACCCAATTTGCTTGTATCCACCCTAGCACTTAGTACAATACCTGACACATAGTAAGCACTTAAAAAATTTCATTATTGTTAATATTATTATTATTAATAACTCTGTGCCTCACTTATCTGCAAAAATGGAATTAAGACTGTGAGCCCCATGTGGGACAGGGACTGAGTAGCCTGATTTCCTTATATCTACCCCAGCGCCTAGAACAGTGCCTGGTACATAGTAAATGCTTAACAAATACCATAAAAAAGTGCTCACTATGTGCCAATCCCTGTCATAAGCACTGGGATAGATACAATACAGTCAGGTCAGACACAGTCCCTAACCCTTATATTGCTCACAGTTGAATGACAATAATAATAATGATAATAATAATGGTATTTGTGAAGCGCTTACTACATGGGAAGCACTGTTTTAAGTGCTGGGGGTGATACAAGGTGATTAGGTTGTCCCATGTGGGGCTCACAATCTTAACTCCCATTTTACAGATGAGGTAACTGAGGCACAGAGAAGTTAAGTGACTAGCCCAAAATTACACAGCTGACAAGTGGCAGAGCCGGGATTAGAACCCGTGACCTCTGACTCCCAAATCCGGGCTCTTTGAAGTAAGAGGGAGAACAGGAATGCAATCCCCATTTTGCAGGTGAAGAAACTGAAATACAGAGAAGTTACACAGCAGGCAAGACATTGGTTGACAGATGGAGTAGACCTCTTATGGTCTCTACCGAGTTTGGTATTAAACACATTATTCATATGTTGGCTCTAGCTCTAACATATCCTCAGTCCAGTGAAGGTTACTAACACTATGTACTCAGACTTGGTTCTGAGTTCAGAATCAGGCCTAGCTAAGGGTGAAAAACAGACTTTCATCAAACAATTACTAGTCTGATGTACCACTGGATAACTGGCCTTTGGTCATCTTACCTTGTTAGGTAGAATGCTGTCTATTTCCTCTTGCAGTTTCTTCTGGACTTCAGGGTGAGTAGCCAAGTTGTAGGACACGAAGTTGAGAGTCGAGCTGGTGGTTTCAAATCCAGCAAAAATAAAGATGATGGCCTGTGTCGAGATCTCCATGTCAGTCATTTCTGGAAAGAAAAAAAAAAGCCACACACATTAACACGATGAAACCAGCAGGAGAGCTACTGTATGGCTCATTTGCTCATCCTCTTGTGAGACGTTTTGTTCCACACCCTGGTTTGGTGTGTTTCGGTTATTTAACCTCAATCGCAAAATGTCACGTCAGATTTACGGCCCCTGCCCGATATGTATGAATTGTCTATCTGACAGAGATGAAGGTGATTGGAAACCCCAAACCATCAGATACAGATGGCTGAGTTATGTATGAACAACTGTCCTGCAGAGTATGGTGACAATCTGATGTCTTGTGACAGCTCAGCTTCCTCCTCTCACCCCGTTGCTGCTTCCGCACTATCCCTCCTCCCCCCCCCCTCCTTCCCCTCCTTTGAAGCCCATATCATTCGCCTCTATCACCCCCTCCAGATACTTGTTGTTATCGTCTCCCGCCCTCCCTGCTCCCAGCTCCGACTTCTTCAACCACCTAGACCCCTTTCTCACCTTCCTTCTCTCCTTCTCTCTGCCCACTCTGATCCTCGGAGACTTCAACATCCACATGGATGTACCCGATGACTCCTCTGCCGCCCGCCTGCCATCCCTCCTCGACTCTGCCGACCTCCTGCTCCACCATACTGCGCCCACTCACCGACTCGGTCACAGCCTCGATCTCGTCATCTCCTACCGCTGCACTATCTCCTCCCTCACCAACTCTGAAATCCCTCTCTCTGACCATAACCTTCTCACCTGCCTCATCTCTCACACTCCCTCCCCCTGCAAATCTTTGCTACTCCCCCACAGAGACCTGGGCTCTCTCGATCCCATCCGTCTTTCCAAAAGCATCTCTCCTCACCTTGCAGCCCTGTCCTCACTTCCCATTCGCGATGATCAGTTCTCCGCTCTCACCTCCACCCTCTCTACTCATCTCGACTCTCTCGCCCCCCTTTCCCTCCGCCGCTCTCGCTCCACTAACCCACAGCCTTGGATCACCTCCTCTGTCCGCCTCCTACGCTCCTATGCTCGAGCTGCCCAGCGCTGCTGGTGAAAGTTCAAGCACCAAGCCGAACTCACACACTTCAAATTTATCCTTTGCTGCCTTAACTCTGTCCTCTCCTCCACCAGGCAAAACATCTTCTCCTCCCTCAATGACACCCATGCCCCTCACCACCGCCAATTGTTCCAGATCTTTAACTCTCTCCTTAGGCCCCCTGTTCCTCCCCCTCTCCCATCTCTCACCCCCAATGATCTGGCCACCTACTTCAGGTCTGAGCTCCCCAAAATCACCCTTCCCCCTGTTCCCTCCCCCCCACCAACCCTCTCCCCTACTTTCCCATCCTTCCCTGCAGTATCCTCAGAGGAGATCTCCTCCCTCCTCGCAAGTGCCACGCGCTCCACCTGCACCTTGGACCCCATTCCCGCTCACCTTATAAAAACCATCGCCCCTGCCCTCCTCCCTTCCTTAACTTCTATCTTTAACCACTCAATCTCCAATGGCTCCTTCCCCTCTGCCTTCAAACAAGCCCATGTCTCCCCCATCCTAAAAAAACCTTCTCTCGACCCCACTTCCCCTTCCAGTTATCCCCCTATCTCCCTACTACCCTTCCTTTCCAAGATCCTAGGACGAGTCGTCTACACTCGCTGCTTAGAATTCCTTAACTCCCATTCTCTCCTGGACCCCCTCTGATCTGGCTTCCGTCCCCTCCACTCTACCAAGACTGCTCTCTCTAAGGTCACCCATGACCTCCTTCTTGCCAAATCCAATGGCTCCTACTCCATTCTAATCCCCCTTGACCTCTCAGCTGCCTTTGACACTGTCGACCATCCCCTCCTCCTCCATACCTTATCTCAACTTGGCTTCAGGGACTCTGTCCTCTCCTGGTTCTCCTCTTATCTCTCTGGCCGGTCATTCTCGGTCTCCTTCACTGGCGCCTCCTCCCCCTCCCATCCTTTAACTGTTGGAGTTCCTCAAGGGTCAGTTCTTGGCCCTATTCTGTTCTCCATTTACACTCACTCCCTCGGTGAACTCATTCGCTCTCACGGCTTCGACTACCATCTCTACGCAGATGACATGCAGATCTACATCTCTGCCCCTGTCCTCTCCCCCTCCCTTCAGGCTCGCATCTCCTCCTGCCTCCAGGATGTCTCCACCTGGATGTCAACATGAACAAGACTGAGTTCCTCATCTTCCTTCCCAAGCCCGGTCCTCTCCCAGACTTCCCTATCCCCATGGATGATATGATCATCCTTCCCGTCTCTCGGGCCCGCGACCTCGGTGTCATCTTTGACTCATCTCTCTCGTTCACTGCACACATCCGATCCGTTACCGAGACCGGCCGGTCTCACCTTTACAATATCGCCAAGATCCGCCCTTTCCTCTCCACCCAAATGGCTACCTTACTGCTACGGGCTCTTGTTATATCCCGGCTAGACTACTGTGTCAGCCTTCTCTCTGATCTCCCTTCCTCCTCTCTCACCCCGCTTCAGTCTATTCTTCACTCCGTTGCCCAGCTCATCTTTCTGCAGAAACGTTCTGGGCATGTCACTCCCTTTCTTAAACACCTCCAGTGGTTGCCTACCAACCTCCCCTCCAAACAAAAACTCCTCACTCTAGACTTCAAGGCTCTCCATCACCTTGCCCCTTCCTACCTCTCCACCCTTCTCTCTTTCTACTGCCCAACCCGCACGCTCCACTCTTCTGCCGCTCAGCTCCTCACCGTCCCTTGATCTCGCCTATCCCGCGGTCGACCCCTGGGCCACGTCCTCCCGCGGTCCTGGAACGCCCTCCCTCCTCACCTCTGACAATCTAATTCTCTTCCCCTCTTCAAATCCCTACTTAAAGCTCACCTCCTCCAAGAGGCCTTCCCAGATTGAGCTCCCTCCCTTTGTCCCTCTGCTCCCTCTACCCCCCTTCACCTCTCCGCAGCTAAACCCTCTTCTCCCCCCTTTCCCTCTCCTCCTCCCCCTCTCCCGTCTTCATCACCCTACTTATTTTGTTTATTTTGTTTAATGAGATGTACATCACCCTGATTCTATTTATTCGCCATTGTTTTTATGAGATGTTCTTCCCCTTGACTCTATTTATTGCCATTGTTCTTGTCTGCCTGTCTCCCCCGATTAGACTGTAAGCCCGTCAAAGGGCAGGGACTGTCTCTATCTGTTGTGGACTTGTACATTCCAAGCGCTCAGTACAGTGCTCTGTATACAGTAAGTGCTCAGTAAATACTACTGAATGAATGAAAGCTCAGTGATCCTTCGTAGGAAAGCATAGAACCAGAGTACACTGGAGCACTTTTTGGGGTCATGATCAGATCGAAGTTGCCCTGGGCTAGTGGTGGGGGTCGAAGGGAGGTGGTTTGAGTAGTGGAACTTCTTTTCCCACTGCCACTGTTGGACAACTCTTTGACTCTGAGGGATAGTCACCCTCTGTTCGCTGGTGGGCTTTGCTCACTTATGGGGAAGATAATCAATAACTTAAGGAGCAAGAGAACTCTCACTCCTCAGGACCCTTCCCAGGAGGAAAGCTGAAGACCTCAGTCACTTGTGAAGGAAAAAATGGCCAAAGAGACAGGACAGAGAAAAGTTCATTTAACCTGGAATCAGGAAAGAATGGAACAGGCCATACCTGTTCTGGGAAAGCAAGAATTTAGTGACTGGCTTTGACCAGGAGGGTTGAGTTCCAGCTAGGTGATCCGTTTGTTTGTTTTTTAGTACTTGTTGAGAAGCGCTTATCATGTGTCAAACACTGTTGTAGCAGATGGGGTAAGTGCAAGACAGTTAGGTCAGACACGGTCCCTATCCCACATGGGGCTCACAGTCTGAAGTAGAAGGGAGAACAGGTATTGAATCCCCATTTTACAGTTGAAGAAACAAGGGGCTTAATCCCCATTTTACCAAATGAGGTAACTGAGGCACAGAGAAGGAAAGACTTGTGGACGGTATAACCACAGAGGAGTTAGGAAAGGGAAGCAGAGAAGTGTTTTGGGATGGTGGGAATTTCTGGGTTTTAGCCAACAAAGTGTGAGAACAGGAATGGTGGGTTTGTCCTGGATCTGATTTGAGGTTCTGCTTAACGGCTGAGGTTCTTGGTGAAAATACCATATATATTGAAAGTAAATGAATACTGGTTGTCTTTTCACAACCTAAAGAAAGTGCCTGGTCACTTTCTATCATAGGGAGAAAGTTGGACATCTGGCACTCTTTTGCAGCCCCTAGACCCATGAGATGTGGGTCTGGTTAGCCAAACCAGAAGGATTAAATCTAAGAGCAATGGGATAGCGGCAGCAATCTGTCAGGACAACTTTGCACTAGCACTGAACTCCAGAAGCATTTCAGCAATGACTTAAGAAGTGGTTTGTAAAGAAAACCCAATGTTATAGCTGGGAGTTGGTCTTCAAAAAGTAGCCGACAGCCCGACGCCCCCGGCCCAAAATATGGGGACCCAGGGAAGCCCCATGTAATCATCATCATCAGTAGTATTTATCGAGTGCTTACTTGTGTGCAGAGCACTGTACTAAGGGCTTAGGAGGGTAATAATAACTATGATTATGGTACTTGTTATGTGCCAAGCACTGTTCTAAATGCTGGGGTAGATACAAGTTATTCAGGTTGGACACAGTCCCTGTCACACATGGGGCTCACACTCTTATCCCAATTTTACAGATGAGGTAACTGAGTCAGAGAGAAGTTTAATGACTTGTCCAAGTGGCAGAGTAGGATTAGAATCCAGGTCCTTCTGACTCCTAGGCCTGTGCTCTATCCACTATGCCACACTACCTCAACACGTTTCCCGCTCACAACGAGCTTACAGTCTAGAGGGAGAGACAGACATTAACAAAAGGTGCATGTGGCTTAGTGGATAGAGCAGCTCGGACCTGGGAGTCAAAGTCATGGGTTTTAATACTGGCTCCACCACTTGTCTGCTATGTGGCCTTGAGCAAGTCACTTCACTTCCTCCATGCCTCAGTTACCTCATTTGTAAAAATGGGGATTGAGACTGTGAGCCCCACGTGGGACAGAGGCTGTGTCCAACTTGATGAACTTATAAGAGCCCCAGTGTTTAGAACAGTGCTTGGCACATAGTAAGTGCTGCACTAGTGCCATTATTCCCGTGCTTAGAACGGTGCTTGGCACAAAGTAAGTGCTTAACAAATACCATTATTATTATTACTATATGTATATTATGAATGAATAATTTATAACCGACCCCTTCTTGGGGATGGCATTCTGGTATGTAGGCAGAGAGCGCTGCAGAATCCTTGTCCCCCCTGGCTGCCCATCTGAGCTGGGATTCCTGCTTCCAGGGGACAGCAGCAGTGATGCTGCTGGAACTGTCTCCACAGCTAGGGTCACTGCTGGCTCCTCGATCGGCTGGGTTCCTGCCAGGAGGAGGCTCCGGCATGGACGTGTGATGCCATTTCCACGATGCCAATTCATCCATTCCTGGGGCAGCGCTGCCTCCCAGCAGATGCTTCTATCTATTTCTAGATGTGGAGCTGGTGACTGTTGCTTCATGATCTTGGCCTGCACGGAGCTTCCCCTGCCATGATGTCCTCCAAGGAGGCCTTATCTCCTTCTCCCTTTTTCTCTGTCCCTTCAGAGGGCCACGGGACTTTTGCCAAGGACCTGCACTAGAAAATCACTGACGAGCTGTTCTTATATTCTGGATCCTATCCGAGAGAACTCTTTCCGCTATCGTAGCATTACCTTTGTAGGAGTGATTCTTCTCACTGGGTTCAGGGTTGCTGTCTGAGGATTGGGAGTCAACCATCAGTTGCAGAAAATCCACTCTTCCCTGGAAATGAGGAAGAAGATTCAGAAGAGCAGGCACAGGATGGGTGCCTCTAAATCCCGCTGGTTTTTCCTCACCAGTATTTCCCAGATCCTCCCTTACATCTTCCACCCTGGACCAAGTCTTATTAAAATCATATCTCCTCCAAGAGGGATTCCTCAACTAAGCCCTCATTTTCCCAATTCCCTATCCATTCCATACCACCTGTTCACTTGGATCTGTACCCTTTAAGCCCTTGATATTCACCCCACCCTCAGGCCCACATTATTTACATACATAGCTGTAATTTATTTTACTATCTGTCTCTTTAAGATCCCTGTGGGAGGGGAACATATCTACCAACTCTGTCATATTGCACTCTCCCAAGTGCTTAGTTCAGTAAACCTCAGTAAAGAGCACTGATTGACTGTGGCTTGGCCCTGGTTCTACACAGAAGTAGCATGGCCTAGTGGACAGAGCTCGGGCCTGGGAGTCAGAACGTCATGGGTTCTATTCCTGGCTCGACCATTTGCCCGCTGTGTGACTTTGGGTAAGTCACTTCATTTCTCTGGGCCTCAGTTACCTCATCTGTAAAATGGGGATTGAGACTGTGAGCCCCATATGGAAGAGAGACTGTGTCCAAGCCAATTTGCTTGTATCCACCCCAGTGCTTAGTACAGTGCTTGGCACATAGTAAGTGTTTAATTAATACCACAGTTGTTGTTATTATTATTATTACAGCCTGGAAGCTGGATGCTACTGCTATAGGGGCCACTGATTTGGGAGTGATAGAGTGGGACTGACCGTGTGGACACCTTTCTGCCTCTTCTCTTTGAAGTTGCGGGTGACGCCAACAAAGAATTCCACAGTGTCCCGGGGAAACAGTGACAGGTTCATCTTTTTGAAAACTGGCATGAGGAAAGGAAACACCACTGAAAGGAATGAGAGAGGGAATTCATGAATGGCACGTGCAACTGAACAGCTCTCTGGAGCTCAGAGTTCTGGGGATGAGGGGAACAGTCTTCGGAGGAAAAACTAAGGGGAGGGGAGTTTCTGGGGCTCTCACAAATCAATTAATCCTTTACCACTGAAAACAAAAATATTCAGAGTTTCTGCAAAGTGACTGTTTTCTCAACTAGTTAGAGATACTAGGGTCTGTCTACATCTGGCTAAAAGCTGGAAGCAGGGCTAGGTTGAAGAAGTAATTAAGAGCAGAAACCTCTAGACATAGCAAACAGGCCTAGTGAGGTCAAATGTTATGAAAAAGTGATTTTTTTCCCCCCTAATTCACTCTATCAAGCTTCTAGAGGACTGGGATCAATTG
Organism: Ornithorhynchus anatinus; assembly: GCF_004115215.2. Lineage (NCBI taxonomy): Eukaryota > Metazoa > Chordata > Mammalia > Monotremata > Ornithorhynchidae > Ornithorhynchus > Ornithorhynchus anatinus. The sequence goes on from NC_041729.1 coordinate 38,249,842, forward strand.
GGTCTTCTCCTTCAGCTCAGTGCTTTGCACACAGAACGTGCTCAATAAATACTATTGACTCTATCCCAAGAATGCACTGTCTCATAACTACGTACTCTTGCAAACTGACACAATGACACTCTATCCTGTAGCACAGATTTAAGAAGGGTGAGGACCTGTAACTTGGCCTTTTGCTATTTGTTAAGCATTCAAGGGATGTGAGTTCTAATCCCAGCTCCGCCACTTGTCTGCTGTGTGACCTTGGGGAAGCCACTTAACTTCTCTATCCTTCACTAACCTCATCTATAAAATGGGGATTAATACTGTGAGCCCCATATGAGATAACCTGATTACTCTGTATCTACCCTAGTGCCTAGAACAGTGCTCGGCGCATAGTAAGCAAGTACCATAATTATTATTATTATTATTTTTTCAGGTGCTAGGCATCAGGCAGCCCAGGACTGGGAATCTGGAAATTGGGGGTCTAGTCTCATACTTGTTGTGTGATCTTGAGCAATTTAACTTCTCTGTACCTCAGTTTCCTCATCTGTAAAATGAAGATAAAATACCCATTCTCCCTTTCTCTTACACTGTGAACCTCATGAGGGCTAGGAACTACCAGACCTGATTATTTTCAATCTACTCCAGTGCTTAGCACAGTGCCGGACATATAGTAAATGCTTAATAAATTCCATTAGTATTATTAGAGACAACAATCTAACACTAGAGAGAGGTCACTAATCATCTGCTTGATTAAATGTCTTACCCTCGGTGCTACCTGTGGGAAACATAGCTGCAGATTCAGAGTTTCTAGCTTTTTCTCTATAATTGGGATCTATAGAATATCTCTTTCTCAGGCTTCCCCTTGGGATGGGCCTTAGGTTGGCAAAGAGGACTGATTGTCCTACCTGTGAGCAGGAACAGAGGGCTTAAGAAAGTGAAAGAGAGTAACTTAGTGATCTGTTTAACAAAAGGGTCATTGGGATTGTTCATCGAATCTATGTCCACTCCAAAGGAGGTACTGGTGACCACGTCCAGACTGTACGACCCAAAGATCCTGAAGGACAGAGAACTCAGGTTAGAAAGAGATCCAGTCAACAAGACTGTAACATCCTCCTGGACCCTCATGGAACAGGACATTTTTGCCAAGAAAAACCTCTTCATTATTCCTCTAAGAAGCCAGTTACCTCAGGAAAGCCAGGCCTAAGTTACCAGTCAGGCAGTCAGTCAGCCAATTGTATTTATTGACTATGTACTAGACGCAGAGCACAGTACTACGCACTCGGAAAGTATGATATAACAATAAATTGACATATTCCATGCCCACAACGAGCTTACAGTGTAGAGGGGGATCCATCACTTGGGATGGAATGTCAGGTATCTCATAGGAGGTGGCTACTTTTGCCAACCTATTGCCTCAAGGGCACAGGTAGATCCACTCCTCTGAGAGTACAGGAAATACAGGGCTGGGAGGAGGAGCCATGGCCTGAAACAAGTCAGTTCACCCGCATTTCTGTATGGCCTCTGGGATGCTTTAATGACCATGTTGCAGAGACTGGAACAATCTGCTTGAGTTAACTTCTAATCAATCAGTCAGTGGTACTTATCACTCACTTACTGTTTGCACAGCACTGTTCTAAGCACTTGGGAGAGTACAATGCAACAGAATTGGTAGACACATTCCCAACTCACAACTACTAATGCTCAAGCCAACTTCACAGCCTGGAGTAGACAACATTCTTAGAGCGACTTGAACATTAACCTCAGGCTTTAAAAACCACCTCCCCAAAGGGCTGTCGGATCAGAATGAGGATCGTGGCTGGCATTAATAGAATTTTCAGGATTCAGAGTTTCTTTTGGGTCACTTTCTAGGTCTCCCTCCATTCCCAAGGGGCTATGCTAGTCAGGAACTGAGAGCATCTTGACAATGTTCTCAATGTTCAGCATCTATAAGAACTCTCCCTCTCCACCCATTTTAGTCAGTTGTATTTATTGAGCGCTTACTGTGTGCAGAGCACTGTACTAAGTGCTTGAGAGATATATTACAATATAACAGACACATTCCCTGCCCAAAACCACCTAACAGTCTAGACCTCCCAGACCCTCTTGTTCTGACCAAGAAAACCACACATTCAAGCTACTTTTCCTCCCATGTCCCAGAGGGTCCATCGATCAATGGTATTTACTAAATACTTACCGTGTTCAGAGCACTGTACTAAGCCCTTGAGAGAATACCATCCTAAAAGGATAGGTTAGCAGAGAAATCCTACTCACCTCTTCATATTCACTGGCTCATTCTTCTTCACCTTCTTGTCAATATTTTGTACCAGAAGTTTTCCATAATGTTTGATGATTGGGAACATCTGAAACATAATCCAAAATCACTCAGCCCTCAACTATGTTTGGATTGCTCTAAAGGGACACAGGGAATTAGCTCCTTGAGGGCTCATATTTAAATAAATCAATTAATAGAATTTATTGAGTACTTATTAGGTGGTTCGACGGCACTTAATAATAATTACGTGCAGCACATTGAGGGCTTGGGAGGATACAGCAGAATTCACGGACATGATCCCTGCCCTCAAGGACTTCACAATCTATAGATATAAAAGTAGTTTTTTATGTGCTTACAGCAGGTAGGGCATTGAACCGAGAGGTTGGAACAGTACAATATTTGACAAAGGGAGGAGGAGAGGCAATGAGTCAGAGGGAGGAGAGTTGGATAGGAGGCACAGTGAGAAGATAGCTTGGGAGGAATGAAATATGATGGATGGAAAAATAAATTTCAGATAGGAGGAAGTAAGAGACAATAAAGATAAATACATAAGGGCAATAGTGGAGAAGGTGTGAGTACCCATGGGATTCAATGACTGCCTTTAAACAAATAATATAATAGGAGCAAGACTCTCTGATTTGAATTCCCTCCCCACATCCACCCCTTGCTATTAATTACAGAAACACGGTTAAGAGAGGAAATTTAGTTTCCACCCAAATGTCTACCCCACTTACGGAATTGATCTGTCAAACTCGTGGCCTGTGGTGAGGTTCTGAAACTGTCTAAACATTCAGCCATGTCACAACTGGCTCTTCTAGATATATCTGCTATGGCTCGGTGATTAACTTTTCCTGCCACCCTGGGAAATCCCACTGCACATCTCGGAAGGGGCAGCTCAACTGGGATGGTCTTGGAAGCTAAACACTCTTCCTCCATCTCTGTGGTCATCGTGTTTACCACAACTGCCACTGAGGCTGAGGGGTACTAGTCTACCAACCCACCTTACACCTCTCCAGTGGTTGGCTAGAACCCCCAAAACCATTAATTACTGCCCGACCCTAATGCTCAAATTAATCCCACCTTGGCAAATTCCCATCTTCTCTTTATCCTTCGAGGGACCAACTGGTCAGTCCCACTGGCAAAGTATGGCATAACCCACCATGAGATAAGACAATCCTACATTAGGGCTGGCAGGAAGACTGAATCCTGATTTATGCCCACCTCCAGAGAACATCTCTCACTCCTACCACTGGTGGTGGGAGTGCTGTAAATTTTCAGATAGTCCCTTTTCCACATGTTACTGGGAGAGCGGGTACTCTCCTCGTGGCCATATTTCCCTGGCTCCCCAAACCTGCCAAATAGGAGTTCCAAGATGCCTTCCCTGACTAAGCTCCTTATCTTCCTCCCAAACCATGTCCTCTCCCTGACTTCCCTGTCACTGTGGATGGCACGACCATCCTTCCCGTCTCACAGGCCCGCAACCTTGGTGTCGTCCTTGACTCTGCCCTCTCATTCACCCCACACATCCGATCCGTCACCAACACCTGCCGGTCTCACCTTCACAGTATTGCCAAGATCTGCCCTTTCTTCTCCATCCAAACAGCTATCGTGTTGGTACAAGCTGTCATAATATCCCGACTGGATTACTGTGTAAGCCTCTTCAAGGATCTCCCTTCCTCCTGTCTCTCCCCACTCCAGTCTATTCTTTATTCCACTGCCACGATCATCTTCCTACAGAAACGCTCTGGACATGTCGCTCCCCTCCTCAAAAACCTCCAGTGGTTGCCTATTAACCTTCACATGAAACAAAAACTACTCACTCTTGGCTTCAAAGCTCTCCATCACCTTTCCCCCTCCTACCTCACCTCCCTTCTCTCTTTCTACTGTCCACCCCGTACACTCTGCTCCTCTGTCGCTCACCTCCTCATGGTCCCCCGTTCACCTCTATCCTGCCGTCACCCTTGGCCCACGTCCTAATGCTGTCCTGAAATGCCCTCCCTCCTCACATCCGCCAAACTAACTCTCTTCCCCTCTTCAATGCCCTACTGAGAGCTCACCTCCTCCAGGAGGCCTTCCCAGACTGAGCCCTCCCTTCCTCTGCTCCCCCTCCCCTCCCCTATTCCCCACCCTCTGCTCTTCCCCATTCCTTTTCCCTCAGCACTGTGCTCATTTGCTCATTTGTTTATATTATTTATTACCCTATTTATTTTGTTAATGAGGTGTATATCTCCTTGATTCCATTTATCTTGATGTTGTCTTGTTTTGGTTTTGTTCTGTTTTGCTTTGCTGTCAGTCTAACCCGTTTAGACCGTGAGCCCGTCATTGGGCAGGGATTGTCTCTATCTGTTGCTGAATTGTACATGCCAAGCGCTTAGTACATTGCTCTGCTCATAGCAAGCGCTCAATAAATACTAGTAAATGAATGAATGAATGAATGAACTAAGCCCTCCTTTCCTCTTCTCCTTCGCCCTTCTGTGTCTCCCTGACTTGTGCCTTTTCTTCAGCCGCCCTCCCAGCCCCAAAGCACTTATGCACATATTTGTAATTATTTATATTGATGTCTGTCTCCCGAGAAGCAGCATGGCTCAGTGGAAAGAGCACGGGCATTGGAGTCAGAGGTCATGGGTTCGAACCCCGGCTCTGCCACTTGTCAGCTGTGTGACTGTGGGCAAGTCACTTCACTTCTCTGTGCCTCAGTTACCTCATATGTAATATGGGGATTAAGACTGTGAGCCCCACGTGGGACAACCTGATTCCCCTGTGTCTACCCAAGCGCTTAGAACTGTGCTCTGCTCATAGTAAGCGCTTAACGAATACCAACATTATTATTAGACTGTAAGCTCGTTGTGGGCAAGGAATATATCTGTTATATTGTTATATTTTGCTCTCCCAAGTGCTTAGTAGACTGCTCTGCACACAGTAAGCACTCAATGAACAGAAACGACTGGCTGAGGTGTTACTGGAGCCTCGGAGGAAGGTGGAGAGGGGATCACTTGGTTGGGGGTAGCAGTGTTGCTGGGGGAATAACAGTGAGAGTTTAGGGGCTGCAAATTTCTCTAAAAATCATTCAGAAAAATCTTGATTTGGGCTATTTTGGTACAAAGATGGTGACTATTACAGTACTCCTTGAAGCCTGAGACTTTTGGTCCTAGTGCTTGACAATGCTAAAAGGAAGGATAGGTGTAGAAAATGAGCTAGATCCTGCAGAAAGAGAACAGCTCTGGTGCTCGGGAACAGGGAGGGAACAGAAAAGTCACTTTCCCTGCAGCTAAGGGCTGGGCAGAGGCCATTCGTCCAACCTTTGCTCCATCTGTGACTCACACGCCAGCCAGGGCAGTAGGGTCATGGACCTCACCTCCTTAAGTTTCCCACTGGTGAAGGTCGGGGAGACGATGGTGCGAATCCTCTTCCACGTGTGATACTCGGCGATGGTGAGGCTAGAGTCCAAGCCACCATTTAGACCAAAGTTCTATGAAAGAGAAAGTGAGTCAACAGGTGGAACCCAGGCCAGGGCAGGCAGCTTTCAGGTTTGCCCTAGTGAGGACTGACTGTATTGTGCCTAAAACGATAGTGCTCGAGCCCGGGAGTCAGAAGGACCTGGTTTCTAATTCCGGCTCTGCCACGTCTACTGCGTGACTTTGGGCAACACATTTCACTTCTCTGTGCCTCAGTTGCCTCATCTGCAAAATGGGAATGAAGACTGGGAGCCCCATGTGGGATAGGGACTGTGTCCAGTACAATTTGCTTGTATCTGCCCCAGGGCTTAGTACAGAACTTGGCATATAGTAAGCATTTAACAAATATCACAACAATTATTATTACATTTTAGTTCACCCATGGTGTCTTAGAACTACTCTGGGAGGATTGGCTCTTAGAGAAGCCTGGGAAGATTATTTTTGGAAGTGATGTGATTTCAGAAAGGACAGGATGACTGTTGCAGGTTTACGGTGTTCACGGACTGAACTGGGGTTTGATAGCACATGTTAAGTGAAGTCCTAAATCAATTATGAATAGGAAAATCTTTCCAATAAAAATAAAGGCAGTAGGACAGAACGGAAATCTGTGAGATTGAGCCCAGATTACGGGAAGCAGCATGGCCTAGTGACAAGAGAACGAGCTTGGGAGTCAGAGATTGTGGGTTCTAATCCTGCTCTCCCACTTGTATGCTACGTGACCTTGGGCAAGTCACTTAACTTCTCTGTGCCTCGGTTACCTCGTACGTAAAACGAGGATTAAGAGTGTGAACCTCATGTGGGACAGGGACTATGTCCGACCTGATTACCTTGTAACTACCCCAGTGCTTAGAACAGTGCTTGGCACATAGTAAGAACTAAACAAACACCGCGATTATTACTATTGAGCACCAGTTAGTCTCTTCCGAGAAAATAATCCAGCACCCGAAATTGCACTGAGGGTGTCAATATCTTTGCCAAATATACTGAAGCTGGAAAGGTGCGGGGCCTCTGAGAATGGCATCTTTCCCAACATCCCTCAATTTTCTTCGGGCAGTGGGAGGGGTGAATGAAGAGCCAAAGCTTTTTGACTCCCCTCCACGGCATCTCCTACTGGCCCCGAGCTCCACCTTGGTTCGTGGCTCCTTGCTAGCACTTGTCCATAGATGGGCTCCTGAACAGAGATCAGGGTTGTACCCACAGGTCCCGGGGGTTGAACGATCAGCAAGATCCAGGACAAAGCCCTGGGCAGCAAATGGTGCTGCCTTTGTATCCCAGCCAAGTCCGTTACTGAGGAAGCCAATGTTTAACAGAATCATTTATAACGGGCCATACCTCGCTCTTCAGAAGTAGCCCAGCTGTCATTTTGCCATGGAGAGAGCTGCCATCAGCACTATCACTCTCATCTGCTGGCAATGACAAAGAACTCTCTGGCTTCCAGCATGGTTTTTAAAGGATCACACTAAGAACGTCCGCTGTGGGCCAACCAAGCAGAGGCGCTGGCTAGGAACACAGTCTCAAGTGTTACAGTCACGGGTGGCCAAAGAAAATACTGCAGCGTGGCTCAGTGGAAAGAGCCCGGGCTTGGGAGACAGAGGTCATGGGTTCGAATTCCCGACTCTGACTCTTGTCAGTTGTGTGACTGTGGGCAAATCACTCCACTTCTCTGTGCCTCAGTCACCTCATCTGTAAAATGGGGATTAACTGTGAGCCTCACGTGGGACAACCTGATTACCCTGTATCTACCCCAGCACTTAGGACAGTGTTCTGCACACACTAAGCGCTTAACAAATATTAATATTATTATGTTTGGTCAGTGGGAGAGAGAGAGAAAGCAGAAGACTCCCTGAAAAGCGGCATGTCCTAGTGGAAAGAGCACAGGCCTGGGAATAGGAGGACCTGGGTTCTAATCCTGGCTCAACCACCTGCCTGTTGTGTGACCTTGGGCAAGTTACTTAACTTCTCTGTATCTCAGTTACCTCATCTATAAAATGGGTATTAAGACTGTGAGTCCAATGTAGGACAGGGATTGTGTCCTTCCTGATTATCTTGTATCTACCCCAAAGCTTTGGACAGTGACTGGCATGTAGTACGCGCTTAACAAATATTATTTTCAAAAAATGAAAGATTCAGTCAAAGAAAGTGAACTCTCTTTGACACTGAAGGGAGAACTCAAGGCAACTTTGGATTGATGTCACTGAGAAAGCCGAAATCACGGTAGATATCTGCAGAGAAAATCTCTTCAGGCGTGGGAACCTACCCGTCGGTTTGGAAAAGAGTCGTGAAACTCTTTCACCAGAACAGTTTTGATGATGTCAGGATCCAGAATGGCCAGGATTGGCTGTCTACCATCAAAAATCCTATTTAGAACAGACAACCAAGAAAATGAAAATTTTAATGAGCATTTCAGAGAAATCCTCGGAGCAGGAGAGCCTTAGTAATTTACTAATCAAATGAATTCTTCTGAATGCCTGCACACAATAAGAGTCGACTATAACCCAATCTCTCTTTCCACCAAGTCACAATATTTACTTTTTAAATAAAATCTCACTGTTACAATGGAGAGCTAAGAAGGGACACGGGAAAGGCTACCTGGCTTTGAAATCTCAGGATTTCCAATTAAATTATCAACTTCCCTCAAACTGGACTTTATAAAGGAGCATCCCAGTTAGGTTGGATCACAGTTGTCATCGTGGGAAGAGACTAACGGTGTTCTCTGAGCCCGTCGGCCCCTTTTTCTCCCCATCACCTTAATCAGTGTTACAACAATTTCTCAGCAGGCAGGCGAAAGATAGCATCCCTCAATCCAATCAATATCCCTCAGTGCCTGGGATATTGTAGGTTGTAGAAAATCAAAAGTAGGGACACAATCAGGGACAAATACAATACAGACATATCAGAGTTGCTAAAGTTCTGCCCTGTTATCTAAAGATGAAATCGTTTTTGAATACAAAAAAAAAAAGGCACTTTTAAAGCTACTGCTGGCAGAACCTAAGGGATGATGCTTGGACTATTTTTAGAAAGTGCTTTTGTTTTTTGTTTTTAACTTTGGTTGTCAAGAAAATAAATAGTATCTGTCTTGCTGCCCAAATTGATTACTGGGTTGTTACTGTCCACTGGTAAAATCACTGTAAAAATGACTGTAAGTCATGGGACATGAAGCTACAGAACTATAAAGAAGATTCGTGGAAGCGGTAGTATCATGAACCTAAAGGGAGCACATGCAACCTCGTTGGGAGCCGAACAAATAACTGACAGGCACCGGAAACTAGAGTCTCACATAATGTGAGATGAGATAGCAGTGCGACGATGGACTAGGCTGGAAGGCAGGCACCGGGAGAGGGGGTGCTGCTTCTCGGGCAGAGCCTTTGCAAAGATCAGAGGACCATGAGGCAGGCTTGAAAATAGGTCTGTCATATAAGGGACAAACCCACAAGCTTAGTAAAGGATGCCGAAAGAGGTGGTGTTCAGGCATTGATCTTTTCAGTCACCGTTGCACACCAGGATGGAATTTCACAATCAGTAACACCGTAGAAGAGGAAGGACAATTGAATAATGTTGGTATTTGTTAAGCGCTTACTATGTGCAGAGCACTGTTCTAAGCGCTGGGGTAGAGACAGGGTAATGAGGTTGTCCCACATGAGGCTCACAGGTAATGCCCATTTTACAGTTTATATATTTTACAATTTATATATTCATATCCAAGAATTTGATTAATGTAATAATGTAATTCCCAACATGGCAGTAGGACTGTGAGAGGCAGCAGCGACAGTGTCAGAGGTCTAAATTGGGGCATTCCTTCCAGAGCCAAGCACAGTGGTTGCTGATCTCCTCCCCCGCCTACCCCCAACTCCCTCCACACCTGCAGAAGGGTAAAGTCTGTGACAGAAGGAGGGTGTGCTGAGCCTTCTGGCCCCTCCCCACCCAACGCCCCCCACCTCTGACCTTTCCAGAGAGAGGGGCCGCCCACCACCCCAGAACCCACTCCACAAGGGAGGGGCCGTAGACTGAATCAAGGAGAGTGTCTTCTCCACCCTCCCGCCCTCGGAGGACCAGCCCCTAACCCCTCACCCTGGAGGCCCAGGCTCAGGCCTGAGGGAAGGGTCACCCTCTACACGTGGGGACCAGAGGACTGAGCAAGGGGAGAGTCGTGGTCCCTCGAGGCCCGCCAACAGAGGCCCGGGGTTGCTCAGAGGGATGAGACACCGGCCTCCTGGGTCCCTCCCCCAAGCGCAACAGGAGCCTAGAACTCCACCAAGGGAGGGGACACCCTCTCCCCCAACCGTGCACTGGGGCCTTGGGACTGCCACCCTTTGGAGACACTGGGCTGAGGCAAAAGAAGTAGGACTGCGGACTCTGTGGACTCCCCAGGGGGTTAAGAGATGTGTCGAGGGATCACCCATCAACAACAACTTGACAGTGCTGGCCCATTCATTCTGGATAGACACTTTAATGACCCGTAAATCTCATCCCAGACTTTGTGGATTTCCCCCAGGTGGGAGGGTCGGAGTCACCTCCTACTAGAAGAACCTGCCTTGGCCACTGGGTCTACAGATCATAATAATAATTATAATAATAATGATAATGGTATTTGTTAAGCACTTATTATGTGCCAGGCACTGTACTAAGCCCTGGGGTCGATACAAGCAAATTGGATTGGTCACAGTCCCTGTCCCTTATGGGGCTCACATTTTATAAATGAGGACACTGAGGGCCAGAGAAGTGAAGTGACTTGCTCAAGGTCACACAGCAGACAAGTGGCAGACCCAGGATCAATCAGTGGAAAGAGCATGGGCTTTGGAGTCAGGGCTCATGAGCTCGAATCCCAGCTCTGCCACTTGTCGGCTGTGTGACTGTGGGCAAGTCACTTAACTTCTCTGGGCCTCAGTTCCCTCATCTGTAAAATGGGGATTAAGACTGTGAGCCCCACGTGGGACAACCTGATTCCCCTATGTCTACCCCAGCGCTTAGAACAGTGCTCGACACATAGTAAGCGCTTAGCAAATCCCAACATTATTATTATTATTATTATGCTGAAGCTCCAAATGAATAATAATGATAATAATAATGGTATTTGTCAAGCACCAGGCACTGGCACTTATGTGCCAGGCACTGTACTAAGCGCTGGGGTGGATACAATTAAATCAGGTTGGACAAAGTCGATGTCCCACATGGGGCTCACAGTCTTAATCCCCATTTTACAGATGAGGTAAATGAAATATAGGCAAGTGCAGTGTTTTGCCCAAGGCCATACAGCAGACAAGTGGTAGATTTCAGGATGAGAACCCATGACCTTTTGACTCCCAGGCCCATGCTCTAACCACTATACCATGCTGCTTCCCATGCTCTTACATTCTACCTTGCTACCTTGCTCTTACACCCTAGCTCCCCTCCCAGACCCTCCCGGACCCTCCTTGTGCCCTCAGTTTTCTCCGTCTCTAATCCCCACATCTCTGCCCTCCAGAACACCTCCTCCCTCTTCAGTGTACTCCCATCCTATCCCCCACCCCATCCCTGTCATCCTGTCCCGGGCCTGCCCCTCAACCCCTCCCCATGGCACTGGCCTCTGCTAGCTCACTCCCATCCCACCCCCTTCCTACCCCTCACACCGTCCCCGCCCCACGCACCCCTCCTATTCCAGACTCAGGCAAGTGTGGCCTGTGGAACCCCCACTCCATCATGGGAAATCTTCCCTTCATCACTGACCTGTTCCTGACCCAATCACTCAGTGATCCTCCTCACCATCCTCACCATCACTGAAACGTGGCTTTCCCTAGATGACACAGTCTCCCTTGCTTCTATTTTTAGAGGGGACTTCATCTTCTCCCACCCCCCAGACTTACTGGGGAGGAGAGAAGTGGGCTTTCATCTTGCCGTCCAATGCCATTTTTATACCATCCCACCTCCCCCATCTCTCGCCTTCCTTTCCTTTGAAGTCCACATCTTCTATCTCTACCACCCAGTCCAATTACTAGTCCCACTCATCTACCGCCTGCCCCAGGACCCTCCTCCAACTTTCTGAACCATTTTGATATTTTCCTCACATTCCTCCTCTTATTTTCCATCCCTACATTGATCCTTGGGGACTTGAATATACACGTGGATGTCCCTGACGATCTTTTCAGGGGAGGCAGCGGGGAAGCAACGTGGCTCAGTGGAAAAAGCCTGGGCTTTGGAGTCAGAGGTCATGAGTTCGACTCCCGGCTCTGCCACTTGTCAGCTGTGTGACTGTGGGCAAGTCACTTAACTTCTCTGTGCCTCAGTGACCTCATCTGTAAAATGGGGATTAACTGTAAGCCTCATGTGGGACAACCTGATTACTCTGTATCTACCCCAGCACTTAGAACAGTGCTCTGCACATAGTAAGCACTTAACAAATACCAACATTATTATTATTATTATTATTTTCACTGTCCACCTTCTCTGAGTCCTTTACTCCATGATGTCCCATTCCACCCCACTTCACACACTCACCAACTAGGTACATACAGTTTAACAGGGAGGGAGAACAAGCGTTGGTCCTGGATTCATCTCTCTCATTCCACCCACATATTCACTCTGTCACCAAATCCTGTCAATTCTATTTTCACAACATTGCTCAAACCCACTCTTTCCTCTCCATCCAAACTGCTATCATGCTGATCCACTTACCCTATCCCACCTTGACAACTGCATGTGCCTCTTCGCTGACCTCCCAGCCTCCTGTCTCTCCTGACTCCAGTCCAACATTTCACTCTGCTGCACATATTTTTCTAAAACAATGTTTTGTCTATATCTCTCCCCTCCTCAGGAATTTCCAGTGGCTCCCCATCCACCACTGTATTAAACGTAAACTCTTTACCATTGATTTTAAAGCTTTCAGTCAGTTATCCCCATTATCCCTCACCTCACTGTTCTCCTACTACAGCCCAGCCTGCACACTCTGCTCTTCTATCACCAGTTTACTCAGTGTGCCCTGATCTTGCCCATTTCTCCACTGACCCCTTTCTACCTACTCTCCTTAGCCAGGAACTCCCTTCCCTTCCATATATGCCAGACCATCACTCTTCCCACCTTCAAAGAATTATTAAGGTCACAACTCCAAAGAGGCCTTCTCTGTTTAAGCCCTCTTTTCCTGGGTTCACTCACCCTTCAGTGTCATCTGTGCACTTAGACTTTTGACCTTTGGGCATCTGATTATCACCCTACCCTCAACTCCACAGAATTTACATACATATCTTCAAATTATACATTATCAATTAGTCATTTATACTCATTTCTGTCTCCCCCTCTACACTGTAAAATCACCATGGGCAGAGAACGTGTCTGCTAATTCAGTTGTATTGTACTCTCCCAAGCACCAAGTACACTGGTCTGCACATAGAAAGTACTCAATAAATACCACTGATTGATACACACCCACTCAACTCTCCACAGATATAAATGCTACTCTTTTAGTGCTCTCTCAAAATAGCACTCCTGGATTTTCATGCCAGTATTTATTTTACTGCTTTAGATAATGCTGCCAAGTTTACTTGGCTTAAATACCTCCCATCCTCTCCTATCCTACCAGAGAAGTATTTTGGTTGACTTGAATAAAGTAATTAAAGTCCATTTCATTTTACCATTAGTTGAGAGAAGTTTTCTTGTTTGTTAGGACAAGGAGTCTTTTTAGTGAATCAAATATGAAAGAGAACATTTTGAAAATTAAGTATTCATGCATGTAAATACACATGATTCCCCCTCTAGACTGTAAGCTCATTATGGGCAGGGAATGTATCTGCTAATTCTGCTGTTTTGTACCCTCCCAAGTGCTTAGTACAGTGCTCTGGATATAGCAAATGCTCAATAAATGCCACTGATGTAATTCAAAATCTTGTATATCTATTTACATTGCTACTTATATAACTATACTATATTACTTTTATCACTGTTTTTAAATATACTGTAGATATGATGTGTTGCTCCATTTTTTAGATCTTGGGATTCCATTAATGAACCCTATATTGTTTTCTATGAGAAACTATTTTCTTTAGCATTTTTTTGCTCAGAATGCTTTTTTTGTGTGTGGAATCAGTTAATACTAACCACAGAATTTCTCTATCTTTCTGTGTGTAAATGTGTGTGTGTGTGCGTGTGTATGTGTGTGTGTGTGTGTGTGTATCCTGCTTAAGCAGCAGAAGCTGACTGGTTGCTGTGTGCTTAACCATATTTCAAGATTTCATCCTCAGATCTAAATAATAATAATAATAATGTTGGTATTTGTTAAGCGCTTACTATGTGCAGAGCACTGTTCTAAGCGCTGGGGTAAACACAGGGGAATCAGGTTGTCCCACGTGGGGCTCACAGTCTTCATCCCCATTTTACAGATGAGGGAACTGAGGCACAGAGAAGTTAAGTGACTTGCCCACAGTCACACAGCTGACAAGTGGCAGAGCTGGGATTTGAACTCATGAGCCCTGACTCCAAAGTCCGTGCTCTTTCCACTGCGCCACGCTGCTTCTCTAAAGCCTTCGGTAGAGTCCAGCATGTGACCTTGGCCAAGTCACTTAACTTCTCTTTGCCTCAGTCACCTGGTCTATAAAATGGGGATTAAGATTTTGGGACATGGACTGTGTCCAACCCGATTAGCATGTATATACAGCAGTGCTTAGTAAAGTCGCTGGGACATAGTGAGCGCAGAACAAATGCCATTCAAAAAATGTTGGGAAGATTTACTGGGAAATACTTACCCCCACACTTTACCATATTTTTCATAGCACTTCTTGTCAAACTCAAAAATTCCCTGAAGAAGAATGAAGAATTTGGTTAAATACCAGATATTGTGGTGCAGAGGGAGACAGTCCATAGAATGAAGGCAGGTGTTCAGTCAATCAATCAATCATATTTATTGAGCACTTACTAAGTCCAGAGCACTGTACTAAGTTCTTGAGAGAGTACAATACAACAGAATTAGCAGGCACTTTCCCTGCCCAAAAGCAACTCACAGTCTAGAGATTCCAACCAGCTGTTTGAGCTATAAAAAAGGAAGGCGAACATCTAAGAACAGGAGCTCCAGGGTCCACAGGGTCATCAGGCAATGTCTGAAGGGTTTACCACGTACCACCCCCGCAGAGGAGGAATAAGACCTACCTTTCGAATCTCTAAAATAGAAGGAAGGATGTGGATAGTCACATTCAGAACCACTGCCTGGTGTGGTGAGGGACCGAGTACTGTTTTGGGGACTTATTTTAGTGTTCTTGATTAGGATTGGTTAGTCTATAATTTAATTCATCTCCCTATGAGCTGTAATAGGGCAATAGCTACTTTCCTCTTCCTAGGACAGATTAGCTACAGAGAGGGCCCAGGATATATATTTTTTAATGGTATTTGTTAAGCGCATACTGCGTGATCTTTCCACTACAAGATGCTGCTACCCAGATGAGGACTCAACCTCAATTGCCAAAACTCTGAATTTATATTTTTTAATTCAATGTTGAAATATATAGAAGCAGCATGGCCTAGTGGAAAGAGTACAGGCCTGGGAGTCAGCAGACCTGGGTTCTAAACCTGGCTCTGACAACTGTTTGCTGTGTGACCTGGGGCAAGTCACTTAATTTCTCTGTGCCTCAGTTCCCTCAGTGCTAAAAGGGGCATTAAATCCTATTCTTTCCTACTTAGACTGTGAGCCCCATGTGGGACAGCGACTGTGTACAATTGAATTAGCTTGTATTTACCCCAGGCTTAAAACAGTGCTTGACACACAGTAAAAACTTTACATAATACCACGATAACAATAATAATGATATTACATAGTCACACATACATATGTATATGAAAATATTTAAAATATCATATAAATATACTCAATCAGTGGTATTTATAGAGTGCTTTCTTAGGTGAAATACATACACTTGTCTGCACAGCTCATGCCTTGATTGTGTCCTGTAATTCGGGCCAGGATTAACTTCCTTCCCTCACCATACAGACACTAAGGCTGGGCCTGCCACACCCCAATCAGGTAGGGGATTGGGCAGGCATCTACGATAATAGAGTCAAATATGAAAGATCCTTGGTTGAGTTAGAGTGACTTCAGGACCAAGAATCCCGTCAGGCATGCTGTTGGTGGAGCAGATGGAGAGTGGGAGGGAAGAAGTGTACTATATTGTGAAAGTTTTTACAAACAAAACTAATTTATGGCCAAAGAGACTATAGCCTAGTATACAGCATGCTAGGCGAAGCAGTGTGGCTTAGTTGGAAGAGCATGAGCTTGGGAGTCAGAGGATGAGGGTTCTAATCCTGACCCTGCTGTTTGTCTGCTATGTGACCTTGGGCAAGCCACTTCACCTCTCTGTGCCTCAGTCACCTCATCTATAAATGGGGATTAAGATTGTGAACCCCATGTGGAACAACCTGATTACCTTGTAACTACTCCAGTGCTTAGAACAGTACTTGGCACGGAGTAAGCACCTAAGAAATATTATTATTATCATTATTAGCACAGTTAAATAGTTCAGTTGTTCAGCATGGCCTAGTGTGAAGCAGTGTGCCCTAATGGAAAAAGCACAAGCCTGAGGTTAGAGGAGCTGGGTTCTAAACCCAAGCACTGCCACTTTTCTACTGTGCAACCTTGGACATGTCACTTAACCTCTCTGTGTCTCAGTTACTTCATCTGTTAAATGGGGATTAAGACTGTGAACCCCATGTGGGACAGGAATTGTGTCCAAACTGATTAGCTTGTATGTACCCCAGAGCTTAGAACAGTGCTTGACAAATAGTAAGCACTGAACAAATGCCATCATTATTGTTAGTTACTATTTTTGTTTATATTAATGTCTGCTTCCCCCTCTAGACCGTAATCTCGTTGTGGGCAGGGAATGTATTTACGAATTCTATGATATTGTACTCTCCCAAGCACTTAATACAGTCCTTAACCCTCAGAGGATGCGCATTAAACATCATTAATTGATTTTTTTTCTCTCTGTGGCCGAACCAGCCAGATAATTCAGCTAGCAGTGGGGATGTTCTTGATTTCCTTGGATGTATACAAGGAGGAAATAAACAGAGTTATAACTCTTCCAACACATTTGGACAATAAGAATCAGCCATTATGCCATTCCTGAGAAACTGGATCAAAGATCCCTTCCCAATCCCTGATTCCACACCATTCCTTTCCTCATTGCACCACTTACCCAGTCTCTTCTGAGGGATGCAAGACCCTGAATTTGAGTCAGAAATAGGTGGATGAGCTAAAAGTTTAAAATACCTGGGGGGAAGCTGTTTCTGTTACTTACATTTCGATATTCCAGAAATGTCCCAACGAACGGCAGAGGCCTTGGTCCAGGAATCCCCAACTTCTTAAAAATACTATATGGCCAGATCCCATATCTGTAATGTTAACACCCGGATGGTAAATGAGTAAGTGAAATATTAAAGTGGAATCACCCATCTCGTTCATTCAGTCATAGTCTCTCCCTGCCACACTGCACATCTAGCTGCATCAGTTATTCCACACCCTGGTTCAAACTCTACTTAGATTTCTGAAGTAAGATTACTTTTCAATTCAAAACAACAAGGGACCACCAAGCTTGCATCCATTTCTTCAGCCGCATGAGAATGCCGTCCAATGGCATTTCGCTCTATGCCTTCCCCAAGGGGAAAACAAGGATAGATTTCCTTGGTAAGTTTCTATTCTGAGTCCTCCCCAGTGTGTCATTTAATTTGGGACAAGCCATTAAACTTTGGCTCTGTTCTCTGGTAATCGGAAATGGATCTGCATCCCCTTCTCCTCCTCCCAGATTTGAGAGAGGCTAAGGATTTGGAAGTTACTTGAAACTTTCTGAGAGAAATTTGGCCTGATCTCGATGGGCTTAAGTAAATTTCAGGGATGGCAGGTAACCATTTCTGTAGAAATACTTCAGGAAATGGCTAACTACATGTCCTAAATTCACCGGATGACTTGCCAGACCTCCACTTGATTGGGTAGACCTGGCCTGTTTGTGTGATTAGTTGGTAATCTTTGCTTTGGGGGCTAGGGCTCTGGGCTCTGGATGGGTAGGTTGGGTTACAGTGAGAGGCAGGAGAGGAGTCCAAGTGGCAACCGCTCAGGAGAGCTAACAGCTGATCCGGCTGGGGCTGCAAAGTCCTAGGTTAGGGAAGGGGGTGATGAAGGAGGGAGAGCAGCGGGAGAGGAGGAGGAGACAGAGAATAGGGTGAAGCCAAAAGTCAGATCAGAGGGAGTATGAGGGAATGAGAAGCATCAAGGCCTAGTAGATAGAGCATGGGCCTGGGAGTCAGAAGGACCTGGGTGCTAATCCTGGCTACTCTGCTTGTCTGTTGTGTGACCTTGAGCAAATCACTTAACTTACATGTGCCTCAGTTACTTCATCTGTAAAATGGGGATTAATACTATGAGCCCCATGTGGGACATGGACTGTATCCAACCTGATTAGCTTGCATCTACCTCAGTGCTTAGTACAGTGCCTGGAACATAGTAAGGCAAAACATTTAAAAGAAAAAATCTAAAAACAAAAACAAAATAATAAATTTATCATTGTAGCCCAGGGGGAAGACAGGTGACCGGGTTTGCAGAGTTAAGCGATCCTCGATCTCAGTTGCCACTGGGCCCCACTTACAGTCGGTCGTCAGCCCACCCCCACCTCCATGCAAGCTTCTCTACTCTCCCATGCTCTGAACTCCAGTCTCTAGATTGTAAGCTCACTGTGGGCTGGGAAAGTATCTGCTAACTTTGTTGTACTGTACCCTCTCAAGCACTCAGTATAGTGTTTCTGCACATAGTAAGTACTCCACAAATTTCTGGAACTTCTTTCTAGGAAATAAAAGTCAATGTTTCTCTTCTATGTTGATTTTAAGGATGATAAGTCATCTATTAGAGCATGACAGCCTGAGTACACAGAAGGAAGAGATTTCTGAGCATCCATGAAACCAGTTCTCTTTTGCAATAGAGGCATTAACCAGGCTTTTCCCAGCCTGAGCACACTTAAATGCAATCTTTAGGAAACAGGAACCTCCTCATTAGTCTGGTTTCTTCCTTCTCAGGCAAGAAAGTTGGGTCCAGACTTTTGGGGGTAGGAAATCCTTGTATAGCCTGATTGTGGGTTTAACATTGGATGAGAGGTTATTCACCAGTATCAGGGGCCTGTTAATTAACAAGGGCATCTTTCCTTTCCATCATCTTATCTCTCAAATTTCTGCCATAGCTTCACTCTCAGTGCTTCACCCTCACTGCAATGCTTACAGGGTCAGGTGGGACAGGTGGGATGGGGAGAGTCTAACCAGTACCATTATTAGTACTTAAATAATAATAATGATAATTTTTATTAAATACTTACTATGTGTCAAACACTGTACAAATAATCGGTGTAGATACAAGATAATTATGTTAGACACAGTCTTTGTCCCTCATTGGGCTCTCAGGCTAAGAAGAAGGGAGAACAGGAATTGACACCCATTTTACAGATAAGGAAACTGAGCCCCAGAGATATTAAGCGACTTTGACCCAGGTCCCACAGCAGGCCGGTGGCAGATCCGGGATTATCACCCAGGTCCCCTGACTCCCAGGCCCATGTTCCTTCTGCTAGGCAACACCGCTCTGAATAGGTACAGTCTTCTTCAACTCCCAGAACAGTCCCAACGTTCATGGCGTAGTGGATAGAAGCACTGGGCCTGGGAGTCAGAAGGTTGTGAGTTCTAATTCCGGCTCTGCCACTCATCTGCTGTGTAACCTTGTGCAAGTCACTTCACTTCTCTGCGTCTCAGTTCCCTCATCTGTTAAACAGGGATTGAAACTGTGATCCTGATGTGGGACAGGGACTGTGTCCAACCTCATTTGCTTGTATTCACCTCAGCGCTTAGTGCAGTACCTGGAACACAGTAGGTGCTTAACAAACACCACAATAATTATTCTTATTAGTTAATGAACGAATAGAATCCTAATGCAACAGCCATTCTTCATTAGTGCCTGTTACATTAGGAACCACCATTCCTATAGCTGGTTCAGAATGTTCCCTGTTGTAATACAGTGCTCTGCACTCAAGTGCTCACTCAGAACACTCTGAGCCAGGCCACAGATTTCTCTATCACTCACCATGGAAGAACAGAGAGTGGTCACAGATATTTCAGTTCTCCAGTGTCTCAATCCTCATTTTCTGTGTGGCAAAGGGACTCTAGTCCATAAGCCACTTGAGGGCAGGGGACATATCTACCAATTCTGCTATACTGTACCCTCCCAAGTGTTCTACACACACATTCATTCATTCAATCATATTTATTGAGCACTTACTGTGTGCAGAGCTCACTAAGTGGTTGGGAGAGTACGCTACAACAACAGGCACATTCCCTGCCCACAACGAGCTTACATTCTGGGGTGTCTGAGGTGGACACTCCATAAATATGATTGATGGATGGTTGATCGAAAGGGACTGCTTTATGATGATACATAGCTCACATAACTTTTTCCCCTGTCCTCCACACCCTGTGAAGGGAGCAGAGGGTCTTGTCCATCACGGAAAGTTCACTGCAGTGAAACAGGGACTGTAGATCCCTTCAAAGCACTTAGTGGATTCTACCATGAAAGAAAATCAAAGCTACTTACAAAATCAGAAGGGTCACAAATGCAGCAAGTAAAGTCCAGGTTTCTGGTGAAAGGGCTGGGAAGAAATTCATCTTGTCCCTGGGGAGGTTTTCTGCTCCTTGTTCCCTTGTTTTCCCTCGGGCGATTTTCTGCTCTCTGCTTCCTGGCTGAGTAGGGCTACCTAGGCCCTAGCAGCTTGCTTTTATTCCTTCTCCTGCTGGTGCCATCACTCGCCTTGTGATCGAATAGGAAAGAGGGGAGGGAACAAGCGTGTTTACAAATTATTAGGTAAACCAATTGCATTTGAGATCTTGCCGCCCGAAACAGCAGCTTTCTCAAGAGGCCTTGGACTCTGGGTTTCTGAACTCCCGAAAGTGCAGTGGGGTTGAAAGAACTACCGAAAGGACAGTGGGGTTCGAAGAACCTGGGAGATTTCCTCGTGTGTCCTATCCCCACAGTTACCCAATCCCTCCAGCCTCCCTCTCTCCTGATCCATGTTTCAAAACTCAGCTCAAAGCTCCAGGGCATTCTGGAACAGCCAGCGGCAAAGCTTCCAATAGCAAAACTATTTTGCCCACAGCACTTTCCATTTTCCTTGGATGCAAAGCCAAATCTGGGCTCGATTGTGTTTACCTCTGATAGCTTATAAGAGTAGCCCTGTGCCTAATTAAGGAGGTCAGTCAGTAAGTCACTCATATTTATCGAGCACTTACTGTGTGCAGAGAGCTGTACTAAGTACTTAGGAGAGTATGCTACAACAATATAACAGACACAAAGAGAAGCAGTGGAAATAGCCTGGGTCTGGGAGTCAGAGGTCATGGGTTCAAATTCCGACGCTACCACTTGTCAGATGTGTGACTGTGGGCAAGTCACTTCACTTCTCTGTGCCCTAGTTACCTCATCTGTAAAATGGGGATTTAAGATTGTGAGCCTCAAGTGGGACAACCTGATCACCTTGTATCTCCCCCCAGCGCTTAGAACAGTGCTCTGCACATAGCAAACGCATAACAAATACCAACATATACAGTCTAGAGGAGGGAAGTTAGGCTCAGGAAAAGTATCCAGTCCTCAGAAAATAGTCTAGATTGTGAACCCTCCACCCTGAAGATGGGACAGAGACTGTGTCAGATCTGGTTATCTTCTCTCTAACCCAGGCCTTAGCTTAGTGTCTGGCACAAAGTTTGTAAACCCGTTGAGTGGAGGGATCATTTCTATCTACTATATTATACACTTCCAAGTGCTCTGCATATGGTAGGTGCTCAATAAGTATCGATGATTGATAGTAAATGCTCCATAAATACCAGTAAGCGCTTTATGGATAACAGAGAAACTGCAGTCAATGTAGGATCATAAAGCCGGAAGTCTGCCACTCTGGTTACTGTAGTGCATTGTTGGATCTGAGGTTCTGAGCCAGGGTCTCCTTTGTGGGTTGGTGGAGAGTCTAGCACTAAGGGGGCAGCCCTCAAAAATGAAATTGGGAATTGCAGTTGCCGGTGTGGGCAGAGAACATGTCTAACAATTGTTAGAATGTACCCTCCCAAGCATGCAGTAGTGTCCTGCCCTGAGTAAGTGCTCAACAAATACAATTGATTGATTGATTGAACCCAAAGTCCCTGGGGCAGGGGCTGGGGGCAGGGCCAGGTGCTCAATAATAACAGTAATAATAATAATAGTATTTGTTAAGCGCTCACTTTGTGCCAAGCACTGTACTAAGCACTGGGGCGGGTACAAGCAAATCAGATTGGACATAGTCCCTTTCCCACATGGGGCTCATAGTCTCAATCCCCATTTTACAGATGAGGTAACTGAGACCCAGAAAAGAGAAGTGATTTGCCCAAGGTCCCACAGCAGATAAGTGGCAGAGCCTGGATTAGAACCCAAGACCTTCTGACTCCCAGGGCCGTGCTGTATCCACTATACCAAGTTGCTTCTCTACCCCTTGCTAGTCTGGGACAACATGTGTGTGGGTTTCAGGCCCCTCAGGAATGGGGACTCTCTTCCCTCAGGGTCACCGCAGCAGCAGGTGGCCCCACTGGTGGCTGACAGCCTGGCACACGGCAAGCCAGGCCCCACAGTGTAGCCTGGTGGGCCCAAGATGATGGATTGTCTTCCTGGCCTCTGTCTAGGAACCAGTCCCTGACCCTGATATCTCTAGGTTCCCCTATTGTCCTCCCCAGACTGCAGGGTGAGCCAGAGAGGGTCTTGCCCCAGCTCCATGGTTTTGGGGGGTGATCTGCACAAATGCCATTCAAAAAAAATGAAACAAAAGCCATCAGAATAGATAATCCCATGTTAGTTTCAGGGTTGGCTTCAGGCAGTGAATTTACATAGCATGGAAGTCCAGCTGAAACTACAGCGTTTTTCTTGGGGAATCCTAATATGCACCCCTCCCTTCCCAATCACCTCTTCCCCCAAAAGAAGTGCTTGACAATAAGCACTTTACAAATATCACTATTATTATTATTATTGTTATTATTATTATTATTAAGCATTTGACCACCATTTTCCTATTTACCTCCCTCCATACGCAGCCACTCAGTACAGATTGGCCATCACGGTGTTTAATTGCAGAAATATTGATAAGATCTAAAACGGAATTACAACTGCCTCTCCAGCAGCCTGGTAAATTAGCCAAGGCCCTTACCTCCAGGGTCTGAAAAAAAGTAGACTCAATTTGAGGGAAATAAGATTGAGAGGCCAAATGGCCTGGTGGAAATGGCATTGGCCTGGGATTCAGAGGATCTGGATTCTAGGTGAGACGCTGCCACTTAGGTGGTCTGTGACCTTGGACAAGTCATTTAACTTCCCTGTGCCTCAGTTACCGCATCTGTAAAATGGGGATTAAGGCTATGAGCCCAGTGTAGGAGACGGATTAGGTTCAACCTGGTTATCTTGTATCTACCCCAGTGCTTAGTACAGTGCCTGGCACATAATAAGCCCTTAATAAATAGCATTTTTTTAAAAAAAAGAACATTGAGTGTTGCAAGCACGTGAATTAATGATGAAATCTGCCCCTTCCTGTTGTGGGATAGTGAAGTAGGAGAATTGTAACTAGACTGGGCTTTGCTGTTGGCTGTGGACCCTTGTGCAAGACACTCAATCTCTCTCTGGGCTTTGGTTAGCTCATCTGTAAAATGGGGAGAAGAGTCACAGCCTTTCCCTACCTCACAGCGGAGCAATGTACAAGTTTAAATGACAAGCTACCTCCATTCCACAGCATAGGGGGTCTATATCTGGACCATCCTACTTTTCATCATATTTAATGCCTTTCCAGCCTTAAAAGATCCCTCCCGAGAAAGTTATTTAGAAAGTAATAATAATAATAATGTTGGTATTTGTTAAGCGCTTACTATGTGCCGAGCACTGTTCTAAGCGCTGGGGTAGACACAGGGGAATCAGGTTGTCCCACGTGGGGCTCACAGTCTTAATCCCCATTTTACAGATGAGGGAACTGAGGCCCAGAGAAGTTAAGTGACTTGCCCACAGTCACACAGCCGACAAGTGGCAGAGCTGGGATTCGAACTCATGAGCCCTGACTCCAAAGCCCATGCTCTTTCCACTGAGCCACGGAAGTACTCTGCCCTCTGCGTGAGCCTAACAGACTGCGGGTAGGAAAAGGTGTCCATTACAGTGTTGCTAAGCGATTCCTCGTCTGAGGGACGACAGGCTGTTGAACTCTGTGTTTCTACAAAAAAAAAGCTCCTTAATCCAGAAGCACAAATCTGGAAGCTTGAGTTACCAGAGCAGGCTGGACCCAGAGAGCAGAAAAGTGCACCTTGTCTTTCTCCCCTGCTGCTCCAATGTGGGTTTACCTGGCCTTTAGGACCACTGAGGGAGCCTTCACTATCACCCCCTCAAACTTGGAGGGGGCCTCAAAGGTCCTTCCCAGTTGTCCCCTCTTCCTGCACTTTGCCAACTTGGCCACGCCTGACAATAGAGGAAAGGGCCCCTCTAAACACCCAGAGATCCTTTTGGTGCCTCTCCTATCTCTGTCATTAATCTCCTTGTGAATGGAAATTAAAATGCCTGGGGACATCAGGGAGAACAGCTTTTAGAGGAGAGATTCTTTGTGGCACATATGGTCCCCTAGGGAAGCAGCAGGGCCTAGGGGATAGAGCAGGGACCTGGGAGTCAGAAGACCTGTGTTCTAATCCCCACTCTGCCACTTATCTGCTGTGTGCCCTTGGACAAGTCATTTCACTTCTCCGCACCTCAGTTCTCTCATCTGCAAAATGGGAATTCAAAAACTGCATTCCCTCCTACTTAGCATGTGAGTCCCGTGTGGGACCTCATTGTCTTGTATCTAGCCCAGTGGTTAGTACGGTGCTTGGCACGTAGTAGGTGCTAACAAATACCACTATTATTATCATCATCATTATTCCTTTGAAAAAGTATGTACACAGGTGAAGGTTTGACTGTTTCTATGTTTATTGCATTTTGGGTACTTCCAGTGTGTGCTCTGTGCTGAACAGAATGTAGTTGATGAGGAAATATGACACAATCACACCTAAATAAAGGTAGACGCCAGTAGAAAACCCCACAAATATTAGCTGATAATATTGTCTCTTTTACATTTTGTAATAGAAAACCCTCTAGTTTGGTGGGATTGGACAGATAGTAAATAGAAGCAAAAGCTGAAAGGAATAATGTTTATATCCTTCAGGCTTGAAGTTGGCCTTGAGAGATTTTATTGGTGAGATTTTATTGGTGCACTCATGCAGATGTTGCTGGTAAATGGATGTGTAACTGGCAGTTCTTTCTGTATTGTGTACATATAACGTAATAATAATTGTGATATTTGTTAAGCATTTACTATGTGCCATGCAACATACTAAACAGTGGGATAAATACAAGGAAATCAGGTTGGACACAGTCTTTGTCCCACATGGGATCACAGTCTAAATGGGAAGCAGAATAGATATCACCAATCAATCAGAGGTATTCACAGAGCACTGACTGTGTGCAGAACTCTGCCCTCCCCCTGGCCCTTTTTTTAATGATATTTGTTAAATGTTTACTATGTGCCAGGCACTGTACTTACCTCTGGGGTAGATACGAGTTGATCAGATTGGACATGGTCCCTGTCCCGCACTGGACTCACAGTCTTAATCTCCATTTTATGGATGAGGCAACTGAGGCACAGAGCAGTTAAGTGACTTGATCAAGGTTGCACAGCAGGCAAGTGGTGGAGCAGGGATTAGAACCCATGACCTGCTGACTCCCAGGCCTGTGCTCTTTCCACTATGCTATGCTCTTTCTCAGATATGTCGTAATCCCTTCCTTACAGATGAAGGAACTGAGGCACAGAGAAGATGTAACTTGCCCAAGGTCACACAGCAGGGAAGGGGCACAGCGCAACTGTGCTCTTGCATTTGTTTACTCAAGTGCCTGGCGTTGATCTCATATCTCTCTGGTGTTAGGGTCTTCCTACATCCTCTGCTCCAAGACAGTACCCTCATTTCTCCTTGTTACATGTCCAGCTGATCTGTTTTTTTGTGGCTGTCTCCAAACGGCTTCTCACTGTGCCATTTCATTTGAGGTTTTGCTTCATTTTGAATGTAGAGAGTTTCTCCTTCTCCCCTGTTTAGACTCATCTAAATTCAGTTTATCATAGAGTAGCAGCGTGGCTCAGTGGAAAGAGCCTGGGCTTGGGAGTCAGAGGTCATGCGTTCGAATCCCAGCTCCGCTACTTGTCAGCTGTGTGACTCTGGGCAAGTCACTTTACTTCTCTGTACCTCAGTTCCCTCATCTGGAAAATAGGGATTAAATGTGAGCCTCACTTGGGACAACCCGATGACCCTGTATCTCCCCCAGTGCTTAGAACAGTGCTCTGCACATAGTAAGCGCTAAACAAATACCACCTTCATTATTATTATTATTAATTATTTGGCTATCCCACTACCAACCACTTTCACATAATCCACGAAGAGAAGGTGTGATATGATAAAAAGTGCTTTGATGCTGCGGGTATGACTGTGTTCCAGGGCCTCATTGTTTTTGATCTTGTCTTGTTACTCAAAAAGGGCTGCATGCAGAAGGCATCGGTGGGATTGTTTCAGAATTTGAACGTGACATGTCATAGGTGTGGTTCTCACAGTCATAAACAAAGTTGGACTCAAGAATTGCCTTATAATCCTTCAATTTGGTTGAAATTATCCTTCCATTTTGGTGTCATATAATACTATTTGAACGTTCCAAAAGTCATACTTGCTTTTTAAAAATCTAGTTTTAACTAGCTTGTCTCTCTTGATTTTGCAGGACAAGGTGCTTCCTAGGTAACAGAATTCAGTGATTGCATCAGCTCTGCGTAGGCTGGTTCAAAACGTTGGTCATCTTCAGACTAATTGTCAGTCCATAATGCTCTGCCAATCCTGAGCAGCTGTTCGTAATCGCCCACACATTTTCTGGGGTGTGTGCTTCCAGTGTTTATGACATCAGTAAATATGACTGATGGATTGATTCTGTATGCGTGACTTAAGGACTCTTGATGATGCTATCAGCCCATTGAATTGAGTTTCCCAGGGAACCGGAAGCCTTTTCTGACAGAAGACTTTTGTGGTGTCTTTGTGCCTGGCCAAATAGAATGTATTAAATGTGGTAGATTAGTACACAGTCCTGCTTTACTCCTAAAGGGTGAAAGATCTAACTCGAGGATGAAAGTGAGTGGATGTTTGCTAATAAATCTTTAGACTGCTACTAAAACAAGTTGGAAGGTGTGGCTCCTATAACCTTTAGATAAACAGGGCAAGATTTCCTTGAACTGAACAGTCACTGGACATTCATTAGTATGGAATGATGACTTTACACAGAGGTTGAACTCTTGTACTAGGGTGTTAACAAGTATGCATCTTGCCAAATCCTTTTCTTCTGTTTATCCTTTCCTCGCTGGGATAATTCTCTTTCCGTCTCTAGCATTGTTATAAGCAGCTCAGATTGCTCCATGGAAGGGTAGATTGCTGGTCATAAAATTTCTTGAGGCCGGGGATCAGGTCTACCAATTCTACTTTACTGTACTGTCATTCAATCAGTGCTTTTTATTGAGCACTTACTGTGTGTGCAGAGCACTGTATTCAGCACTTGAGAGAGTACAATTCAGCTAGGAAACTCAGTCCCAGCTCTTAAGAAGCTTACTCTTCCAAGTCCTTAGTATAGTGTTCTGCACAGAGTAAGCATTTAAATACCATCATCTGACTGATTGTTTGAATACTCTCTAATTTGTGAGTGATCAGTTTGGAATGATAATCCCTTTGAAAGGGTACTTGCTGTACCAGAGGAAGCATTAAATATCCTGGCCTATAATAATAATGACATTTAAGAGCTTACAATGCCAAACATTGTACAAAACACTGGGATAGATACAAGATAATCAGGTCCCACAAGGGGCTCGCAGCCTGAGAAGGGAGATGAGGTATTAAATCCCTATTTGCAGATGAGAGAACTGAGGCACAGAGAATTCAGGCACTTGCCCAAGGTCACCCAGCAAGTAAGTGGTGGAGCTATTAGCATCACATTTCCTCTTCCAACTAATTTTATTTCTCATAAGACCACTGGTCATGAGTTCTCTACTGTCTTTCTGGGATCCTCATCACGGCTCACTTCCTCTTCTTTCCTCCCTTTTCAGTTGCAGGAGGACTGGTGACTTTCCAGAGAGGAAACAAAAACTAATCCCAACACAAAATTCAATTCAGATTACAATGGGGTAATGGGAGCAGGCAGGGTTTAGAATCTACCCTTTACTCCAGTTCGGCAGACGAGAAAAACTGGTGGAGAAGAAATCTCAAGCACCAGCTCACTGGATGTCCATTGAGCAACTCAGCAGGAGTGTCTTACTGGGGAAACATTCATGTAGTTCTTATTTGTTTATTTCTAGAGGCAAGCTTAATGGCAGACTGACAACATTTCTTGGAATCCACCCAAACAATAACTCATGTGATCAGCAGAGGTGAAGGGGATTTAATGTTAGGTCCTTTTGTCATTATTCAGTTCAGAATGAAAGGACTCAAACATGTTAGCTTGCACTGAGATACACAGAGAGTACCATGTGCCTCCTGATCGGCCAGGATTCCCAATGGGCTGCTGAAGTCTGAGAGAGTGGAGACTAGTTGTTTTGGGTCCTCTCCCTATTTGGCTGCCAACGTCTCCTAGGAGTGACGATTGCCTCGAAGAACCCCAAGGTGAGGGTCAGGCTTGGGGGCTAGAAATGCCTGTAGGTCGACTGTAGTAATAATAATAATTATTGTGGTATTGGTTAAGGGCTTACTATATGCCACTCTTCTAAGCGCTGGGGTAGATATATCATATTTGGGTCAGATATACTACCTGTCCCACATAGAACTCACAGTCTTAATTCCCATTTTACAGATGAGGGAACTGAGGCACTGAGAAATGAAGTGGCTTGCCCAAGGTCACACAGCGAATAAGTGGCAAAGCCAGGATTAGCATCCACATCCTTCAGACTTCCAGACCTGTGCTCTTTCCACTAGGCCGCACTGCTTCTGCAAATGTGCAGGTACCCAGGGCAGGCTGGGAGGTAGGACTGGTACTATGTTATTCATTCATTCACTCATTCATTCATTCATTAGTATTTATTGAACGCTTACTATGTGCAGAGCACTGTACTAAGCGCTTGGAATGTACAGATCGGTAACAGATGAAGACAGTCCCTGCCCTTTGATGGGCTTAGAGTCTAATCGGGGGAGACAGACAAGAACAATAGCAATAAATAGAATACTCCCAAATTATAAAAAATTAAATAAATAAATACTCCCAAATGATCCACCCTAACTGCACAGTAAAAACTCCATCACAATCAGCTTCCAAACTTTCCACCACTTCTCCCATCTTGCATATTGGCTTCCTTCAGTTGCTACTACTCAGCACTTGCTCTCTTGGTTCCTCCCAAATGAACGTTTTTCGCTGAACCTCGCTCTTGAGTCTCCCACCTCCACCCCTCGTTCATGCTGTTCCCTTGGCTTGGAACTCCTTTCCCCTTTCTCCCAAAGAGTTCTGTCAGATCACAACTCTCCCTGGGCTCAAAGCCCTCCTAAAGCCCCACTTCCTCCTACCAAACTTTCTTGATTACTTTCCAACACTCCAAGTCATACCAACCCAACAGCCATCCCGAGTACTTGTGTATTCTTTTATTCCCATCCTTGAGATTTGTGTAATACCATTGAACAGTCAATTCTGATCATTTGCAAATATTTTTATGAGTTTGGAGTACAAGCAGGGAATGTGTCTCTTGCTTCTATTGTACTTTCTCAAGTGGTTAGAACAGGGCTTAAAAGTCAGATGGTCCTGGTTTATAATCCCTGCTCCTCTACTTGTTTGCTGTGTGGCCTTGGGCAAGTTACTTAAATTATCTGTGCCTCAGTTACCTCATCTGTAAAATGGGGATTAAGACTGTGAGCTCCATGTAGGACAGGGACTGTGTCCAACCTGATTACTTGTATCTGCCCCAGTGCTTAGTACAGTGCCTGGCACATAATAAGCACTTAACAAGTGCCATAAAAAAAAGAAAAAACAGTTCATTGCCCTAAATAAATGCTATTATTATTACTACTACTATAATCCATCAGACTAAATTTCTTGAGGAAGGGATTTTGTCTACCAACTGTATCATATTTCAGGACATCCTGAGGCATTTCTCAGCTCTTCTCAGGAGATCCATAAGCTCAATTTCACCTCACCTTCCCCAACATTTTGTCATCTGTTCTCTTTTCGAACTGGTCATTAGCGATTTGGCCGGGAGATGTGAGGAAAGGTACAAGCTCTGACCACCAGGCAGCTACACTTGTCCTCCATCTTTCTGATTTCAGGGACATCCCTACTATTTAGCTCAATGTTCCCAAGTTATCAGGAGTCAGGACAATGGAAATGCTCTTCCCCATCTACCCTTCCCACAGAACCTGCTAGAGAAGCCCTGAGGAAGGCACTCAGCCTTTAGTAAAGAGGAAACTGGTGATATTCAGGCATAACAAGTTTATTTTCTGAAATTCTCTTCACCATAGTTGAACTTGTCTTTCAAGCTCCAAAGCATCTCAGCCATCTGTTTGAGCTTGCTTTTGAATGATAAGTATAATAAATTAGCTTGCTTGGGAGGATAAAAGATTTCATTAATGAATTCAATTGGCATCAAGGTGGTAGTGCTCCTAAGAGCTCAAGCAATAGGTAGTGTAATAATAATTACACTAGAGAAGCAGCGTGGCTCAGTGGAAGGAGCATGGGTTTAGGAGTCAGGGGTCATGGGTTCTAATCCTGGCTCTGTCACCTGTCAGCTGTGTGACTTTGGGCAAGTCACTTAACTTCTCGGTGCCTCAGTTACCTCATCTGTAAAATGAGGATTAAGACTGTGAGCCTCATGTGGGACAACCTGCTTACCCTGTATCTACAGCACTTAGAACAGTGCTCGGCACATAGTAAGTGCTTAACAAATACCAGCATTATTATTATTAATTAATAGTTGTGATATTTGTTAAATATTTAGTATGTTCCAGGAACTGATTTAAGTGCTGGAGTAGACTGTAAACTTGAGAGTAAACTCACTGTGGACAAAGGATGTGTCTGTTATCTGTTATATTATCGTTTGTACTCTCCCAAGAAATTAGTGCAGTGCCTGCACACATTAAGCATTCAATAAATATGATTGATGATGTTGGGGTAGTTACAAGATAATTGGGTTGGACACAGTCCCTGTCCCAGGTGGGATTTATAATCTTAATCCTCATTTTACACATGAGGAAACGGAGGCACAGAGAAGTGAAGTGACTTACCCAAGGTCACGCACCAAGCCCTGACCTGTCTACTAGATCATCAGAGTTGGAGTAGTGATAGAGCAACTAGACAATGGAATAAATTTCTAAGGTAGCTAAGTCACTAGCCTTATCCCACCTCACCCTGCTTATGTACACATATGTAATTTATTGTAATGTCTATACTGTGCTCTACCAAGTGCTTAGTACTATAAGCTCTGGGTAAATACCACTGATTTGTTGATTGCTTAATGCCATGAGGGTCGCTGTCTTGCTCCTTGAGGTTGGTGTTTCATTTCTCGTGTTCATTACTGTGCTGTGCACACTGTAGTCACTAGTCACTGTAGTCAGCCTACACCTAGTACTATTGAAAAGCCAAAGTATAATTGGAGAGAGTAATTTAGAATGTTGACTCACCTTTCTCGTGCTTCTGACAAGAAAAACAGGTTTCTTTTGTCATAAAATTTACACTTGATGGCAGTGTCAAGCACATTGGGAAGTTACTTCACGACTTTCCTCCAATTACCTAAAATAATTTCTTAGGGCGTGTTTGCCGATGACAGAACATCTGGTGGAAACTGGGTTTGCTGCAATGACAAGAACTTCCTTACATAGGTGGAGTCATTTGAAATGACCTTTCCTCATGAACTGTTTGAACTTAGTGTTCCAGAATGGAGTTTCTGGGAGGGACGTGGGAAGAAAATATTTTGAAGTCTTAGTGCCACAGTTGCTCCTGAACTGTGAGTCAAAATGAAGTGACCAAAAGCAAGTTGGTCAGAGGAAAACAATTTGAGTATGAAGTGAATCAGTTCATCATTGGTGTTTATTGCTTGCTTATTGTGTGCAGAACACTGTGCACTAAGTGCTTCGGGGAGTAAAAGAAAGTTGGTAGAAAATCCTGGCCTAAAAGGAACTTATGAACTAGTGGTGGAGATACGTAGTAAGATAAGTTACAGATAGGGGAAACGGCAAGGTATAAGGACATGTATGTCAGTGCTGCGGGTTTAGAGTTGGGGAGATGGACAGTAAAATAAATTACAGCTAGGGGAGACAGCAGAGTAAAAGGATATGTACATAAGTGTTGTGGGGTTGGAGTGAGTATTAAAGTGTTTAGGGGTATGGATGCAAATGCATAGGTGATGCAGAAGAGAGAGTGTATAGGGTGGGGAGATGAGAAGTTAGTCAGGGAAGGCTCCTGGAGGAGACATCATTTAGGTAGGACTTTGAAGTTGGGGAGAGTGATGGTCTTTTTAAAAGTTTTTTTTTATTGGCATTTGTTAAGTGTTTACTATGGGCCAACCACTGTTCTAAGCACTGGGGTAGATACAAGCTAATTAGATTAAACACAATTCCTGTCCCACATGGGGCTCACCATTCTTAATCCCCATTCTACGGATGAGGCAACTGAGGCACAGAGAAATTAAGTGACTTGTCCAAGATCTCACAGCAGACAAGTGACAGAGCCGAGATTAGAACCCAGATCCTTCTGACTCACAGGCCTGTGCTCTATCCGCTATGCAATATTCTTTCAGTCGTATTTATTGAGCGCTTACTGTGTGCAGGGCACTGTACTGAGCGCTTGGAAACTACAATTCGGCAACACTGCTGCTCTGGTGGAAATGAAAGGCAAAGGAGTTCCAGTCAGGTAGGGGGGTGTGATCAAGGGTTTGATGGTGAGAGAAATGAGATGGAGGCACATAGGCTGGTGCTAGAGGGGTGAATTGAGCAGGCTGTGTTGGAGGTGGAGAAGAGTGAGAAGAAGAGAGCTGTTTGAATGTCTTAAAGCTGATGTTGAGAATTTCTACTTGATGTGGAGATGAGCTACCACTGGAGGCTTTTGAGGAGTGGAGACATATGCAGAATGTTTAGTTTTTTTCTTCAGTTTCATTTTGTTTTTTAGAAAAATGATCCAGGAGGCAGAGCCAAGTATGGATTTGAAAGGAGAGAGGCAGGAAGCAGGGAGGTCAGTGAGGAAGCTGATGCAGTTGTTGAGGTGGGCTATGACAAATGCTTGGATCAGCATAGTTACAGTTTTGATGGAGAAAAAAGGATGGATGCTGTGAAGGTCAAACTGACAGGATTTGGTGGCTGCCTTTGGCCACTCAATGTGACAGGTGAAAATTGGAGAGGTCCTGAGGCATACTGACCAGCTTAACCCTGTGACCAACAAAGGAGAGGCTGATTTTTTGAAGAAACTTCAAGTTAATCCTAAATTTAAGGGTAAAAACTCAAGGCAGGGCAGGGTGATGCAAAAAGCAACCCAATAAAGCAACAACACTTCTGTGGGGCATGGTGGAGTAGGGATCATGTGCCTTTTCAGTCATCCTCAACCAAGGTTAATTTCACCATCTTTCTCATCTCTGTATACATAGGACAATAAACATGTTTTGAAATTGTGGGCTGGGAAGTGACCACTTGCCATGGAATGTAAGTGGCAACATTTTGATAACCCTACAACTTTTTGAGCTGGACTTCACCCTCAAACTCTCTCTTCTTAGGTCTCTGAAAGAATGTTTTCAATCAGGGCTGAGTAAAACATACTAAATGGAGTTTTCTGGCCTGTTTTTTGAGTCTGTCTTCCCAGCTTGCCGCTTCCTTAGAATCCCTGCCCCCAGCTTTAACCCCTGCACTTAGAATGAAAAGTTAGCACCTTGGCGTGGACAGCAGAGTCCTTCAGGGAAATCACAGCCTAGTTAGAAATAAGAAGATCAGGTTTGGAAAAGGGGGTGGTTTAATGACTAGGAAAAGGCCTGTACTGGAAACAGACAAGACTTGGTGGGTTGTTGTTTCTTGTGGTATTTGTTAAGCACTTACTATGTGGGAGGCACTGTTCTAAGGGCTAGGGTAGATACAAGATAATCAGGTTGGACACAATTTCTGTCCCACATGGGGCTCAAAGCCTTAATCCCAATTTTACAGATGAGATAACTGAGGCACTTTCATTCAACAGTATTTCATTCATTCAATCGTATTCATTGAGCGCTTACTATGTGCAGAGCACTGTATTAAGCGCTTGGAATGCACAAGTTGGCAACAGAAAGAGACAGTCCCTGCCATTTGATGGGCTTACAGTCTAATCGGGGGAGACAGACAGACAAGAACAATGGCAATAAATAGAGTCAAGGGGAAGAACATCTCGTAAAAACAATGGCAACTAAATAGAATCAGGGCGATGTACATTTCATTAACAAAATAAATAGGGTAATGAAAATATATACAGTTGAGCAGACGAGTACAGTGCTGAGGGGATGGGAAGGGAGAGGGGGAGGAGCAGAGGGAAATGGGGGGAAAAGAGGGTTAAGCTGTGGAGAGGTGAAGGGGGGGTGGTAGAGGGAGTAGAGGGAGAAGAGGAGCTCAGTCTGGGAAGGCCTCTTGGAGGAGGTGAGTTTTAAGTAGGGTTTTGAAGAGGGGAAGAGAATCAGTTTGGCGGAGGTGAGGAGGGAGGGCGTTCCAGGACCGCGGGAGGACGCGGCCCGGGGGTCGACGGCGGGATAGGCGAGACCGAGGGACGGTGAGGAGGTGGGCGGCAGAGGAGCGGAGTGTGCGGGGTGGGCGGTAGAAAGAGAGAAGGGAGGAGAGGTAGGGAGGGGCAAGGTGATGTAGAGCCTTGAAGCCTAGAGTGAGGAGTTTTTGTTCGGAGCGGAGGTTGATAGGCAACCAATGGAGTTGTTTAAGAAGGGGAGTGACACACCCAGATCGTTTCTGCAGGAAGATGAGCCGGGCAGCGGAGTGAAGAATAGACTGGAGCGGGGCGACAGAGGAGGAAGGGAGGTCAGAGAGAAGGCTGACACAGTAGTCTAGCCGGGATATAACGAGAGCCCGTAACAGTAAGGTAACCGTTTGGGTGGAGAGGAAAGGGCGGATCTTGGCAATATTGTAGAGGTGAAACCGGCAGGTCTTGGTAACGGATAGGATGTGTGGGGTGAACGGGAGAGACGAGTCAAGGATGACATCGAGATCGCGGGCCCGAGAGACGGCAAGGATGGTCGTGCCATCCACGGTGATAGGGAAGTCTGGGAGAGGACCGGGTTTGGGAGGGAAGATGAGGAGCTCAGTCTTGCTCATGTTGAGTTTTAGGTGGCAGGCCGACATCCAGGTGGAGACATCCTGGAGGCAGGAGGAGATGCGAGCCTGAAGGGAGGGGGAGAGGACAGGGGCAGAGATGTAGATCTGCGTGTCGTCTGCGTAGAGATGGTAGTCAAAGCCATGAGAGCGAATGAGTTCACCAAGGGAGTGAGTGTAAATGGAGAAGAGAAGAGGGCCAAGAACTGACCCTTGAGGAACTCCAACAGTTAAAGGATGGGAGGGGGAGGAGGCGCCAGTGAAGGACACTGAGAATGACCGGCCAGAGAGGTAACAGGAGAACCAGGAGAGGACGGAGTCCGTGAAGCCAAGTGAGATAAGATATGGAGGAGGAGGGGATGGTCGACAGTGTCAAAGGCAGCAAAGAGGTCAAGGAGGATTAGAATGGAGTAGGAGTCATTGGATTTGGTAAGAAGGAGGTCATGGGTGACCTTAGAGAGAGCAGTCTCGGTAGAGTGGAGGGGACGGAAGCCAGATTGGAGGGGGTCCAGGAGAGAATGGGAGTTAAGGAATTCTAAGCAGCGATTGTAGATGACTCGTTCTAGGATTTTGGAAAGGAAGGGTAGTAGGGAGATAGGGCGATAACTGGAGGGGGAAGTGGGGTCAAGAGTGGGTTTTTTTAGGATGGGGGAGATGTGGGCATGTTTGAAGGCAGAGGGGAAGGAGCCATTGGAGATTGAGTGGTTAAAAATAGAAGTTAAGGAAGGGAGGAGGGCAGGGGCGATGGTTTTAATAAGGTGAGAGGGAATGGGGTCCGAGGCGCAGGTGGAGGGGTGGCACTTGCGAGGAGGGAGGAGATCTCCTCTGAGGATACTGCAGGGAAGGATGGGAAAGTAGGGGAGAGGTTTGGTGGGTGGGGAGGGGAGAGGCGGAGGGGTGACTTTGGGGAGCTCAGACCTGATTGTGTTGATTTTCGTGAGGAAATAGGTGGCCAGATCATTGGGGGTGAGAGATAGGGGAGGGGGAGGAACAGGGGGTCTAAGGAGACAGTTGAAGGTCCGGAACAATCGGCGGGGGTGACGGGCATGGGTGTCAATGAGGGAGGAGAAGAAGTTTTGCCTGGCGGAGGAGAGGGCAGAGTTAAGGCAGGAAAGGATAAATTTGAAGTGTGTGAGGTTGGCTTGGTGCTTGGACTTGCCCCAGGCCTCACAGCAGACAAGTGGCAGATCCGGGATTAGAACTCAGGTCCTTCTGACTCCCAGGCCCGGGCTCTATCCACTAAACCATAATGTTTCTCTGCTAGTTGGCTGTCTGCCTCCAGTGGAGGTCATGGAAGTGCTGCTTTTTGTGCGGTCCCTTGTCCATTTGACTTTTATCTCTCATTTCTTTCCCCTTGGGATTTGTCCAATCCAAACCCACAGATGAGGACCAAAGTTTAGAAGTTGTGTGCTGAGGGGAACTGGTTTGGTGACACTCACTGGAGGGCAGAGCCAAAACAGATGGGGGTGGGATGATAAAATTTAAGGGGCAACAATGAAAGGGGAAAGGAGAAGTAATGCAAAGCCATTTCAGATTATCAACATCGAGATCATGGATCATGCACAGCTTGCTTTATTGAACAATGAGCTAGTGCAGCATGCATACTTGAATTTGATGATGAGGGAAAATCAGTGGTATAAAAAGGCAGAAATGGACTTGATAGAAAGAAATCACAAAATGACCCCATCTGACGAAATGAGTAGGTTGTTATCAGTTTGCCGAGAAAATTCATATCTGCTGCACAGCTAGTCAGATGTTCAGTGACTATTAAATCTCACCAAAAATGGAAGCGCCTTTAAACTAGCTTGGCACCATGATATTTTTTTTAATTAAAACTATTTAAGGATCTGGAAGAAGTTCAGCAGAAAAATGTAGAAGTTTGTTTTGGGTTTAACTGCTCAAGACCGTAGTCTTATCTGAGTAGGAGCAGACCATTTTAGCGTCAGAGAACTCAGAATTAACAGCCTGGAAGTTTTACCCGTGCAGCATGCTAATTGGTTTAAGCTGTTAAAATGAGAGAATTTTGGCAAGGTGCAGGGATGCTTGTGCAAGCAAAACCCACCAGATACCTTCAGATCATTTACAAATAAGTGTACTGAGAAGATAGGCTCCTGGAAAACAGCTTCTTTTAATTAGGAGATTTGCAAATGACACCACATTTTTCTCCATCTAAGATGGTGGTGTCGAAGAAGGAGGACACACATGTGGGACATAAAACCAAGTCAGTAAACCACCAAAGGATGTCAAACTCTCAAAGTAAAGCAAGATTCATTCGTAAGGTTAAGTAGGCAGTATCACCTTTACCTCCAAAATGATACTCCCCGCAGCCGATATTCACCGCAGCCGGAAGTTGACTTCATCCATTGGGATCGTTACAGCTGCTTTCCAACAACTCCAAATTCATGGTTTCCTTACAAGCCCCTTGGAACTCCAGCAGTTATCAGGGGTCATCCCGGTAGCACTCGAACAGCTGTCCCACAGCTCAAGACTAAGAAGGCTCCTGAAAAAATTGTGAAGGGGTTTTTTTTTTGTTTTTTTTGCTGCCGTGTCGAACTGTGAAAAGGGGATTAGGAAGGAAGTATTCCTGAAACCAGTTCAGTCAATCCTGTGAGAGTAGGGCAGGCCCTTTATATAACCAGCATGGAACTGGGGGAGGGGATTGCTTTGGTGTTCCATTTAATTCAGGCTCCTCTGGGTGCCCTACGTGGGGTGAATATATGCATCAAAGCTGACCTGGCTCTATGGGGAAACAAAAACCAATTTGGTCTGGATTTGTGTGGCCTGGAAAGATAGGGAGTCTTTCTAAGTTAAACAGGCCATTTTTACAAATGAAGCTTCCAGCTCTCAGATAACACTCTCGTTTTTTGAAATTACTCGTTATAGTGATCTTGTTCAAAATATTTCACTGCTTAATAGTACTTTGTGAATAATAGCAGGATCCTGCCTTCTACTATAAACTCAGGGAAGCACCGCTCAAACTCTGGCTCTGCTACCTAGACTGTGAGCTCATTGTGGGCAGGAATGTTTCTGTTTATTGTTATATTGTACTCTCCTAAGCACTTAGTACAGTGCTTTGCACACATTAAGCACCCAATAAATATGATTGAATTGAAGTGAATAGTCTTTAGGAAGGTGTTTTAGCTCTGAATTTTCTTTTCTATTGAAAACATGACCTCTTTCAATCAGCCATGAGAGACATTATGGTTTAGGTTTGGCTTGATGTGTTAGAGACTCAAATTCGGTTGTGTTCGGCAAACCTCCTGTCTATGCCCTTTCTCGGTTGGTGAATGGATAGGACTGAGCCTAAGGGTCAGCCTCTTGGGAGCAAGGCAGGTCAGCCTGGCCTCTGGAGGTATGAGGGTCTGAGGTAGTTTGCTTTTGTTCTGAGCCTCTCAAGGAGTCCAGAGCCTGGACTCCTAGGAGATAAGGGTTGAACCTGTCCTTCCTCCTCCTCTCTTAGTTTGGATCCATTTGTAGGGAGGAGAGAGAGAGGAAGAGAGGGAAGGGAGCCCCAGTGGCCCTCCAGACAACCGGGGTATCTAGCTTTGGACTTACCTCAGAAGCCGGAGGGTCAGACAAGCTTGGACTACAGTCGGAGAAGCTGAAACAAAACACTGTGCCTTACGATGCCTCTGGGTTTGCAGTCTACAATTTACACGTGTATGTTCACAGGATGATCTGATGGGAACCAGGGCAGTTGTTGACTTTCTCCAAGAGGGTTCTCCCATCCTCACCCCAGCCCCACAGATACATGGAAGACCTTTTGTGAGAGGTGAACAGAAAGGAATTGAGATCAAAGATAGTATGCAGTCAAAGTCTTGTGCTCTTCAGTTCTAACATTTGGGTTTTTAAAAAACAGTATTTAAGTCCTTACTATGTGTCAGGCACTGTACCAAGTGATGGGGTAGATAATAGTAATAATAATTATGGTACTTGATAAGCGCTTACTATGTGTCAAATACTCTTCTAAGTGCCGGAGTAGATACAAGTTAATCAGGTTGGACACAGTCTCTGTCCCATATGAGGCTCACACTCTTAATCCCCATTTTACAGATGAGGTAACTAAGGCCCAGAGAAGTTAAGCGACTGCCCAAGGTCACACAGCAGACATGTGGCAGAGCCAGGATAAGAACCCAGGTCCTTCTGACTCCCAGGCCCATGCCCTATCTACTAAGCCACGCTGCTTCACTGATTAGCTACAACCTAATCAGGGTGGACACAGTCCAATGTGCCACATGGGGCTCACAATGTTAATCCCCATTTTACAGATGAGGTAAATGTGGCAAAGAGAACTGAAGTGACTTACCCATGATCATAGAGAAGACAAGTGGCAGAGCCAGGATTGGAACCCGGGTTCTTCTGACTCCCAGGTCCGTGCTCTATGCACTAGGCCACACTGATTATTCTTCTTTTAATTGCAGCAAGGTCATGGGGTGTGTTTCCATAAGGCTGTGCATGTTTGTTGACTGCATTTCTTCATTAAAAGGCAGAGACGTCGTTTTGACTGAGGATGAAAACAGCTGACCCAGCAGCACCACTGACTTTTATGCTTCTGTCATGAGAAACAGCCTGGAGTTGTATATTTTGCTGAAGCGGAAGGGGGTTGGGGAGAGGGGAGAGAAACTGATGGACTGATTCCTTTCCAGGGCAGTGACCCAAGGGTAAGACTGAATTCTTACAGAGAAAATGATAATAATGATGATGCATTTGTTAAGCATTTACTATGAGCCAAACTCTGTTCTAAGCACCGGGGATAGTTATAATTCATTCAAGAGTATTTACTGAGTGCTTACTATGTGCAGAGCACTGTACAAAGCTCTTGGAATGTACAGTTAGGTAATCAGGTTGTCCCACGTGGGGCTCACAGTTTGAATCCCCATTTTACAGATGAGGTAACTGAAGCATAGAGGTTAAGTGACTTGCCCAAGGTTACACAGCTGACAAGCGATTAGAACCCACGACCTCTGACTCCCAAGTCCACGCTCTTTCCATTAGGCCACGCTGCTTCTTAGAAAAAAGAAAGTTACCTTAACAGAGCAGATTATAAATGTGTCTTGATAGGATGGAATAAAATCTAGTCTAGCCCACCTTGATTATGTTTTCAACTGTTGGATTTTTGGCAAACTGTGGGGGTTGGACTAGGCAAACAGGAAGAGGGGCGAGGAAGGAGATTTACCTGGCCTTCTGGAGAACTAGGAGCTCCTGCCTTTCTCTTCAGGGGAAGTGTCTGCCTTCAACAAAAAATGGTGATTTCTTTAGCAAATATCGATGCAACTTTTCACTCCTTGCTCTCCCAGAACAGCTTCTCCGTCAGCTGTTCCTTTGTGTTTTTCCAGAAGAGGAGGTTGAAGAGCCGGCCTGGTGATTTTAGGGAAACAGTGCCCTCTCCTGACATCCTCTCAGGGATACAACAGAATCCCTGACCAGCATCTGACGGGGACAGTGGGGAATGGAATCGGGGAAGGAAGGTCTCTTTCCTGAAATAGAAAATGACAGAATGAAGTAGGGATCGTTGACACTTATTTTCAAAAGCCAATCTTATGTTCAAACCATTTGCAAGCCAAGTGGGCTTAGGGTTAGCTTCTCTGAGAGTGACAGAAGGGATCTCAGCTTTTACGTATTATGATTTTCCAAGTTTGGATCTAGAGGTTTCCACTCTCTATTCCATTTGAGAAATTCTTTGGAGAATGAATCTACCTTAAGTGGCCAGGTCAGTGTAAGTGTCCTTCTACTACAGGTCAGGTTATGTTGTGTGTGTCTTAGGCATAAAGAAAGCACAACTATTGAATAATAACTAAGGTATTTTTTAAGTGTTTACCATATGTCAAGCACTATTCTAAGTGCTGGGGTAGAAAAAACTTATTCCAGTAAGACACAGTCCCTGTCCCATTTAGGGCTCACAGTCTAAGTAGGAGGGAGAAGAGGTATTAAATCCCCATTTTACACATGAAGAAACTAAGTTAAAGAGAAGTTAAATGACTTGCCTGAAGTCACACAGCAGGCAAGTGGTGGAGCTGGAAGTAGAACCCAGGTCCCCTGACTCCCAGGCCCATGATCTTTCCACTAGGCCAAGCTGCATCCATTGAAGCCACGACAAAATATTCTTAAGGTATATGAGTAGTCAAGGGAGTTCGACTCAGGGACGTGATTCCGCAAAGGCGGAGAGAAGCTGTTGCGGGGGGTGGTGGGAGGGTCAGATGAGGGAGGAGGGGAGACTGCAAAAGCTTTGGAACAACAACACAAGAATAGTCTGGAAACAAAGATTATATCTGCAAATACTAGTGTGGTTGAAATAAAGCAAAGGAACAACCACTCTTGTATGAGAGGAATGTGACTAGCTAGGTGCTCAGGGGAAGTGTTTACAGAGGACGCTTTCACCTTTCTCTAAACTATTAGAATTTCAATACTTTACCATGCACACCTGGACTCCTATAGCATATATTTGTGTGCATAAAAGGAGAAGCAGCATGGCATAGCAGATAGAACATGAGCCCAGGAGTCAGAAGGACATGAGTTCTAATCCTGACTCAGCCACTTGTCTGCTGTGTGACCTTGGGTAAGTCACTTCACTTGTCAGGGCCTGTTACCTCATCTGTAAAATGGGGATTAAGACTGTGAACCCCACGTGGGACAGGGACTGTGTCCAACCTGATTTGCTTGTATCCACCTCAGCACTAGTACAGTGACAGGCACATAGTAAGCACTTAACAAACGCCATTTTTGAGTTCTGACAATGTGATTGGGTACATAGAGTGAAGCTTCAGTATTATCTGGTCTTGTCACTAAAAACCCCATCGCCCACCCCACGCTGTCACCCTAGCTATGTGGTGTTACATATCTGTTTGAAGAAAAATCACCAGATTTTTAAGGAAAAACCTTTTTTATTCAAAGACATACTCCTAAAGCCTCTATTCCTACAGATTTGTTTCATTTTTGATCCAGATCTGGTGTTCTGCACAACCACAAGAAACACTGCAGGGGAACAAAAGACTTTGTAAATTTTTCTTTAACTTCCCAAATGATTTCAAGGCTTGATGAATGGAAGGAGGATAAAGGAGTCAGTGGGGGTTGGGGAGGAAGGGTTGGACCTAGGCAATTAGAGCAACTCATTAACTCATCATTCTACTGGCTAGCTGTCTATTCTGTCATAGTCTAATACTTCAATCTTCTCTGTTTTCTCTGTCTGTTTAAATATATGGACTGTTAAATGAGGGGAAAGAGTACTGAAGTGTGGATTAAGAATAAAAAGAACCACCAAAGATCCATGGTACAAGTCATCTCGCAAAACCATATAATGGTTCAGGCATTACCAAGTTCCAGCAGAGCATTAAAAAATGTGACCCACAGAGGGTCCCATCTTCCCAGGTGGCTTGTCTGTCTCAGTCCATTTTCTTAGATTGTTACGAGGACTCTCTGCTTCCACTGGCCACCATTTTATGGTCTTTTGATGCATGACATTAAATATGCTTTTAAAAAGACATTTAGGAAAAGAACGCTGAAAGAACAAAACAGTGTTCTGCTAGATGACTTTGCTAATGTCAACAGATCTGAAAGAATCTCACTGAGGGCTTTATTTGGGAGACAACATCCTACTGTCAACTCACTAGGCCATTGACATAAGATTCTTTAGCATGTCAGACTGGTGGTGGGAGAAAATCTATTTCTTCTTTTTTTCTTTGTGTCTCTGTGAATATTGAATGAAAGCCAACATTTATTTTCCTTTCGTTTGACAGTCCATTCCCGCTCTGTCTTTTCAGAAGATGAGAGTTCAGAAGGTGTTGTTTTTCCATCTCCCACCTGCTCTGGGAAGCTCTATTCTATCTCGGGTCTAATCCCTAATCACTACAGCTGATTCCCCCGGTTCCCAAACTACTTCCGGATGGTGGTCTTGGCTCTCCAACAGCAACAGACCAGTGCAGGCACTAGAATTCCCAGAATCATCACCTGCCAAGGCAACTACATTATATAAACAATTCTATACAAAAAAGTTGTCTAAAAATAGTACAAGAAATATCATGAGCATCACCCCCGCCCCCAATAAAACCTGTCAGGTCAATGTCACTAAACCTTCCTCATATCAGCCCCAGACATTTCAAACAATTAATTTTTTCAGTCCATTAATTAAAGCAATGTCCGTATGGCTTAAAAGAGCAGTCAAAGTGCACGACAGGCAGTGGTTTAGTCCATGTTCTCCACCTCTACTTTTGACTTCCAAAGAAATTCAAGTTGTTTTCCGGTGGCTCCCTTAGCAATCTGCCACTGTGAAGTGAGAAGAGCTTCACCCAAGACCAAGGCTCCAATCACTGAGTAGTCACTTCCTGTCCAGTGAACTGTGGGTAGTTATCGCATGTCAAAAAGGCTTTGGAAGAACCCTCTGGGATATTTGGTTTAGATATTTTTGACTGTTTTTCAAAACAGGATCTCTTTCCCTGCCTCTCCCCTCCCCAGTTTGGAGCACCGAAAAAGGAACGTTAACCAACACAAAGACTCAAAGGGTTCAATCTCCTGAGCTGCACCATAGCTTTCTAGAGCAGCAGTACCCTGAGGGGTTGTCATAGGTGAAGTAGTGTGGGTTAGACTTTGTCTGGGAGGCACTAATGGGTGCCATCCAGGAGAGGTTGGCATGGTCCACAATCATCCAGAAGAATCATCCCCCAGTA
Organism: Ornithorhynchus anatinus; assembly: GCF_004115215.2. NCBI lineage: Eukaryota > Metazoa > Chordata > Mammalia > Monotremata > Ornithorhynchidae > Ornithorhynchus > Ornithorhynchus anatinus. The sequence goes on from NC_041729.1 coordinate 38,293,572, forward strand.
ACCCGGAGTTCCTCAGGGGATGGGCCAGGTGTATCCTCCACATCTGCGCTTTGGGTGCAGTGACCAGTCCAAGCTAGAGCCTTAGCTCGAAGGTGATGACCAGGAGCACTTACGGCACAGCTCTGCAATGACCCCGATGTCACAGTCGTGGCCAGGAGAGCGTTTGTGCTCGGCCTGGTCAAGGAGAAGGAAACAATGGTGAGCAACATACTTGCAAACCTGCCCCTTCAATCACCCGCTGAAGTCAAATCTGGGGCCCAGGAGTCTTCCCAGCAATCGCCTCACACTATACCTCTTGAGAGAACAAATTTGGAGCCGGGGAGAGCTGCCCATCATTCAGTGCGGAAGCCATAGCCCCTCTGGAGGGGAACGAGAGAGGGAAAAGGGAAGGGAGAGGATATGGAACAAAAGGAAAGACACCCCTCAAGCAAAAGAGCTGGAGCCGGTGTGCACAAATAGAGCCTTCCACTGGGCACAAGATTATTCACAACTGGACTTTCTTCAAAGCTGTTTTGTTTTATTTGGAGAGACATCTTGTTGCTTTTCTCATATACAAAGCTAAACATTTGATTAAAAAGGCACCTGAGGACACCAAAGACTCACTTATTTAGTGTTGTATCAAAATGATTTAAAAACAAAACAAACACGTGTACTTATTATACACTAGGCAATTCAGAAAACGCTGCCCTTGCTGTTGCTTAGCTGGCTTTACTCTAAAAGACAAGTTTGCCCTAATCCAAGTGGCTCCCCTGTCCTAATCCAGCATTTCTTGTCTTTGAAAAGCACATGCATTCTAGGAGGGTGGACTGGAGTCTCCACAGGGACAAAATGGCACCACGTCAGACTGGCTTGCCAGTTGAATCACCTTGGCCCATAAAAGTGTGCTCAAGCTGTTTTTTTCTCTCCTAAAAGTGAAGCTGCAGAGTGGGAATATTTTAGGAATGAGGTGAACTGGGATTAAACAGTGGGACCCAGGTACTACAGTATTCAGATTCTTACAGCGTCACAAGCCAACAAGATGTCTCACCGTGGAGACAATTTCATCAGCTGGAGTTCCTAATGAGGGAGGTAGAAAAGAGAAACTCGTAGGTCGGGAGAGAGGCCTAATATTTGGTGAAGCACATTTTCATACTCTCCCCACCCTTTAACCTTCCTAGTGGACTTCTAAAATGGAGAAAGAAAGGACAGGACAGGTTGGGAGTCCCAGAGGAGCCAGTCTTTTGCTGCCCAGGTGGAATTCATCTCATAAAAAATGAAAAGGCAGCTGTTTCCTGAAATGGACTTTACAAAACCGCCAATAAGAAAATCCCTTCAAATGGAAATCCCAACTATCCACAAGTGGTTAAAATGGTCACTTCTCCAACATTTCTTTCCACACAACTTCAGTTCTGTCAGTTGAGTTGATTGTCTTCCAAAAAAAAAAAATGGACACTTGAATGTTCACATCCATTCTACCCTGATGGAGGAGAAATCTACCCACAGTTCACTGCCCAGATCCCACCACCGTCTCTATGAGGGGGAGGGGGAAGAGGGGGCCTCCGTCCCGGTCCCGTCAGGAGCTCCCACTGTGCTGTAGCTTTCAGGGGTGTCAGACGAAAGAGGAGAAACCCGTGACTGGAGTCCGTGAGCCTGGCGCCTGCTGTCCCGATGGGGTATAGACTCCTCCGGCGCTCTGAGTCGTGATGACAGTCTGGAAGTACGGTTCTGCCTCGCCGCCTACACACTCCTGGTACCTATAGGTGGCAGGGGGCTTCACCCCCTTCTGCTGACGCTTCCAAGAATTGTAGTATGTGGGGTCACTCATATAATGGTTAACAAAGGAATGCTTCGGCAGCTCATCTTCATAATCAGAATCTGTGGCCTGCAATGACAGAGAGGAAACAGCCGTTACAATGGGCAGGAAAGCTGCAGCTAGCCCACCCTATGCCTATGCAGGCTCTAATAATAATAATGTTGGTATTTGTTAAGCGCTTACTATGTGCAAAGCACTGTTCTAAGCGCTGGGGTAGATAAAGGGTAATCAGGTTGTCCCACATGAGGCTCACAGTCTTAATCCCCATTTTACAGATGAGGTAACTGAGGCCCAGAGAAGTTAAGTGACTTGCCCACAGACACACAGCTGCCAAGTGGCAGAGCCGGGATTCGAACCCATGACCTCTGACTCCCAAACCCAGGCTCTTTCCACTGAGCCACGCTGAGGCTCTAGTGGAAGTGGGACTGTGGGCCCAAGACTATCATGGTGCAGAGAGAGGCAGCATGGCTAACTGGATAGAGCACAGGCCTGGGAGTAAGAAGATCATGGGTTCTAATCCTGGCTCTACTGCATGTCTGCTGTGTGACCTTGGGCATGTCATTTCACTTCTCTGTGCCTCAGCTACCACGTCTGTAAAATGGGGATTGAGACTATGAGCCCCACGTGAGACAGGGACTGTTAACTTTATCAACTCCGGTGCTCAGTACAGTGCTTGGCACATAGTAAGCACTTAACAAACAGTACAGTTGTTATTATAACGCTCCTTACCTCTCTTTCCCTGTGCCCGTGTGTTAGGTTGGAATGGAATTCTACATAGGACAGGGGAGATTCGGAACCAATGTGCTGTAGGCAGCTACACAGTATTCTCTTTGATTTCCCCAACTTCTCCCCAGTAACTCCAGAGCCCCCGGTGTGGATGGAGTTGATGCAAATTTTCCCACCCAACTCGAATTTCTGCAGCGTGATGATTTCTGCCAACTCTCTGCAAGACTGACTGACTTATTTCTAAGGTATATTTCTCCCTAAGACATACTACATAAAATGAGCCAGTCCAAGATTTTGAAATCCAAAGAAGTGGTATTTTTAGATCTGCTCTTTCCAAGCAGCACATAGAGTAGTGATATCAGCGGGATGAAGCTCGGTGTCCTGATTTAGCATGCCTTAGCTGGGGTTTCTTTATTGCTGGAGACAGAGGAGAAATCATTTCTGTGTACTTGTGCTATAGGAGTCAAAGGGGGCTCCCATGATTCATCAGATGGAATTAGCCCTCTTCCTTAAATTACAAAAGAATAGTTCAGGAGACGATAGAGATGTATGTGGGGAGATTGCCAAGAAGCTAAACAACTTTACAGTCTCTTCATTACAGAACCTGAAGATCTGGTCTCTTTCCCCTGTTTTCTCTGTTCTATTCTTGTGTTGCCATCCTTGAAATGAGAAGTTCTCCGAACCTATATCATTCCTCTATCAGCCATTTTTCAGAAGTCCTTGAAGATCTCTTACAGCACAGTTGGCCAGAAGTAAAAACTTTAAGGACCTGTATGCTGTAAAAATGAACTGAAAATGAAGGCAGCTACGAGGACCTGGATTTTCTTTTTAAAATGCAAGCAAAATGGAATTTCAAAATTTTCACCCTTTTTTTTTTAACAAGAGAAATTATGTTTCTGGTCTGGCATCTGAATTCATTCATTCATTCAATAGTATTTACTGAGTGCTTACTATGTGCAGAGCACTGTACTAAGCACTTGGAGTGTACAATTCAACTTCACATCTCTTCTTTAATGCTTCTAACTTGATCAGATCACAAAGTGGGATCTGGAGCCAGGGATGCAACTCTTACAACACTGGACCTGTTTTCTTTCTTTTTACCCTGGGGGAGGAGGGAAGGACAGGAGAATGATGGCAGGGACAGGTTTAGGGCAGAACAATTTAAGAGAAATCAGGGCGGAGCTTCAGGCTTGGCTCATTCTCTTTCTTTCCTTTCCTCTCCTGCTTGGCTTCTTCAGCTTTGAAGGATGGAATGGGAGGGGGGTCGTGAGTGAGGAGGAAGAGGAGGAACAGAAGGAAGGGATGCTGAAACAGACACCATTATAACTTGGACACAATCCCCTCTCCCTCCCATCCTCGTTCCGGTCCCTGCACCTGTAACTAACTAACAAGTATGCATTCTTGGTGCATACTGCCCAGACCAGGAGGACACTTATTATGAGATTACTGAACACTACCACTCCTCCTTGCTCCCTGGACACCCTTTCCAGCATGATTTTTAGGATCCTCAGGTAGCACTGGGTTTTGGGATGTCTGGTTCAGTTGCCTCAGGGCAGGTAATCCAGGATAGTCCTGCCTCTGCTCAGATAAAAGGTCATATCCACAATCATGGTCAAAAAGTCCTTTTCCAGCATACAGAAAGCCTTTTGACTTTTTAATACAATTTCCATCTCAAGGAACTGGGAGGGTTAATACTTTCCGGCGGAAGTCTTGGCTTCCTAAATGTACCCAAGAAGTGGTCCAATGGGAAAGTCACTGGCCATCACATGGCTCATGCTAGCTGTGAGCAGACTCCTGCCTACATGGATCCCGCTGTCTGTTGCGGTGGTGTGTGGTGTTGTGCTGTGTGTTATGCTCAACTGAGAAGCTCTCAGGACCAATGGAAACAGAACAGATTAGTCTTGTAGCTCCAGGTTTTCAGTAACCAAAGAGCTGGGTGTATGCAATATTTTCAAAGCCTTGGGGCCATAAAAATTATGAGAGAAACTCATGTGCTTTCTAGGATCAAATCAAATTTGAATAAAATATATTCCCCCAATCCGGTTTCACTTCCATGAAGCCACCGTTTCAAAGCACAAATCTGTTTCATCTCAACAACTCATGGGAGTTGGGAAGATTTAGCATATTTTCCAGGAAATCTTCGGGTACAGAGAAGTAATCCATATAGGAAACTAAGGGGAAGAGACAGAAATAGGAACCTGACTTCTAGTCAAGTAGGCATTCAGATATACAGTTGGTCTGCATATCAGAAGGTGACACTGCAGATGGTGAAATTTATCTAGGAGTGTGTGTGGTGCTAAAGAGGCCAAAGTGAGACCTCCACCATCCCAGTCAAAATGTGCATACAAAAAGGCTGTCCCTTGTCATGTGGTCTGACTTAGTGGTTATAGCACCTGTTGCTGTTTTCTTTTTTGCTTCCTTGTGTCTCCTTCTTTAGGCAGCTTTTGCTCAGAGAGCCACTTCCTTCTAGGTAGCAGTGTGCCATCCTGGTCTACCCTCAGCAGTTGATTCCCAGTTTTCAGCTGGGAGGCAGCACTGTCTGAGGCTTTGCTTTACCATGTCCTTAATGTCTCCTCTTTCCTCAGGCACTCAGATACCGATGATGGTGATCATTCAACCACAGCTCTCAGTTTATGAAGTTTTCGTTTTCAGAAGTAGATGAAAAAGTCAAAGTCTCCCTATAACACTGTGCCATCAAATGCGGCCTAGGTAATTCCTCATGTTGCACAAGCAGGATCACATCTGCAAATAGCTTTGAGTCAAACCGTCTTGGGTGGTTTTCCAGGAGCAGGCTGGAGATCTGGCTACTATTTGAAATATTGATTCAACAAATCTGATGGCAGCATGACTCTGGGCCATTTGAAAATAAAATAAATTAAATTGTTTTTCTTATGAAACAGTAGACCATCTGTGCTGGAAAACTTTTTGTGGGTCCTGGGATGTGGCTGCTCAATAGAATTCTGTGTAAGTGCTTAATGTGGTACTGCAAAACTGAACAAAGAAGAAAGTGCTCCCCACTCTCCGTCAAGCTTGGCTTCTGATTTCTCCCAAAGCTCCCTTTCTCACTAAGCTTGCCTTAGAGTAACCAGGAAGCAGATGAAATTATGCTAGGTCTCTCTTAGTCTTGTCTTCTCAATTTTCTCTAAGAACTCAATGAGGGCATGCATCAGCAGCAGAGACCCTGGACCTCACCTGTTGGAAAAATCTACTTGCCCCTGATAAGGTGGGGAAAGGGCTTTGAGGAATGTGACCTTGATGATGATAAAACATAACCCAAAACAATTATCCACTGTAAATACATAATCTTCACTGGTTTACTTCTAAGGGAAAAAAATTCAAAAATGAAGATTCTCCTCAGCTTGCACCCCAATACTTATTAAAATGCCATTCTTCTCTCTGCCACCTGTTAATGCTATGTTCATACAACATTATTATTTTTAATGGGGATCTAATTTAGAGAGTTGGTCTTATATACGAAATGGCTGAATTTTAGTTTCGGTCTCTGTATGAGGTGGCAATGTGTGTTGGCTATCTTGGAAACCTTAGGAGGATGGAATGTGATTGGATGGGCTGTCAAATTGCCTGTCAGAGTTTCTAAAGGTGCCTCGATGCCTGAGAAGCAACTTAGAAAAAATGCCTGACAATTTAAGTATTTTATTTGTTGAGCAAATGCTCAAACATTATTAGGAAATGAATCAGGTATTAGAAGATTAGTCAGGCGGTATTAATGTAGTTAGAAAACAATTTTGATAAAGAAAGGGTTTTTCATAATGTGATTTTAAGGACAAGTTGTAATTGAAAATCAGAATCTAAAGCCTGAACTTAATATTTCCAATTACAGCAATCTAAGTAGACCCAGCCCAAATTCCATGATGTTTCCAGTATTATAGGTTTTATATCACTCAGTCGGCCCTAAGTGATCTCTGAGATCAGATCCCTGGAAAAACTAGAGTCAGAATTCTACAAGTGTTCGGAAACTACAAAGAAAGTCCACTCATGGGTTCCCCAGTGGATCCAAGGTCAATCATCCATCACTGGCCTCAAGCAAGATCACCTACAGAGCATTTAAGTAGGTGGTTTGGGAGCCAAGGGGAACAGTCCAAGCATCCTCTCTCTTCTATAGACGTGATGTCACAAAAATGACATGCCCAATTCCTAGCATCTGGGCATGTTGTGGCATATGAGGCACAGGTCGGATAGATATCTAAAAGACTCTTTGAGATTCTTCAAATTTCTTTGTGCCAAAAATTTCTCACTCAGTTTTCAAACTTGCTCCTGTCTGTTGTTATTGGGGATATAATAATAAAAATAATAATAAAGGTACTTGTTAAGTGCTTATTATTTGCCAAGCACTGTTCTAAGTGCTGGGATAGACACAAGCTAATCAGGATGGACACAGTCCCTGTCTCACATGGGCCTCACTGTCTTAATCCCCATTTTACACATAATAATAATAATAATAATGCTGGTATTTGTTAAGCACTTACTATGTGCAGAGCACTGTTCTAAGCGCTGGGGTAGACATAGGGGAATCAGGTTGTCCCACATGGGGCTCACAGTCTTAATCCCCATTTTACAGATGAGGTAACTGAGGCCCAGAGAAGTTAAGTGACTTGCCCAAGATCACACAGCAGAGCAGAGCTGGGCCAGAATTAGAACCCAGGTCCTTCTGACTCCTAGGCCCATGCTCCATCCACTAAACCTGGGATGAGAGAGAATGGGAGTTCCAGGTTATCTGTGCTCTAGGAAATCCTTCATTTTATTAATTTGTCTCCCTCTCTAGGCTGCAAGCTCATTATGGGCAGGGAATGTGTCTGTTTATTATTATATTGTATTCTCCCTAGTGCTTAGTACAGTGCTCTGCCCTCAGTAAGTGCTCAAAAAATACGATTGACTGATTGACTTCAGTCTGGTCAACTGTTGGGATTTCAAGAACCCCTCAAATGAGGTTTGAGAGGACCATTCTCCCTGGTATAGTCCCCAGTATTTTAAGATTAAAGGCACAAGCAGAAAGCAGGGACACAGTAACAGAATGGAACCCAAAAGTTCAATTTAAGCTTCAGCTACCAACTACAATTTCTGTGTGCCAGAACCTACAGAACATAAGGAATTTATGTACTAGAATTTATGAAATGCCTGGACACCCACAGCAGGGAAAGATACATTATTGCAAAACATTGAGCTTTTGAAATACCCTCAAGGAAATTAGATTTTGTGTCCTTTTAATTCTAAGCATTAAGCAACAAAATATTTCATTTCTCCTGAAGCTCAAGGGGGAAAACTTTTGAGAAAATGAAGCTTGTCCTTTCACAAACTCTGGAAGAACATAAATTAGTGGAAGATCAAAGCTGAAAATAAAACAGATAAAAGACGTAAATAAATTACAAGTAAAAGTGATCAAATCCCAACAGAGTCACAAAGCATAAAAAATTGCCTCTTGCAAGTTGATCAAAAGCTAGGGTCCTCACTTGCATCTCTAATGGGAGTCCATTAACACTCTACACCTAAAAGTTCCTCAAATAAGTAAACATCAAAGTCAGAATGTTGAGGGATTCTATATCAAAGTAGTCATAAGAAGTGGAGAATAGCATACTTTACCCACACGCACCCAAATATACCGGCTCCTACAGAAGAAGCCTCAGTATAGCAGGACTGAGTCAACACAGAAACAAAGAGAAGGAGGAAGAACGATGTAAATGGGATAGGCTGATGATAATAATAATAATGATGGCATTTGTTAAGCCCTTACTATGTGTCAAGCACTGTTCTAAGCACTGATTATCCATTACTGAAAATACCCCCAAAGGAGTTCAAAATTTGTGAGTGAGTAAATCCAATATTGGGCCCACCTAAAGTCATGACCAGAGATGGCACAGTGTTAATCTGAAGATGACAGTACTGCTAAATTTTTACCAGGCTCTCCTCTGCCTGAAAGACTATAAGGTAATACCCTGCAGTAGCCAATCTTGAATAAGAGGTGAAAGCTGGATGTTCAAGGGAAGTTAATGTTTAAAGGGCTTCCCTGACTAAACTCTTCTTTCCTCTTCTCCTTTGGAGTAATCCTGACTTGCTCCCTTTATTCATCCCCCCTCCCAACCCCACACCACTTATGTACATATATGTAATTTATTAGCAGCGTGGCTCAGTGAAAAGAGCCTGGGCTTCGGAGTCAGAGGTCATGGGTTCGACTCCCGGCTCTGCCACTTGTCAGCTGTGTGACTGTGGGCAAGTCACTTAACTTCTCTGGGGCTCAATTACCTCATCTGTAAAATGGGGATTAACTGTGAGCCTCACGTGGAACAACCTGATTACCCTGTATCTACACCAGCGCTTAGAACAGTGCTCTGCACATAGTAAGCATTTAACAAATACCAACATTGTTATTATTATATTAATGTCTATCTCCTCCTCTAGACTATACGCTCACTGTGGGCAGGGAATGTTTCTGTTTATTGTTATATTGTACTCTCCCAAGTGCTTAGTACAGTGTTCTGCACACAGTAAGTATTCAATGAATATGATTAAATGAATGATATAAACTTTTATCTTTTTCCTCACTTGCTGGTCTTGGTTCAAGCCTGCTAGAAAGGGCAGATTTGTCATACCTGACTCTGTTTGCTTTCAGCAAAGGGTGAGCTCATAGTTCTCCAGGATTTCATTTGACCTTCCTAGATTTTAGATAGAAATGGGCCTTTCGGCAATTCTGCAGTGCCAAATGAACGTCTGCCTTGTAATCAGTCCCACTGGGAAACAGCCGGAAAACAGCTTCTTTTTTCATGAGAATGGATAAGAACAGCGGAGGACCTCTGAGCACAAACCAGTTCAATAGATTTTTCTCCCCTCTAGTCTGGAGGTTCATATTCAAATGGCAGTATTGGAGGGATTATTTTACAGAAAGGTGGATAGGAACAGCCTGGGCTTGAGTCAAACCAAAATAAAAGCTTCTTTTGGATGAAGTATTGAATTAGAAGTTGACAGGAGAGTGAGCATCCGGAGAGTCCAAGATGACTTTGCACTTCTGGTACAGGATCGTTACTTGACTGCAGAGGAGTATGTCTGAATCCAACTGTCAATATTTACCCAAAGTGGAAAGCACATCAAACTTATTAAAACTGCTCCTTCAGAAATGAGTAGGGCACTGAACTGCTTCTGAGGTCTAGCACAGATGGAACCTCCCTTATCTCTGCTGCTGATCATTAGTAAATAACAGTATTTTACCGAGGGCTTACAGTGTGCAGAACATTGTACTAAGCACATGGGAGAGTACAATATAACAGAGTTGGTAGACCTGTTCCCTGCCCACACTGAGCAGGGAGCAGTGTGAAGCAGTGTGGTCTAGTGGATAAAGAACGGAAGGAGTGTCAGGAGGCCATGGGTTCTAATCCCGGCTCTGCCGATTGTCTGCTCTGTGACCTTGGGCAAAGCACTTAACTTCTCTGTGCCTCAGTTACCTCATCTGAAAATGGGGTTTAAGAATGTGAGCCCCATGTGGGATATGGACTATGTCCAACCTGATTAGATTGTATCGGCCCCAGCACAATACAGTGCCTGGCACATACTAAGTGTTTAACAAATACCACAAAAAAAGAGTTTACAGTCTAGAAGGGGAGACAGACATTAATATAAATAAATTATGGATATGTGCATAAATGCTGTGGGGCTGAGGGAGGGTTGGATCAGGGAGCAAATCCAGGAGCAAGAGTGACGCAGAAAGGAGTGGGAGTAGAAGAAACGAGGGCTTAGTCAGGGAAGGCCTCTGAGAAGAGATGTGCCATCAGAACTGTCCCACCACCCCTTAAAATTAAAAAAATTAAAAATAAAATCCCTGCTGTCAGGGCAAGAGAGGAATAAGTGAGGCCGGTGGCAGCCACGGGTCACTGTTAGGGGAAATATTGGGTGCAGGCCCCCTGGAAGTAAAAGGACTGGAACGGTAAGTTTTAAGTAATGCACTAGCAAGTAAACCTGCTTCTTAAATGCCCATGTTTGGATGTGGCCCTGGTTCATCCTGGAAGCAGAACCACAGTTTGGAGCGATCAGGGCTACCGACTCTCTAGCACATCCCGGGAATAGAGCGAGCACTCTTTGGCAAGTGTTCTCCGAACTTCTGAGGCGGGATGTTCCTGGAGGGTTGACCATTCAGAATTTCTCAGGGAGGAAGGATTTACGAGTTATAGGGTGATAGACAGCTATTGCCTCTGTAAGGTGAGAGGGTGAAAGGGTGAAAATCTCCCCACCTCTTTTCTACTAAAGAGCAAGCCCTGGGACACTGAGCATGGACTGCATTTCCTTAGGCTTTACAGCAGGGGATAGGACAAAGAAGTTGAGAACTTGGGAAATCCCTGCTGGTGCGGGAATGTGTAATAATAATAATGTTGGTATTTGTTAAGCGCTAACTAGGTGCAGAGCACTGTTCTAAGCACTGGGGTAGATACAGGGTCATCAGGTTGTCCCCTATGAGGCTCACAGTTAATCCCCATTTTACAGATGAGGTAACTGAGGCACAGAGAAGTTAAGTGACTTGCCCACAGTCACACAGCTGACAAGTGGCAGAACCGGGAGTCGAACCCATGACCTCTGACTCCTAAGCCCAGGCTCTTTCCACTGAACCACGCTGTTTCCCTGTGTACTAAACAGCGTGATCGATAAATCAATCATATTTGAGTGCTTACTGTATGTAGAGCACTGTATTAAGTGGTCAGGAGAGTATAGTACAAGAGAATTGGTGGACACATTCCCTGCCCACAACAGGCTTAATGACTAGAGGGGAAGACAGACACATAAGTGCTGTGGGGCTGAGGAAGAGGTAAATGAAGGGTGTAAATCCAACAGCAAGGACGACACTAAAGGGAGTGGGAGAAGAGGAAATGAGGGTCTAGTCAGGGAAGGCCTCTAGGAGGAGATGTGCTTTCAATAAGGATTTGAAGGTGGGGACAGTGATTGTAGGATATAATAACAATGATAATAATAGTAATAATAATAAACTGTGGTATTTGTTAAGCACTTACTATGTACCAAGCATTTTTCTAAGCACTGGGGAAGATACAAGATAATCAAGTCGGACAGAGTACCTGCTCCAAAATCTAATTAGGAAGGGAAAGAGGTAGACAATCCCACTTTTGCATATGAGGTAACTGAGGCACAGAAAAGTAAAGTGACTTGCCTAAAGTCACACAGCAGACATGAAGTGGAGCTGGGATTAGAACCCAGGTCCTTTGACCCCAGGCCCATGCTCCACCTTCCAGGCCACACTGCTCATTCCAGACCAGGGGCAGGATGTGAGTGAGAGGTCAGTGAGATAGATGAGATTGAGGTACAGTGAGTAGCTTAGCATTAGAGGAGCAGAGTTTGTGGTTTGGATTGTAGTAGGAAATCAGGGAGGTAAGGTAGGAGGGGGCGAGGTGACTGAGTGCTTTAAAGCTGATGGCCAGGAATTTCTTTTGATGCGGAGGTGGTTGGACAACCACTGGAGGTACTCGAGAAGTGGGGAAACATGGACTGAATGGTTTTTTAGAAAAAATGATCCGGACAGCAGAGTGAAATACCGACTAGAGAGGGGAGAGACAGGAGGCAGGAAGGTTAGGGGGATGGAGGAAGAGGCAGGGACAACGACTCTGTAACTCAGTGACAGGGTAAAGGGACTGGGTTTTTAAGTTGCTTGTTATTTATATTCAGGCTCAGTACCAGTTCTAGACTTCATGATGCAACTGTTTCTTTTTGTCCTCATTAACTGGCTTCCACAAAACTCCCCCTCAAATGACTCCTATGCAGGACTGGCTCAAGAAACTTTGTTCGGTGCCCTAGGTGATAACGAAGGAAGGATAAGGTGATAAGGTGCCCTAGATCACATGAAACCATGAGGTGAGAAGTGGAATTCTGAAAGACCACAGGAAGTTCCCTCTTCTCTGACTGTCCTTGTATTCCCTGGCCACATTTCTCTAAGTCCCTTCCTCTTGCTTCCCGTCTTTTCTGCCAAGCTCTTCTACTATCTCCACTAGTGGCTTTCCCACATCAGATCCAGAGAGTGTGAGGTCTTAGGCAGCCATCTACGTCTGGTTCAATCTTCAACCATAAAGCAAATGGGAGGATGGCAGCTGAGACTGGATGCTGAGAGTGTGGGATTTTTTTTTTCCTATCTTCAGGATACACAGCCAAGTCCCTGCTTGTTGTTCTTGGAGTAATCACAGAGAGGGGGCCATGCATGAGTTTTGAGGATTAGCATTTGACTGAAGATCCAAGATTTTATATATGTTTGTGTGCCTCCATCCCTCACCTGCAGCAGAGAGGAGAAGGGGGCACTCACCTCAGATTCCGACGCGTTGATGGATTTTTCGTGCAGATTCGCGCTCTCGGTGAGCACAGCCCCATTGTACTTATTACAGATATCCTCATCGGAGTAGTGCAGGCCACCAGGGCTTGGGCGAGGTGGAGACCTGTGGGGATTTCAAGAGAAAATATGTAGAAAATTAAACTGTGACATGGCTAGCATTAGGCATGAAACGCGCTTAATCCGGAGACTCCTCGAACCAGTTCTGGCTCTTGTGAGGCATCTTCCCCTAGCAATTTTGCTCCAGAGGAAATATGAATCTTTCACATGTGCTTTGCATTTCTCTCTCCAAACCTGAAATGAAAAATAATTGTACCAGTCTTCCATCGCTCACTCCTTTCCAAGGTTACTCTGCTACAACACTTCTGTTGCTTTATGAGGCCATCTTGACAGTCACTAGGGTAAATCTGGGAAGATTATTCTGAAGCTGTAAAACTAAGCCTCCAGCAGCAAATGATAATGATAACTGTGGTATCTGTTAAGCACTTACTATGTGTCAGGCACTGTACTAAGTTCTGAGGGGGAATACAAGCCTTCGGGTTGGACACAGTCCCTGTCCCACATTGGGCTCACAGTCTTAATCCCATTTTACAGATGAGGGAACTGAGGCACAGAGAAGTAAAGTGACTTGCCCAAGGTCACACCACAGAAAAGTGGCAGAGCCTGGATTAGAACCCATGATCTTCTAACCCCCAGGCCTGTACTCTATCCATTAGGGCATGCTGCTTCTGCCTCAGTCATAAGCGCTAACTAATTTATACTGGGAGAAGGCAGTCATGCCCATGACATTCTGACACATCACCAATATTTAATTAGCCATCAGCATGATAGAGACCCCATCATCTTTCTCCAGGACAGGCAGTGTATTGTGTGGTCAGGTCTTTGACCCCAGAAATGGTTTTCTTGTCTGTTTGTACTCCTGCCTTAGGGGCTGTCGCTGCAAAGGCACAGCCTGCAAAAGGGAAAGTGGAGAGGTGAGGAAAACTTATCCCTTCAATTGAAAACCTGAGATTCTGTGTTGTCAACTGTGATTTTTTCCTATATAGAAAGCCTAAAGCACTCCTTTTTATTTTCTGCCTCTCTCCTGCATCAGATTTTCTCGTGCTAAATAACAAGGCACTGATCTGATGACAGGGGCATAATCATGATCATCTGTATGGACTCGTTCTTGCTGGCAATGTATTCAGGACAGTTTTATTGATTTCATCCTCCCCTTTTTGCTTTCTTATTGCACAGTCCTTGGCTAAAGAACAAACCTTCATTCTGGCTGGGCTCAAATCCCCATGTTCACAGGCTCTGAAGGCTAAACACCCTTCCTTTCTTTACCAGAGGGAAACAAAAATGACTCACAGGAGATCATTTCAAGGAGACATCAATAAATAGGAATTCACTTATTTGCCAAAAAATCCATTATAACGAGCAGGAGCGAAGGAGACAGACCTGTCGGCCTTGTATCACCCCTATGCAGTGTCCTCTTTAGCTCTGAGGCTCCAAGTTTCAGGACTGTTTACCACCTGTGCAAATAACCTGTTTTCATCTCAAAAGGCTTAAGCACTTAGAACAGTGCTCTGCACAGAGCAAGCACTCAATAAATACCAATGACTGAAAGGGAATTATCCTCCCCACCCCCACAATACAATCTCATCTATCATTTAATCATTTGGGAGACATTTTTAATTTTACAAAGTTATGTTCTGCTTTACTAACATGAATTCTATAATATTCAAACATAGATAAGGGGGAGAGACCTACTTTTCATGCATAGCCTCTTAGTTGGTAAGTATCAATGTAGCTTGAAATAACTGCATTCAATCCCAAAACCTCAAATCAATCAATCAATCAATCAATCAATCAGTTGTATTTATTGAGCACTTACTGTGTGCAGAGCACGGTACTAAGCACTGTACAATATAACGGACATATTCCCTGCCCACAACGACCTTGCAGTCTAAAGGGGGAGATATATTATGGATATGTACATAAGGTTTGTGGAGTTGGGATGGGGGATGAATAAACTGAGCATGTCAGGGTGACTTTAGGGTGACTTGTCTTGATGTTCAAGGTCTCTATGACCATCTTTACCTAGGCACAAGCTAATTACTGATTGGCTATGCATGACCAGTGCAAATATATTTTCATAACTAGGAATGTAGATTTTATTGCCACATTCTTCGTAATCCATTGCTGAGATCAAAATAAACTATTTACCTCCTGATTGGCAAGGTCCAGTTGCTGCTCCATTCTTGCTTTCAATCATTCCCCTACTTTCCACCATTTTTGGGTTTATTGGTATTTAATAAATTCTCAAGTCAAGGCATGCACTGTGCTAATACCTGGGATCAGAACCCAGATCATCAGATCAGATACAGGGATCACATTCTAACATTTAGGAAGAGCAGATGTTTTAACCTCATTTTACAGATGAGACAACTGAGGCACAGAGCTCAGTGACTTGCCCAAGGTCACACAGCAGGTCAGTCACAGAGCTGGCCCTAGAACCTAATTCTCTTGACATGAGGCCACTAGGTTTCTCTTAAGGCTCCGGGACAAAGCTTCAGACTCTTCATTAGGGCCCAAATATGACTTAGGACCTCATAATCAAAATATTACAGCTCAAAAAGGAACTTTGAGAGACCACCAAGTCAAGTCCCCTGCCTCCAGGCATGTTACTGTCTGCAACCCCCAGGGCAGATAAACGTCTTCTTTCCTTACAGGTCTCCAGGGATGGGCACTACACACCCTTCCTTCCAAGAGAGGCTCTTCCAGAATTCTATCATTCTGACTCCAAGAAATTCCTTATTTCCAACCCAAATCTCTCCTGGGTAAGTCATTTCTTCCATTTGATTTTTTGTGTTTGTGGAGCACAACTAGTTACTTTTCTCCCTCCCAACAAAAATCCCAGGCTTTTTAACTATTCCTAATTGTGCCTATTTTCCATCCCCTTGACCATTTTGCCTCTTCTCTAGGCCTGTTCCAGTTTCTTCGCATCCTTTTTTAAATATGGTGGCCAAAACTGGGCTCAAAACTCTAAAAGAGTCTGAGCAGTGCAGAAAATAGTTGAAAGGAGGTGGAAGTAATCTTTTCCTGGCATACTCTTGGGATTATATCCCAGTACCACATTGGCTTTTTATTAAAGGCCTTACATTGCAAATTGTTACTGAGCTTCTGTTTGGTTAGCATTCCCAAATCTCTTTCTGCTGGACCTGTGTCTAGCAAGTCTTTCCCCATCTTGTATTTATGGTGTATGTTTTTTCTATTTTCTATCTTGTATTTGTCCCCACTGGATTTCATCTTGTGTCTGGAGGATCATTTTTCCATTTCATCTAGCTTGCTTTGAATTCTGTCTGGTCTTCCAAAGTGTTGGCAAACCTGCCCAATTTAGCATCAATCATAAATTTGAAATGTCTGTTCTTGATTCTTTCATCCAGGGCATCAATAAAGATATTGAATAAAATGGGTCCTAAGCCTAGCTCTTTGCTATGTCACTTCAGGTCAACACTGAGCCATTGATGACAGACTTCAGGGTGCAACCTATGTGTGTGTGTGTGTGTGTGTACATATATATATTTTATAAAATGTAGGCTTTGAGTAATGGCTAAATTGGGAACATCTTAAGATATCCAGAGGGTTCAAGGGCTTAGCATTTATTCAAGTCCAGCAACAAATTTCATGGTAATGGAGGCAGGGAAGAATTGAATTTGATATTTTAGCATTTTCATGAGAACTATTTAGAATCTCAATTAATGAACATTTTCAGCTATTAAATGTTATCAAAAAATCACAAAACAATCTAAATATTACGACTGTGATCAGATTTGCCTCTATATATTAGAATCTCTCCAGTGAAGTCTCTGCTCTGGTCCTTTGGGGAAATGGAGAAGGCTTACAAGGTTCTGGCTCTTCTCCATCTGCATTCCAATGACTTCTCATTCCAATAAGAAGCCCTGTGATCCAATGGAAAGAGCACAGGCCTGGGCAGCACAGGACCCAAGAACTAATCCCAGCTCTGCCATTTGCTTTGCCTGTCAGGTAATTTTGGGCAAGTCACTAAACTTCTCTGGGCCTTAGTTTCCTCATCTGTAAAATGGGAATTAAAATACTTGTTCTCCCTCCTACTTAGACTGTGAGCTCCCCGTAGGACAGGGACTGTATTTTACCTGATTGTGTTGTATCTTCCCTAGTGCTTAGTTCAGCACTGGGCATGTTATTATTATTCATTTATTTCTATTGCACAAGGCTCACCAAGACCCAAATTGTACAAACAGAGTTTTAGGAAAATTCTCCTTTATCCTGCCTCCTGTTGTGGGCTCCTGAGTTCCTCACACCCTCATCCTTCAATTAACAAAAAATAACTGTGGTGTTCATTTAGCATCTATTCAGCACCAAGCACTGTACTAAGCACTGGGGTAGAAACAAGATAATTATGTCAGACACAGTCCTTGTCCCAAATGGGTCTCACAGACTAGGCAGGAAGCAGTTCTACATCCTATAACACTGCATGGAAGTTGATGAATTTCAATCAATCAATCCTACTTGAGTGCTTACTGTGTGCAGAGCACTGTACTAAGCGCCTGGGAGAGTTCAACATAACAGAGACACATTCCCTGCCCACAACAATCTTACAGTCTAGAGGGGGAGACAGATATTAGTTCAAATAAATAAATTATGGATAAGTACCCAAGTGCTGTGGAACTGAAGAAGGGGTGAATAAAGGGTGCCAATCCAAGTGCAAGACAGTTGACAGTAGGAGGTGAATGTTTATTATTATTATTATCATTAAGTGCTGTCGAGTCAGTTCTGATTCAAAGCAACTCCATGGATAAACTTTCTCCAGAACGTTCTGTCATCTGCTATAGTCTGCAATCTGTCTAATGGTTCTTCTTTTATCGCCGTTATGGTCTCTGTCCATCTAGTTCCTGGTCTCCCTCTTCCATGTCTTCCCTGGACTTTTCCTAGCATTGTAGAGAAGCAGCCTGGCTTAGTGGAAAGAGCACAGGCTTGGGAGTCAGAGGTCTTGGTTTCTAATCCCACCTCTGCCACTTGTTTGCTGTGTGACCTTGGGCAAGTCACTTCACTTTTCTGCCTCAGTTACTTCATCTGTAAAATGGGGATTAAGACTATGAGCCCCACATGGGACAACTTGATTACCTTGTATCTACCCCACTGCTTAGTGCTTGGCACATGGTAAGTGCCTAACAAATACCATAATTATTATTATTAGTGTCTTCTCCAGAGAATTAGTGTCCAAAATATGCTAATATAAGTTGTGTCATTTGGCCTTCCAAAGGCCACTTTGATTTAGAGAAGCAGCGTGGCTCAGTGGAAAGAGCACGGGCTTTGGAGTCAGAGGTCATGGGTTCGAATCCCGGCTCGGCCACTCGTCAGCTGTGTGACTGTGGGCAAGTCACTTAACTTCTCGGTGCCTCAGTTACCTCATCTGTAAAATGGGGAATAAGACTGTGAGCCCCACGTGGGACAACCTGATTCCCCTGTGTCTACCCCAGCGCTTAGAACAGTGCTCGGCACATAGTAAGCGCTTAACAAATACCAACATTATTATTTAATTACCCCCTCCTCATTTTCTCTTAGCACTCTGAATGACTGATGTGTAAGTTGAACATTGAAAATGTGAATAGGTATTTAGAGTCAGAACCAGTTAAGGCAATCCATAGAGCATAGTTATCAAATCTTCTGGAGTCTCTTGTGATCATATCAAACAGCGCACTGCATGAACAGAAAATTCCCTATTTTTTTTTTTACTAATCATTTGTTCCCCAAATTTCTAAACCTTCTGTAACACCCAAGAAAAGTTATAGTTGCCTCCCCAAAGATGCTTAGCCTTGCCTACATATCTTTCCACTTCCAAAGTCCCTCTAGACTGTAAGCTCATCGTGGGTAAGGAATGTGTCTGTTATACTGTACTCTCCCAAGCACTTAGTACAGTGCTTTGCACACAGTAAGCACTCAATAAATACTACCGACTGACTGAAGTTCTTTCTCCAGAGACAGATAAAGAATGACCTTCCATAGGCTACACATCCAATCATTCATTCATTCAACCAATCATATTTACTGAGCGCTTACTTCACCCAGGGAAATACTGCATACATACCTTGTTCCGTTTTTCTTGGAAAATGTGCTCTTTCCAGTGAGATGCCGGCTGTTTAACTCTAAGGCAGTGAATCCTCCGTTATCTAGCGTAACAGTCTCCTCCATGGTGGAGATGTTTTTACCTGGATCCAAACCAAGCAAAAAAAAAATGCAGCTGATCAAAAGGACTATTAAACTCTCTTGTTGGGGAAGAGTTACTCCGAAATTTCCTAGAGATCTATATTTGCCTTGAGGGGGATGCAATGATTAATAGCATAGAGTCAAGAATACAGAAAACCTAGAGAGTGTCAGGGCTGGGAAAAGGGGGACATAGTTTCCACGAATCTCAGCAAGGGCTAATGAAAAAGGAAGTACCAAAAATATTTACCGAGTGCATACTCTGGACGGCATCCTGTGCTAGGTGTTTGGCAACATACAAAGGAAATAATAGGTGGGGAGAGAGTAAGACCAGGAGTGAAGAAAGGGATTAATGGGACAAAGGGGAGCATAAAGAATGGTGCATAGGCTAGAGATGATGGAATGTAAGCAAGAGGCTTTTCAGCCTAGAGTCAGCCCTGAAGGTTTAAATTCTGCTTGCCTCATGGGCAGAAACACTGGTCATTTAATGCCATTCTACTGGATGAGTATTCTTCTTTTCTAGAAGCTTCAGTTATTATGTTTCATTAATACTCGAGGGTGAGCCTGAAGAACAGAAGCTGCAGGTCAGCTCTGTCTTTTCATGTCTGTTTTCCAGATGGTGAGTGAGTGAGAAATGGAGATTTACTGAGGGTGAGAAATGCGGAGATTTTCTATGTGCCAGGGAAAGGAATCTGTAATAACATTAGCTTCGTAAAATGCCATGCCATTCACATATTTTAAGCCCCTGAGGAATAAAATCTGATTTATGAACACTTGTTGGAAGTGTATTTATATGGAAAAAATAAATCCTTTCTTCAGGGGATGGATTGTTTAACATTACAAAAAGAAATGGCAAGTGTTTCATAGTGCCTTGTATTTTGTTAATCCCTTAGCCCTGGATGGTTGGCATTCTTTATTGATTCATTCAGTCGTATTTCTTGAGCGCTTACTGTGTGCAAAGCACTGTACTAAGTGCTGGGGAGAGATGACCTCTAGAAGTGACTGAAGATAGTGTGGTGTAGCAAGAATTCCCAGCTCTTAGCAAGAGGGTAAATACAGAGTGTTGTGTACCTGTACACGAGGCTTTTTTTTTTCCTTAGGACCTCAAGGGAGGAGGAGAAAAACATGGTCATTGAGTCTAGACTGTAAGCTCCTTGTGAGCAGGTGATGTGCCTACCAACTCTTTTATATTGTTATACTGTATTCTTCCAAGTGCTTAATATAGTTCTCTGCACACTGTAAGCGCTCGATAAATAAATTGAGAAGCAGCATGGTGCAGTGGATAGAGCACAGGCCTGTGAGTCAGAAGGTCATGGGTTCTAATCTTGGCTCTGCCACTTGTCTGCTGTGTGATATAACTTCTCTGTGCCTTAGTTACCTCATCTAGAAAATGGGGATCGAGACTGTGAGCCCCACTTGGGACAGGGATTGTGTCCAACCCGATTTGCTTGTATCCACCCCAGTGCTCAATACAGTGCCTGGCACATAGTAAGCACTTAACAAATCCCATAACTATTATAAATTTGACTGACTGATCGATTGAGTCTAAGCAAGGGAAATTCTCCTCCCCACCCAAAGTCTCTCTCATAGGTTTATTAGCAGAGATAGTTCTTGCAACACTGTTGATCAAGTGAAAGAGGGATCGACAGTCCAGTCAAGTCCAGTTTATTAGCCTAGATAGTTCTTGCAACACTGCTGATCAAATGAAAGTGGTTTTGACAGTTCCGCCTAGATGGCTCTTGCAACATCGTTGATCAACTGTGAGATCGACAGTTCAGTCCAGTTTATCAGCATAGATAGTTCCTGCAATGTCATTAATCACGTGAAAGTGGGATTGACAGCCTAGTCTATCACTTGATAGGCTGGAATCCACTGGTCTTAGGACATGGGGACTGGGATGTCCAGCTGTGAGAACCTCCAAACTGAGCCAAGGGTCCATCAAGTGACATCTACAGCCTGTGAGTGCAGGGTGTTCTGCTCTGCCCTCCTCATCCTAGCGCTGGTCTGTCTGGGCCCCGGACATTCCCATGATGCTTCCCAGGGTGGTCGCAGAGCAGGAGAACATCAAGTGGGGGCTGGGAAAGCCTGGAACACTCTCAGCTATTTAGGGTTCTATGGGTGGGCTCTGGGCCACAACTAATGGGACACAATTTTCACCCTCACACTACAACCCCTGGGAACAACTGTTGGCCTAGTGGATAGAACATGGACCTGTGAGTCAGAAGAACCTGGGTTCTAATCCTGGCTCCACCACTTGTATGCTGTGTGACCTTGGGCTAGTCACTTCACTTCTCTGTGCCTCAGTACCTCACCTGTAAAATGGGGATTGAGACTGCAAGCCCCATGTGGGACAGGGACTGTGCCCAACCCAATTTGCTTGTGTCACCCCCCATGTTTAGTGCTGGCACATAGTAAGTGCTTAACAAATGCCACAATTATTATTATTATTATGTTGTGTTGCACTCTTCCAAATGCTTAGTACAGTGCTCTGCACACAGTTAACCTCAATAAATACGACTATGAATGAAGTGAATGAATAATAGGAAGTGTTAATACAGATTTAAGTCAGATGTAGAAATTGCGAGTGAAAAAATTCTCTGAGAAAACAAGTTTCCATCAGTCACTTTTGTCTTAGACACAGCAGGGAAGTGAATGATTCAGGCCAAGAAAAGATATGAGGAGGAACTTTTTTTCCAAAATAGGCCCCTGACCTGGCCACTATTCAACAGCTATGAAGAGCCTCAATCTTATCTGCTTCTCTGTGTCCCCAGCCAGGATTCAACCTGGAAGTTAGCAGCTTTGAAACCTGCTGGAGACTAGAAGAAAGCTCAGTATGCAATAATCCCTTACTTGATCAGGACTCATTTTTAAGAAGAAAACTCAAAACTGGTTTGGAAGCTCCCAACTCTGGAGTCGATTTAGGGAAAGAAGACTCTATCAACACTGTAGATAATGGCTTTCAGAAGATGGTGCCTTTCAAAAGGATGCCACTATCAAGCACAACCCAAGCTCAAGAATGAGAGAAAAACAGATTATATCCGACCGCAGGCATCAGCTTTTAGCATCAGTTGAAACCCAAACTTCCAAGATTGTTTCAGAAACCTTAAGAAATGGTATAATTTGTATTAATTTTCAGAAAAAAAACAGATCCATTTTATCAATTCTACAGCCACAGCATGGGCAGAATGGTACACTTCATATAGTTATAGCAGCTCTTTCAAACATCAATAACAAAAAAAACTGCTGGTTTAAATGCCCAAATTTTAACATGAAGCCAGAAATCTCACCTGTGTTGCAGTTCTTGTGTTTCTTATTCTGTCCATGCAGGACCAGGGCAAACACCACCAAAAGAATGAGAATTAAACTTGAGAGAGCCATTACCAGCAGGAACCACCACTCCTCATAGAATGGAGTTTCCAGTTGGGCTACAGGAAAATGAAAAACATGTTTAGGAGAAAAATGATCTCAAAGGATGGGTTTCCTACTTTGGAGAGCTCTCCTTTTCCTTCGTTCTAAGGTCAGTGAAGGTGAAAAGTAAGATGTGAAGAAAAGTTGACCCGTTGCAGTCAAGTATGAAAATCAATCAATCAACAATATTTACTGAGTACTTACTATGTGCAGAGCACTGTACAAAGCACTTGGAAAAGTACAACAGAATTAGCAGACACATTTCCTTCCTGTAACAAGTTTACATACTTAGATATCCTGGATATTAGGCCGACCTCGTCCACTTCAATTTCATCCTTGTGTACTATAATTCTACCCTCCCCTCTGTCTGGCAAAATTATTTTTCCATCTGTATTGACACCCATGTTCATTGCCCTCACCCATTGTTTCAGAAGCTTAACTTCCTCCTCAAGCCCCCTGCCTCCCCACCTCCTGTCCTTAATGACCTGGCCACCAACTTCATTGAGAAAATCGAAACTATCAAGTATGATCCCCTAAAATCTCCCCTGCTCCTCTCCAGTCTGACCCTCCTCCTGCCCCTTCTTCAACTCGCTTATCCTTCCCAGCAATATCTCTAGAGGAAATCTCCTGCCTTCTCTCCATTGGCACATCTGACCCTGTTCCTTCACACCTTATCAAATCACTTGTCCCCTCCCTTCTTCCCTCCCTGATCACCATCTTTAACTGTTTGCTTTCCAATGGCTTCTTCCTCTCTGATTTCAAGCATGCCCATGTCTCCCCGTCCTAAAAAACCCTCCCCTGACAGCTCCCTCCAACTCTTACCCCATCTCCCTCCTTCCACTCCACTCCAAATTCCTTGAGCGAATTGCCCATATCCACTGTCTTAAATACTTCTCCTCCAATTCCCTCCTTGATCCCCTCCAATCTGGCTTCCATACCCTTCACTCCACAGAAACTGCCCTCTAAAAGGTCACCAATGATCTCCTTTTGCCGAATCCAACAGCCTCTACTCCATCCTAATCCTACTTGACCTCTCAACTGCCTTCAACACTGTCAACCACCACCCTTCTCCTGGAAACATAATTCAACCTCAGCTTCACTGACACTGTTCTCTCCTGGTTCTCCTCCTACCTCTCTGGATGCTCATTCTCAGTCTCTTCTGTGGGCTCCTCCTCTGCCTCCCTCCCCCGAACTGAGGGTGTCCCTCAAAGTTCAGTTCTGGGTCCCCTTCTATACTCCATCTTCACCCACTTCCTAGGAAAACTCATTCAATCCCATAGCTTCAACTACCACCTCTATGCAGATGATTCCCAAATCTACATTTCCAGCCCTGCTCTCTCTCCCTCTCTGCAGTTTCACATTTCCTCCTGTCTTCAAGACATCTCTACTTGGATGTCCCACCGGCACCTCAAACTTAAAATGTCCAAAACAGAACTCCTTATCTCCCAGCCAAACCCTGTACTCCCCCGACTTTCCCATAACTGTAGATGGCACCAACAGCCTTCTTGTCTCACTAAGCCATGACCTTGGAGTTCTCCTTGACTCCTCTCTCTCATTCAAACCACATACTCAATCCATCACTAAATCCTGTCAGTTCACCTTCACAACATCACCAAAATCTGCTCTCTCCTCTTCATTCAAACTGCTATTGCGTTAATACAAACACTGATCCTATCCCGCCCTGATTACTGAATCAGTTTCCTGGCTGACCTCTCAGCCTCCTGTCTCTCCCCACTCTAGTCCATATTTCACTCTGCTGCCCAGATCATTTTGCTAAAGAAATGTTCAGGACTTATTTCCTCACGCCTTAAGAAACTCCAGTGGTTGCTCATCCACCTCCACATCAAACAAAAACTCCTCACCATTGGCTTTAAAGCACTCAATCACTTTACCCTGTTCTACCTTACCTCATTCTTCTATTACAATCCAGCCTGCACACTTGACTCCTTAATGCCCTCCTACTCACTGTTCCTCTCACCCATATCCTCCCTCTTGCTTGGAATGCCTTCCGTTTTCATATCTAAGAGAAAATTACTCTCTCCACTTTCAAAGACTTAAGGAAGGCACAACTTCTCCAGGAGGCCTTCCCTAACTAAGTCCTCATTTCCTCTTTTCCCACTCATTTCTGCATCACCCTGATTTGCTTCTTTTATTTACCCCCTCCCTCGGCCCCACAACACTTATGCACATATCCGTATTTTACTTATATTAATATCTGTCTCCTCCTCTAGACTGTGAACTCACTGTGGGTAGGGAAGTTGTCTACCAACTTTGTTATAGTATTGTCTCACAAGTGCTTAGAACAGTGCTCTGCACACAGTAAACACTCAATAAATATAACTGACTGATGTGTAATCAATGTGTATCAGCACTTCTTACTTAAAAATGTAACTGTTAAACATTAATCAATAAAATAAACCTTCACTAAATGTTTTCTTTTAAAGAAAACATAGCAAATAATTTGTTTAAAAAGAAAGTAAGGTTCTTGAGAATTCAAAGATGAAACAAAAATCCACATATCTCTGACCAGAGAATGATTCCTAAAATTTGCAGTATTCCAAATAAATTAGGATAAATTCTCCCCTGCTTAAAGGAAGAAGTCCAAATCTGTGTGATTCCTGAGATCTTACTATCATCAACACAAGCAATTAATGCTTCAATATCCTGTATGACTTGAATTACATTCATCTTAAAGTGTAAAGGAATGGGTTCAGTTTTTGAGGTATTACTGCAAATACAAACAGGATCATTTTCTTTGGCTCAGACCTGTGTCATTGGGAGAGTATGGAATATGTTCACTCCAGGAAAATGGAGGAATATTGCTTCAGATCATGTGTCACTACAGGGTTCTCATAAGATGATAGTGTTTTGAATCCAAAGATGTAAGCTGGTTTTCATTCTTCCCATTAGAACACTCCACCTAGCAAATCCAAACAAATCTGAAACCTATTGCCCAGAAGTAGCACAGGGTGAAATTGGCTCAGGGAAGGGAAGAAAATGCTTGATCCATTCTATTGGGAAAGGAAGTGGCAATTCTCTCACTAAAGCACGTTGCTACCCAATTTCTAGTTGCTTGGCTTTCAGCAAACCACAAGAGAGTCTAGTTCAGTTTACTCCTAAAAAAACTATGCAATAACCAGATCAGAACTATAGGTATTAAAATTTTAGCCATCTCTCCAAGAACTAAGAAAGTGAGGCAGTAACTTTCTCTGACTTAAAGGTATTTATAACTTCCCTTCTCAGAGCAGTATATTCTACTTGGAATTATCAGCTCAAGAAAATACAACAATTATCTGCTCTGCTACCAGGTGTTATTTATAAAATGAAACCATGCTAGAAGAGAGTAAGAAAAGGGAAAAATGCTATATAAAAACATGCTAGATAACACATGTCTCTCTTTATAGAAAACAATGCAAAGTTGGGAAGAAATAGTTGTCTACAACTACAGTGTCCTCACTCTTCCTTCATAGCTGAGAGGTTACAGCTCCCTCATCATCAAAGCCGTCCCTGAGACCACAACTGCAGGAAGCTTTCCTTGAGCAATCTCTAGGCTTCCTTCTGTGTATCTCCTATTTGCCCCCTTGATCTTTCCACCCCACTTATGTGCATAAGCTCTAAGGGAGTTGGAGTAATTTATACACTGTATTCCTCTATCTGCAATGTATTTGTGTCTGTCTCTCTGGCCAGACTTTAAACTCCTTGAGAGCAGTGATTCTGTCTTCTAATCCTCTTGCACTCGCTCAACTGCCTAGTAGAATGCTCTTCACATGGCATGTGCTCAGTAAATGCTGTTGATGAGGATGAACGCCAATCAAGGCACGCTTAACTGTTTTCCTTTGTATAGTTACATATCTGATCATCCATCTACCTTTAATCAATATCTCCCTCCTTGCTCCATCCTACCTACCTGTGTCTGTATGTGTGTGTGTGTGTGTGTGTGTGTGTGTGTCTTCTCGGTGTTCTCTGCCCACACCATAGCCGTACTTTATTTTTCTCTCCACAAGGTAAAAAAAAAGGAATCTAATCAACAGCAAAAATAAATCTCTCTATTTAAAAAACATAAACTTCCTTCAACCCTTAATCTTGGAAAAATGTCTATCTACCTACCCTGCGTTCCCTGTTTTTAAAGGGCAAAGCCTGGTCTTAATTAATAAATCAATAGTATTTAGTGGGAGTTGACTCTACAGAGCACTGTACTAAGTTTTTGGGAGAGCACAGTAGAGTTAAGAGACCTACCCATAAGGAGTAAATATGTTTATGTCTGTCTCTCCCAGAGTGCAAGCTTCTCGTGGGCAGGGCACATGTCACTTCATAATTCTGTACTTACCAAACCCTTAGTACAGTGAGGTGCACTGAGTGGGCTTTCAATCAATGCTAGAACAATAATATCCATGCAGATTATTAATGGTTAATAGGGGACAGCCAATGGCTGCATTATTGCCAGGGGGTAGTGAAGTCTTAGAGCTATTCCGATTAGAAGAATAGGGAATTAGCAAAACATGGCTCCAATTTACTGAATATGGAGCTATAGCCTAACCCACCACCAGGCTTGAGCTGCAGAAATAAAATGCAAATGGAGAAGATGAACTGCAAAATGACTCCTTACCTGATACTGCTGCAGAGGGGCTGCTAGGCTCTCCATAGCCAAACTCGTTGACTGCCACAACTCGGAATTCATA
Organism: Ornithorhynchus anatinus; assembly: GCF_004115215.2. NCBI lineage: Eukaryota > Metazoa > Chordata > Mammalia > Monotremata > Ornithorhynchidae > Ornithorhynchus > Ornithorhynchus anatinus. The sequence goes on from NC_041729.1 coordinate 38,320,729, forward strand.
ACTCACTCCTTGTTTAAGTTTATCCAGAGCAACTGTGTAGGAGGTAGCACTCCGAGGAATATCTTTCACAAACATGTCCCATAATCCTTCATCTATGTAGGAAACAATGAAAGGAGTTAAATAGTCCCTTTTTTGTGCTACACTATTGAAATTAATTGCTGTTTCCATTACTCATACAATACCACACAATTTACTCTAAGGCCATTTCAGGAATGGGCATCTCTGATTTTCCCCATTTTGACCATTTCTTTGGGGAAGGAGAGAAAGAGAGAGAGAGAGAGACAATAGGGATATTTGAAGTCCATTCATTCCTAATTTTCCCATCAGTTCATTTTTCAGGGCTACTGTATTATAAATTATTGTCATATAACTTCTATGTAGAACTTCTATAGAGCAGTGTGGTTCAGTGGAAAGAGCATGGGCTTGGGAGTCAGAGGTCGTGGGCTCTAATCCCGGCTCTGCCACTTATCAGCTCTGTGACTTTGGGTAAGTCACTTAACTTCTCTGTGCCTCAGTTACCTCATCTGGAAAATGGGGATTAAGATTGTGAGCCCCACGAGGTACAACCTCATTACCCAGCGCTTAGAACAGCATTTGGCACATAGTAAGCGCTTAACAAATACCAAAAATTATATGAGGCTTGAGAAAAGAAATCAATCAAGTGTTTTCACAACATATGACTACCAAAGAGAACATAATCAGCATTTGTCAGCACTGCAATATTTAAGAATTGTTCATTCTGTTATGATTATACTGATGAGTAATTGCAATATTTTCTACCCTTCTGAGAATTATTTCAAATAATTCATACAAATGTTGATTCTACATTTGCTTACAACTTACTTGCATACCCTGGGAATGGTACCTTGTTATGTTTCTTTATGGTATTTGTTAAGTGCTTACTATGGTCCAGGCACTCTACTAAATGCTGGGATAGATACAAGCTCATCGGGTTGGACACAGTCGCTGTTCCACATAGAGCTCAGTGTCTTAATCCCCATTTTTCAGATGAGGTAACTGAGAAGTGAAGTGATTTACCCAAGGTTACACAGCAGACAAGTGGTAGAGCCAGGATAAGAACCCAGTCCTTTCTGACTCCCAAGCCTGTGCTCTATCCACAAGACCACACTGCTTCCCTGCTTGGGGACTGTGCCTGCCTGGCAATTAAAAGAACTCCCACTGCTCCTCCTCCTCTTATTCTTCCACTGCAAGTACTAATTCCCTTATGTTTGGGCCATGAGATGGTCCCCCACCAGCCCTATTCCTATTTAATGAAAGCAGAGGCAGCCCCTAACCCAGGGGTTATGACAGACTTTTATTCTATATCATGTTTTTTTAATGGTACTTGATAAGTGCTTACTATATGTCAGGAACTGTTCTAAGCCCTAGGGTAGATATAAGTTAACTATATTGGTCGCAGTCCCTATCCCACATAGGGTTCACAGTCATAATGACTGAGAGGGTTTATTGCAATAGATATGAGTAGTTTCTTTTTTTAAAAGATGCTTCATCACTGATTGACTAATTCTACCTTCTGTTTGAGGCAAGCATTAATGGAACTTTCAAAATGGGCAAAAAATCTTCGAAGAGGTGAAATTTGCAATAGAAGACTGTTATGAGCTCTCTTGGGAAAATATACGAATTTGGAAGACACAAATGCTGTGAGCAACTTTATGTAAATGAATTCTTATGTTAATATATTTGGAGAGACATATCTTCATCAATTTAGATGTACTCTGCTAAGGCCCTATTGCACTGGGTATGGTCTGATTTAAATGGAACAATTTTAGAAGATAAGCTTTTAATCTGTGAATTGCCCTTTTGAGATTGCAAGGGAAGATCTTTGTCTTCATTTAAATATGAAAATTTTCCAGCAAAATTGTTATCAGCACTAGGAAACTCAAAAGGGGATTCATTGATTACAAGCTTTCATTTCTAAAATTCCTATTTGAATCAGAATAATGACCCCATATAACTTGCCATTGAGTCTTTTGCATAAGGGTGAGCAAAGCCACCCAGATACTCTTGTTATGTAATAGTATTTCAAAATTATGTAGTTTTTTTTTTTACACAATAAACTCAAAAAGACATATACTGGCCTTTAAAAAAGTATTGTGTAAACCTGTTTGCTTTTTTTCTTTCTAAAATTACATACAGTCAAGGAAGAGCAGAGTTTAAAAATTTTGATTTTAGGGTTGGCGGTAGAAAGCAGGCACATATTTTGGAGTTAGTTTGCTGCACATCTTTTGCATTAATGTTTGGATAATGTTTTTCCTGATAATGAAAAAAATCAATATTCCACCATTCCCTAAAGGATACATTTTATTTTAAGCATACTGTCATAGCTCCATGAATTGCACAAATATTTCATAAAACATTTTAAAATATTGATATGGTATCTCCACAAAGACTGATTTAGCTAGAAATCAATTTACAATGAGAAAGGAAGAAAAAATACAGGAGATAATTTTCCAACATCTGAACTAGAAAAGAAAAATCCATTCTTTTCTCCACCTTTTATTTTCCTTAATTGTTTCAGGGAAAGAATTAGTATACAGGGTATTTTCAATGCAAGTTATAACTCATTGGGCTATTTATCTCAGCTAATATTTACTACAAAATTATTGTCATAGATGAAAAAGAGCTTGGATGCTGTTCAACTGGCCATCCTATTTTCTCTCATGGATTGTGTTTCTAATTTATATTATAATGTTAAATATCTCAATAAATCAATGATGGAAGAAACTGTCTCCACAAATTATCAAGCAGTAACATTACAAAAACATTACCAGTAACGAGATTTCCACACTTATTTTATACCTCCCTAATTCCCAGTTTGCCGGATTTTGATGTCAATGAACTCTTAAGGAAGCAGGGACCCATTCTGGTAAAAAGAAACGGTATTTATAGGTGATATAAGTGATCTGTTTTTAAGATGATAATCCTCCTGGCAGAAGGGAAAATTTTTGAGTTGCTTTCTAACCTATGGGGCGTAACTTGCCAGTCAGGACTTTTCTCAGGGAAATTTGCATAAACTGGTATCTCAAAAAACAACAGAATTCCATTTCCTCAATCCAGAATAAAGATGGGAGAGAAGCGGGTCTTTATTCATTCATTCAATTATATTTATTGAGTGCTTACTGGGTGCAGAGCACTGTACTAAGTGCTTGGGAGATACAACAGAGTAAAAAACAGATTCCCTGCCCACAATGAGCTCTGAGCTGTGGAATTTAGTGATACGTATTCAGCACGCTGGCAGGCAGTGACTGACTTGGGGGGCAGGGAGGCAGGGAAGGGGTGGGGGAAGAGTCAGATCCCTTAAGCTTGTGCCTCAGTATCTCCATGTGCCAGGAGGGCCTGCTGTATGCCAGTCTTGGATCCTAGGCACTATAAAAATGCAAAGTTGCATTGCTGTGATTCACTAGAGCAGGAAAACCACAGAGAGAAATGAAATTTGAGACACATTCATCACTAAATAACACACCTAGCTTCTCCCACTCAATTACAAGTTAATGATGTGTAAGATTCAACACATCTGGCTACATGGTAGAGTAGCAAAGCCTGCATGCATTGCTTATTTCTCAAAAATCCAAAAAGCCTCCCCTTACCCGTGCTTCTTTTTGCTCATCATTTATCGACTGCAAAAGGGGAACTGCTAATGTTTAGACAAATGAATCTCTTCTTTCTACTATAAATGCTTCTTCACCATCTTCGGTTTCTGCTCACGAGAACATCAACCTCTCCCTTTCATCCTCAATTCCTCCCTCTGGGAGTCAGGAGTTGGGTGTGAGTGGAAAGAACGTTTGGATAAGCTTGGAAGCCATCACTCCTCCTTCCTAAATTCCATCTGAGCTCAGCTCAGGTACCCTTGTGGGTAACGCACTCCTTTTATCTCTCTGCGGCACTGATCAGGGCCGAGCACTGCAGGTATCAGGCTGGATGCTATACCAACACAAAAGTTTGATTTCATGGATAATTAAGCAGGGTCTCCATGCTGAATAAAAGTGTCATTCACTAATCGAGACCTCTGGTTCTGCCAACACAGCCGACCAACAAATGACTGTCAACCTGGAGCTGGGAGTAGATGGAAACCCGTCAATTGCTTATTTCATAAACGTGGCTGTTTTTTCCTGTTGTACAAAGGCCAAATCAGACTTTGAAACTGAACTGTAGCACACAGGCAGATTGATGGTGGATTAAATTTGGGAATAGTAAATGGTGCATAAAAAATGTCTTCTGATCCGCTTATTATTCAAGGCAGTTCAAAAAGAAGGTAGACAAAATGAATACACTTAAAAACTAAAAAAAAAAAAGTTTGGGCTTGACCCAAACCACTCCAAGAGAGAAATGCATCATGATGCATGACAAAACATCAACAAATGTGTTTGGGGTGAAGGGAAAAAAAACAGAGAGCTATGGGCATGAGTTTGAACTGCATCTGCAGCTTTTACTTTGAATCTGCTGACTGCTACAGCTTTATGGATGCATTCAATACTTTTGAAACTCCTGAATTCCCATCTTTGCTCATTTTACAACTCGATGAAAAGAAAACGAGCAAATGAGTGGGAAGGGAAATCCAAAACGCTTGCAGAGTTCCAGGGGGCACACCCGGAGAATATAAAAAAAAACTCCTTAAGCCCTAAGCAATGGAGGAGAAGCAACTTATTGAGCTGAAGCATCAGATACATCTCTTCAGAACAATTCCCATTTCTGGCCTAAATATGTTATCTGTAAGAAACAACGCAAGCTCTGCCTGCATCGTATACATCCTAAATATGTATTTCATGGTTGCTTTGGAGGGGAAAATATATTTATAGTTCCGTTAGGCCACTTTCAGTCTATTGTGTAAATATGTAAATTATGCTGCATGATCTACACAGTAAAATGCCTTAAGATAATTTGTGTAAATAAATCATCTGCATATGTGCAGTACACAATTTTCAAACTTAAATTTTTCCACTGGTTTTTAGGGAACTTTTTTGCCCGAGTACTGAAAGAAATTTACACATTCCCAGAAGATGAATCTATCAAAGAGACTGGTAATGAAGGAAATCAAATTGAGTTTTTCTGTCCCGTGCGCCCATCGACTGCTGTTTTCTAAGCATGAGAAGGGAAACTGATCTTAGACTGAAGCTGCTAATTCCATCAAAGGGTATTTGTGAGTAGTTGGATGGGTTCTCGTGGTGCCAGGAAGAGATGTGTGCATTTTCAAAAGTTTGATCAAGGGTGAGGAAGGGCAAGAGGAGGTTTTCTTATTGCAGGTTGGTGCCTCAAGCTGATGTCTCTTCCCTTTTCGGACTGATGATAATGATAACGGGCAGCTTTGTCTCCTGAATGCTTGAGGTGTATTTGGTTAAGTCACCGAGGTTGCCATCAGGCAGGTCAATCTACACTAGGAAAAAGGAGCGACCCTGAGGGAAATATAAATAGCCCAGGTGTTGCTGAAAATTCAGGCAGGGAGAATGTGGCAAGTGGAAGGAGAAAAGAATGACACTTGCTTCTCTAGCCACTTCCTTCCCTGCCTCAGAGCAGTTCAGTGGAAAAAAATGAGATGATGCAGCAATTAATATTTGGGGTAATGAGGCCTGTAATAGATAACAGCTGAGATCCAAAACCTTAAGGTAATGGCAAGGTGTTCAAATATTGACAACACAGAAGCACTTTTCATTTGATGATTTGATACTGCTGCCCTGGTCACAGAACTAAGGGTGGCTTATCTTTCTGCGTTTGGAGAGGAAGATCTCAACTGAAGGAGACCTCTTTGATTCACTGAATGATCAGAAAAGGAAAATTGCTGAAAATCTGCATTCGGCCTTTTCATCTGCACACAGTAAGTACTTAATAAATACTATGAGTACTACTATCGTCATCAGTCAATCAGTGGCATTTGTTGAGTGTTTACTGGGCAGAGCACTGTACTAAGCGCTTGTAAGAGGACACTGCTGTGTGACCTTGGGCAAGACACTTAACTTCTCTATGCCTCAGTAACCTCATCTGTAAAATGGGGATTAAAATGGTGAGCCCCACGTGGGACATCCTGATTACCTTGTATCTACCCCAGTGCTTAGAACGGTGTTTGGTACATAGAAAGCACTTAACAAATACCATCGTTCTTATTATTACAGTTCATCAGAATTGGTAGACATGTTCCCTGCCCATAAGGAGCTTTCAGCCTTCTACCACTCTCTACATTTTCTCAGTTTCATTCACTGACATCCCTTCTGTGGGCCATCCTTTGCCTCACCACTCCTTAACTGTGGGTGTTTGGCAGGGCTCTGATCTGCGTCCTCTCTGCGTCCTCTACGCTTCTTGCTCTACACTGTTTTGGAGAATTTGCCTAGCTTCAGCGATTAGCATTTTAACACTCAAACCTGAAAAGCAACTTGAGGAAGGCTTTGTCTTTGATGCAATAGTGAAATGCATTCAAACTATAAACATCTGAAAGCAAAACCAACCCTTCAGGCTCTTCAGCACACTTTTGTATTACTCTGTTTATCTGCTATTATTTTATCTTGTTGTTTCTGTAAGCTGCCTGTGGGCAGGGAGCATGTCTACCAACTCTGCTGTAGTTTCCCAAGCACTTGATACAGTGGTCTGCACACGGTAAGTGGTCCAGAAATACAACTGATTGATTGATTGATATCCATTCCCTTACTCTAACCTACAATATATTTATCAATTTATGACTGTCTTCCCAAGGAAATAGTAAGGTCTTTGAGAATAGGGGTTGTGTCTTTTTCACTTCTTTTCTGATTCATAAGCACCTAGTAAAATATTCTGCACCCACAAGTGCTAAAATTAATGATGAAATTATGTTAGGGTGTGCCTAATAATGAATAATCATGGTATTTGATAAGCACTTACTATGTGCCAAGCACTGTTCCAAGTACTTGAGGTAGTTAATAATGTCTGATGCAGTCCCTAACCCACAATCTAAGTAGGAGGGAGAATGCATAAGTGTCTATTTAGTCTGAGGTCCTCTGGCCATCAAAATCTGGATTGCCTTGGCTAATATTACTAGAGAAGTGCTCTTTGGGGCTTTCAGATCATTGGAATCCATTTCCTACCTGAAGGCTTTGCCTCTATAATAAAGCCAGTCGTGGGTGTGTCTCCAGAATTTCCCTCTGTCCACTGCAAAATCAGATCAGAGGCTGATTTTGAAACGAAAATATCTTGAGGAGAACCAGGAGATCCTGAGAAGTCAAAAACACACAACAAAAAAACAACCAAAAAACAACCCAGGGTTAGAAAACCAGACTTTGCAAAAGTTTCTTCATCCCCTCATTTTGTATTCTGGACTTCAGTGAATCTCTAATGGATAGAGAGACAAACTTTGCTGTTTAGAAACAAGCATAAATTGATTTAATTGTTCAATGACACAACTTCAATCAATCCCATCCAACTCTTATCCAAAGTCTTCAGTTGAAAAATCCTAGGGTCTATTTTACTGGGGAAGTGGATGACCAAGGAGATAAGAAAGCTCTTCCCTTCTGCTGCCATCAACTTTCTGAATTAAGACTCGCACAGCATCATCAACACATAACTAATGCCTTCCTGGGGAAAACCCCTTCAGGCAGAGCTATAGGGCATTCTGAGGAGAGAAACACAATCTAGGTTTTGGGTGAGGGAGGGTAGAGTTAATCTAAATTGAAAAAAAATAATCAGGGGATAGAAATTAGGGTAAAATTTGTTACCCCTGCCAAAATAATTTATACCTTAATTACTATACCAAGCAACTAGACTACCCCATTTTTGTTTTGGATGCCCTTCTTGATAATGCCCAAAATTTTGCTGGTTCTACTGAAGTAATTAGCATTTTAACACTGAACTTGAGGACACTTTTGTCTTTGATGCAAGAATAAACAGCATTAAAACCATGAACATCTGAATTTATTGCCACAACTATTTTACTAGGTATTCTAAAACTCATCTAAACTAAAAGCAGATGGCAGAAAGAGGCATTTTTAGTGGATTCCAACTGCAGTAAAGGGATATGACAGGAACAGGGGTGTGGGATGAGAGATATCGACAGAAGTGATAATCTAGCAAGAGGGAAGGAGAGAATATGGGGAAAAGTGATGGGTTGATGTCATATGTGTACAGGAGATTATGCAGAGAATAGTTAAATTTATATGTTCAGCTATTATTTTTACTAATTTTAAAAAAGAGCTATGCCTCAATTAGGACACATTCTGACTGTGACTACATTAGCATTTGTGCTGCACTGAAAAAACAAATAAAACCTGATTGACATTTTTCTATGATGGCTGCTCCAAATTTTAAGCAAGATAACAAGGGATGAGGAAGTGCTATGACTATCTGTGCATCAAACAAATTTCATTTATTTCAAGAGAAGTAGAGCAGACAGGCAGAAAGATCTTCTTGGCAGTTGAAGAATTTTGTGTGAAGCCCCTCCTCTCAAGCCAGACTACTTTTGCCATGTCAATTTCTAGCCCTTGAAAAGACTAAATTAGTAATACAAATGTTCCTCTGCTTCATAGAGGTGAGGGAAATCCAAGGCTATTGCTTGTAAAGTTATCTGACATCCTCAGATGAATGGAAGTACTAAAATTTTTTTTGAGAGAGGGATATTGAACAATTTGAAATGTAACTACCATTTGGGTTAGAAAGGGGGTCTTCAATTTATGGCTTTAGTACCCACCTTTCCTGGCTTCTTTTGGGGCTGAGAATGGCTCTTGAGGAGGGTCTTGGGCTACATCAGGGCTCCAGGAGGAAGTACCACTAGTGCAAATCCAGTAATCTCCTCGGCTCCCCTGACTCCCTTTCCCCTCTGTTGCTTCCCCTTCTCTCCCTTCCTCTCCCCTCATTCATTCTCCTCCTCTCCCCACTCACATCCCTTCTCTCAATAATTTATTTCAATTTCTCCCTGTCTCCCTTTCTAGACTTTAAGCTCCTTGTGGGCAGGGAAAATATCTACCAATCTGTTTTATTTTACTCTCCCAAGTGCTTAGTACAGTGCTCTGCACAGAATAAGCATTCAATAAATACCACTGATTGATGGATTGCTTCGCTCCCTTCCCTGGTTCCTTTTCTTTTTCTCCCACCCAATGCTGTCCCCTTCTACCTACTTTCTCCCTCCCCCATTACTCCCCTCTTGTCCTTCGCCTTTCCCATCCTTGCTGTCAGACACAACTGTTGCTATGAAGTGGTTGCATGGTACAATGACGTCATCACATTGTGCTGTGTGCAACATGATACAATGATGTCATGTGTCCTGTGGGGGTAGGGGAGCATATATTATATGGCTTTTCATGCACCAACTGCTCCAACTTCATTTTGTTTGGCTCTTCTGCAAAAAATGTTGCTGCTCCTTGGGTTTGAGGATAACTTTGAGGGAAAGATGTTCATAAATGCTTGTGAAAGTTTCTAAGACTGGCAATCCCTTCCGCGTCCGTTTATGATTATTTTTATTGTTTCTCCAGTTATTTCAAATTTGGCATTCTATTTTTTCTCTGTTTATTTTCCTAGCATCTTTCCTTTCACAGGAAAATTTGATCAAAAATTCATATTTTGAGCTTCCTCAGCACCAGGCAATATTCACAGGTGTGTGAATTGTTTCACAGCCACTATAACAGGCTCATTCTACTACTCTCCCTATTTATTGACCTGATCAAACAAACCCAGACTCACTCTTTCACCAAGTTGAGCCTTTCTATCTTCTAGGTGGTAGCTTGACTGTAAGGGTAAGGTCATGCCTCCTGACCCTACTGAACTTGCCCGAGTATTTACGAACAGACTAAGTGCTTCACGACCACTGATCCGTATCGTCTATGTAATGGACCATTTCAATGGGCTTCCTTAGAAATACAGTTCATTCATTCAATAGTATTTATTGAGCGCTTACTATGTGCAGAGCACTGTACTAAGCGCTTGGGATGAACAAGTCGGCAACAGATAGAGACAGTCCCTGCCGTTTGACGGGCTTACAGTCTAATCGGGGGAGACGGACAGACAAGAACAATGGCACTAAACAGCGTCAAGGGGAAGAACATCTCGTAAAAACAATGGCAACTAAATAGAATCAAGGCGATGTACAATTCATTAACAAAATAAATAGGGTAACGAAAATATATACAGTTGAGCGGACGAGTACAGTGCTGTGGGGATGGGAAGGGAGAGGTGGAGGAGCAGAGGGAAAAGGGGAAAATGAGGCTTTAGCTGCGGAGAGGTAAAGGGGGGATGGCAGAGGGAGTAGAGGGGGAAGAGGAGCTCAGTCTGGGAACGCCTCTTGGAGGAGGTGATTTTTAAGTAAGGTTTTGAAGAGGGAAAGACAATCAGTTTGGCGGAGGTGAGGAGGGAGGGCGTTCCGGGACCGCGGGAGGACGTGACCCAGGGGTCGACGGCGGGATAGGCGAGACCGAGGGACGGCGAGGAGGTGGGCGGCAGAGGAGCGGAGCGTGCGGGGTGGGCGGTAGAAAGAGAGAAGGAAGGAGAGGTAGGAAGGGGCAAGGTGATGGAGAGCCTCGAAGCCTAGAGTGAGGAGTTTTTGTTTGGAGCGGAGGTCGATAGGCAACCACTGGAGTTGTTTAAGAAGGGGAGTGACACGCCCAGATCGTTTCTGCAGGAAGATGAGCCGGGCAGCGGAGTGAAGAATAGACCGGAGCGGGGCGAGAGAGGAGGAAGGGAGGTCAGAGAGAAGGCTGACACAGTAGTCTAGCCGGGATATAACGAGAGCCCGTAATAGTAAGGTAGCCGTTTGGGTGGAGAGGAAAGGGCGGATCTTGGCGATATTGTAGAGGTGAAACCGGCAGGTCTTGGTAATGGATAGGATGTGTGGGGTGAACGAGAGGGACGAGTCAAGGATGACACCGAGATTGCGGGCCTGCGGGACGGAAGGATGGTCGTGCCATCCACGGTGACGGAGAAGTCTGGGAGCGGACCGGGCTTGGGAGGGAAGATGAGGAGCTCAGTCTTGCTCATGTTGAGTTTTAGGTGGCGGGCCGACATCCAGGTGGAGACGTCCCGGAGGCAGGAGGAGATGCGAGCCTGAAGGGAGGGGGAGAGGACAGGGGCGGAGATGTAGATCTGCGTGTCATCTGCGTAGAGATGGTAGTCAAAGCCGTGAGAGCGGATGAGTTCACCGAGGGAGTGAGTGTAAATGGAGAACAGAAGAGGGCCAAGAACTGACCCTTGAGGAACTCCGACAGTTAAAGGATGGGAGGGGGAGGAGGCTCCAGCGTAGGAGACCGAGAATGATCGGCCAGAGAGGTAAGAGGAGAACCAGGAGAGGACAGAGTCCGTGAAGCCAAGGTGAGATAAGGTATGGAGGAGGAGGGGATGGTCGACAGTGTCAAAGGCAGCAGAGAGGTCAAGGAGGATCAGAATGGAGTAGGAGCCATTGGATTTGGCAAGAAGGAGGTCATGGGTGACCTTAGAGAGAGCAGTCTCGGTAGAGTGGAGGGGACGGAAGCCAGATTGGAGGGGGTCTAGGAGAGAATGGGAGTTAAGGAATTCTAGGCATCGATTGTAGACGACTCGTTCTAAGATTTTGGAAAGGAAGGGTAGTAGGGAGATAGGACGATAACTGGAGGGGGAAGTGGGGTCAAGAGCGGGTTTTTTTAGGATGGGGGAGACGTGGGCATGTTTGAAGGCAGAGGGGAAGGAGCCCTTGGAGACTGAGTGGTTAAAAATAGAAGTTAAGGAAGGGAGGAGGGCAGGGGCGATGGTTTTAAGAAGGTGAGAGGGAATGGAGTCCGAGGCGCAGGTGGAGGGGGTGGCACTTGCGAGGAGGGAGGAGATCTCCTCTGAGGATACTGCAGGGAAGGATGGGAAAGTAGGGGAGGGGGTTGTTGGGGGGGAGGGGAGAGGCGGAGGGGTGACTTTGGGGAGCTCAGACCTGATCGTGTTGAAATACAGTGTGTCTCTGTTGTCGAGTTACCATGTTGCAGTTGACTAGAGGTACGTTACCTGATAATGGAGTTTCACTTACCCTCAGCTGGGCCGGCTGTGACGTTGGCTTGTAGTTCAGGCCCATAGGAAATGGTTCTGGCCTGCACTCTGAAGAAGTAGGTCACTCCTTTCGTAAGATCCCGCACCTTCAACCAGCGCTGCCAATTTCCTTTAATGTTCACAGTTACTACCTTGCTCACTCCTAGTACATCCATCCAGGATGAAAAGCAAAGAAAGGTCTCAATAGAGAGAAGCAATTGAGTGTAGTTTATTGGGCTGAGATAAGTAAAATTATCTTAGAGTTTACTAAGAAAGTATTTCTTACAATTAGCAGAAGTTTAAGTAGTGATAATAGCCAATTTTCAGCACAGATAAGCGTAATTAGAGTTTAAGCTTGATAAGTGGGTACTGACAAGAAAAAAACCTTACAACACAACTGGGAAATTATCAAGAGACTGCACATAACCTCACTAATTACAATGGGAAGGGAGGAGGAGGAAAACAAAGTGAATCAAAAGCTACTGAGCCTCCTGTGAGATTGCATTACTCTGCTATATGTCTTCAAGCTAGACACTTTATAAGATGTTTTTGGAGGAAAATTGTTTGTTTCCAGGCACCTACAAGAGTGAAACTGTGATTTCACCATTTCCTGTTATTTACATATTTCACTCCTGTTGTGTTGACTCATATACTAAAAGTATTTCAAAATTTACACATTTTGGGGAGATGTAAAAATCCATAACAAGGCTTAAAGCAGGAAAATATCAGTTGATACCTTTGTCTGTCACAAGTTTACAGATGGGATTTTGCTGGCAAGTTATCTTGAAGTGCAATTATTTTGCTTTTTCAAATTCCATCCTACTCCCCAGAGCAATAACACCGGACGCTTGGCGTTTCAGACTTCTCTCTCACCAGGAGGTAACAAATCTAGCCAGGCCTTTCCCATCACAAAGTGTCATCGTTTTATTTATTTAGCCGATTTTAAAACTGTGCCCTGCATTTCAAACCCTCAGGGAACAATCACATAAAAATACCTCTGTTTAACACATTTTAAGAAACATCAAAATAGCAACTGTTGAAAATACTGCTAAACCCTATGGAAAACTCAAAGATTCCCCGAACTGGCTAGATGACTAAATTGTGCTCATGCAGACAGAGTGAAATAGAGGACCAGTGAAACTGTCCATATAAATCAGGATCAAAGTTCCAAAACTGAAGAAAAACTTTGAACTGAATAATCCATTGTGAGATTTTCATTTATCAAATTCACAGGGTAAAAACTCAGCTCTGCACTTCACTTTGCTTGTGCAGATATGTTTTTGGGTAAACTCAGTGAGTAGTACGGGAAGCTTTTGCCTCACTACAAAGGGAGTCTCTGACTTGACTGGCTCTCCCAAGTAGAGTCACAGCCATCTCTGAACACCCTCTGTGTATAGCCCTAAGGCATTTTTTCCCCTTAGAATAATCCATTAGTTTATCTTTAACCTGGGTTCTTCTTAAATTTCCATGTCCTGCATTTGATTTTTGTCCTTATGACCTAGCTAGACAACACCACAGATGTGCTGTCACTTGTTTCTATACCACAGAATTTGATTGTAAAGCAAGTTTGCTAATTCTTTAAATGATTTACTTGGTATATGATATAGTGACTGGTATGTCCTCATAAAAGACAAAATCTCTCGGGCATCTCATCAACATAGGTAACAGGAGGACCTCAAAGTGCTATGTAACTGGTGCTAACCAAATTTTGGGGTTCAGTCATCCCCTCTCACACCCTCCTAGTCCAAATGGAGGACTTGACAGTGCTCTTAATAATTATGGTGCTTATTAAGCACTTATTATGTGTTAAGTACTGAGGTAGATACACGATTACCAGATCAGACACTGTCCCTTTTCCACATAGAGCTCACTATTTTATCTATTTTATCTCCATTCAACAGATGAGGAAAATAAGGCCCAGAAAAGTGAAGACATTTGTCCAACATCACACGAGACCAATGGCGGAGTTGGGAATACAGCCTGAGTCTCCTGACCTCTAGTCCAATGTCCTTTCCACTAGGCTACGCTGCCTTCCATGATGCACTTGTCACTCTTGGGCTTTCCTTTGAAAGCATTATATGCCCCATGCAATCCCAGGAAAATTCAACCAAAAATGTTAACCGCCTTTCTCCATTCAGAAAAGAAAATGCTACCGATCGGTATCCTTATTACTTATGGAAAGAGTTTAAAGTGAATCAGCAGAGGATGAAATGACTCCATCGGATCTAATTCTGCCAAATTAGACAGCCCGTTGGAAAACCAGCAAGCTCCCTTGAATAGAATCAATATTAATGATGCTGTCCCCAAACATTTTCATCTTTCTGAGCTCATCTTTAAAATAATTTTACATTTAATTTGAGAAAAAGAGCTCTCTTTCCCTGGTAGATTGCTTTCTACTTTAATATTTTTTTGGCTGGCAAGCACAATTAATCAGGCAGGATTATGTCTGGTGGGAGCTTTGACATGCCATTTGAAAACAGCACCCACAGATTTAAAACAAAAATCTATAAAATTGCCATTTAACATTTTTAGCATTTTTTTTACACAGCACTACACACCACGATCACACAAGCATCAACAGAGTGTACTGGATCTCTTACTCGCCATAGCAACAGTCTCAAAGAGACTGAGCACAGGATGTTTCGTAGTTATATGGCAGGAAATCTGATACAGTCCATGTGCAGAGATTAGAGTAGCACAGAAACACAAGTTTCCTAAACTCTGCATTAACAAAGAGAGTAATGAAGAAGAGCAGTAACTTCTTCTAGTACACAAAGACCTTTTGCAAAGCCAAGGACATGAACTGGAAAGAAGTTCTTACAGAATTTACAGAGAGCTTTTTCTAAGGCCAGAAGTACTAATGGTTATTCCTGTCACCTGTGGATTTTTAACATTAGGGAGACAGAAAGGGCAGAGGAGGAAAGTGTCTGAGTATTTGCATAAGGACAGCGATGATATGATACATACAATTGATTGATTGACAGGCATCTCCTCCAGTGACTGTCTTACCTTGGACAGGTGCTAGGGGTTCATAAACCACTCGATAACCCTGCAGGATTCCATTTGCTGCTGTCGGTTCTCCCCAGGAAACATTAAGGGTCGTGGAAGTAATTTCTGAGAATGCCAGGAAACTGGGAGCGTTAGGGGCTGAAAGAATGACAATTGCAGTGACTTTTATTAGGGATATTTCATGGGTCACTTTGGTATATACAAAATTCTAGGTAATGTAAAATTTGATTTATCATCCACTAAAGACTAAAAACCAGGAGATAACAGGATTTATTGATCAATGCAGAATCCCACATAATCAGGAATATAGACCATTCCAATTCAAATATAAAATCGTAAAATCTTCAAAAGCTTGAAGAAAAGAGGCTTGAAGAAGGAAATGACAATGATATAAAAATGAAAATGGATGAAAACAGAATAGGAAATGGGGGAAACTTCATTTCCTCAGGGCCCCTGGAGTGTTTCTGAGGGATTTTCGTTTTGCCTACTTTGAGTGGAAAGAAGGCCCACGAAGAAAGAATTATAACTAGATGAACTGCAAACAATTTAAAGGTTTTGTTGGCTACAGACTGGATGCCTATCCACATCTCTTCTCTGTTGAAGTGAGGATGGAAATCTCAAGAGAACAGATGGTCTCATATGAGTTCCAATATTCCTTGGTTCCCACTTGGACAAAATTATTACAAGAATGAATTGCCTGCTCTGTGACATGTTATTGTATTTCCCCTTCTGTCTGGAGAGGTAAAGGGAAATTAATCGAACCTCTTTGCAAGCCTTAAAGGACTAGGATATTACTTTCAGAAAAGGTTTTGATGGATTATATACATATATAGATACAGACATCTTCCTTGAGACTGAGCTCGACTCCTTAGAAGGAACTTTCTTCTCTCCTCTTCCCTTTTTTCTTCTTTTCTGGGGGAAGTGAGTACTTTCCTGTCAGGCATTCACTGAGCCAAATTCTTCTGGTTCTGTGTTAGGCTCCTTTAGAGTCTGCACTGACTTCTTCACATCATTAAGTTACTACTTAGCAAGTTGCTCCCTCAGTGTGGCAAATAGTACCCGTGAGACCTAAAGAGTTAATGCTGCTTCCCAAAGTGCTGAATTTCAAATTAAGGAATAGCTCAGACTCTAGGAAGATATCCCTAAT
Source organism: Ornithorhynchus anatinus (assembly GCF_004115215.2). Classification (NCBI taxonomy): domain Eukaryota; kingdom Metazoa; phylum Chordata; class Mammalia; order Monotremata; family Ornithorhynchidae; genus Ornithorhynchus; species Ornithorhynchus anatinus. The sequence goes on from NC_041729.1 coordinate 38,336,834, forward strand.
TTTAAGCCTGCTTCTTTGAGAAGGAGCATTAACTCTTTAGGTCACTAGGGTACTATTACCTGCACTGAGGGAATAACTCACTGTAAAAATCCAATGTAGTTTTTTTCCTACAGTGTCTAATTAACTTAGGCATTCACTGAGCCAAATCGCTCTGGCAATTCTGGTCCCAAGAGGAAAGGACTCAGCTTCCCCCGACTCCCCTCTCAAAAAAAAAATGGTGAAGGAGAAGAGGAGGGAAGAAAAACAAGTTATGGAATATATTTCCTCAGAAAATAATAAGGGATTACTCTTTGAGGGGACTCACTTGGGAGACCATCAAACAGGCAAAGCACTGTAAGCCCCTTGAGGGCAGAGATCACATTTACCAACTCTACTGCGCTATGCTCACCCCATTGCTAAGTCCATTGCTCTGCACACAGACAGCACTCATTAAGTACTAGCGAATGATTACATTTTTAGGAACCAGGATCTATACTTATGAAGAAATCTAAAAATGATGACAATTTCAAGGAAGGGTTTAGAGCTAAAGCCTTCAATACTGCTGCCTAGTCAATCTCAACTGTCTTCAGTTTTACATTGGTAAATGGACTTTGCTTCACTGAAACATTAGTTTATGAACTAAAATTGAGTGGCAAAGCTGCCACCTATCTGAGAACTCTTCAAGTTCAAGAAGCATTATGTATTCTCCATCTAAGCAAATAAGAGCTTGTGGAGCTTGAGGTAGGCTGAAATACACACTGAATCATCTCAGTGGCAGTGTTTGTGTTCTCATTAGAAGACTACATTTTCTGTATTTTTGTATTCTGAATTTTCTGTAACCAGAATGTGCATGGTGCTCACTCATACTTAAGGCCAATCCAATTTGCTGTAGACTTGTAAGCTCGCTGTGGGCAGGGAACATATCTAACAGCTCTGTCATACTGAGCTTTCCCAAGTGCTTACGACAGTTTTCTGCCCACAGAAAATGCTCAAAAATATGATTCATCAATTGATTAATCTAACCCTTACAAGGAAAGCTCCATGTACATGACTGTGACATTTCTGAAACAACAGATCAGTGGTCCCACCCCAGGGCGTGTCAGGGAACCCTGATGCTGGCGTGTTCATGGGGACTGATTGGTTGCCTCTGGAACTCATCATATTGGTACTCAACTATTTGTGTGACTGGGGGTCTTTTTGCTTCTGGATCTCTTACTTCTTCTTCTCCCTCTGGGTGGTCTCAGAATCCAGACAGTGGAGCAGAGGGGAAGGAGGGTAATGAGCTGGAAACCACATATACCCTTAGGCTTGTAGAGAAGCACACCCAAGGTACAGATTTAATATTTTGTCTTCGTAGGCCTCACTTGAATTGTGTTAAAATAACTCTTGTCCACTCATTTTAATTAAAGAGTAGGGCTGCGATGACCATCAAACAGCAAAGAGAATATGCTCAGATTATTTAAAGAGATTGGGAGTTAATAGTTTTAAGAGGTGAGAAAGGACAGCTGCAGATAGAAAGGGTGGAATTAAAGAATAGGTGGAAGGCTCTTCAAGCCTTAGACGTCTACATTCATAGATGCGAATCCCACATTACTGTGGAAGGAGGGAAACCTCAGTTATACAATATGCTTCCAAACCCATTCAGCCCAACTGCCTTTTTGTTAGATCGGAAACCATCTCCTACCGGCCTGATATGTCGTCCCCAGCCTGGGGCTGCTTTTCGGTCCATCCCCTGCTGCATTGAAGGCCGATATGCTAACCAAGTATTTGGTATGGCTGGTCAGGTTTTTCAGTTTGATTGTTGTCTCTGGGAGGAAAAGAACCTTTATTTTTTCTGTCGTGTTAGAGTTGTCCTCTTCCTGGTAATAAATCTATTGAGAAGAGAAAAATCATGAAAGGTGGAGTCTGAGGAGGGTGAGCTCATTAGAATAATAGTTCCCATTAAGGCCGTCATCTTCCGCTATCACTGAGACAGCAAGGGTGACACTCACACTGTGGGCCAGATCTCTGGCCAACAAACAGTGACTCTCCCCGACTTCACAGATTTATCGAAGGCATATCTCCTCCAAGAGGTCTTTCCTAAGCCCTCATTTGTCTTCCACTCCCTTCTGTGTTACCCTGACTTGCTCCCTTTATTCATTCTGCCACCCTTTATTCATTCAGCCTCCCAAGCCCCATATCTGTAATCTATTTATTTTTATTAATGTATGTGTCCCTCTGGACTATAAGTTGGTTGTGGGCAAGGAATATGTCTGTTTACTGTTGTATTGTACTCTCCCCAGAGCTTAGTACAATGCTCTGCACAGAGTAAGCACTCAATAAATACTGACTGACTGAAGACAGGGAGCCAGGCAAGCAGAAGAGACAGCTTCTTACATCATCAGCATCATCTTATCTTCCTCTGTTGCTCCTTCAGGTCATTAGAAGGAGAGGAAGGCCAAGGGACTTTGGTTGTGCACTGGAATCTAAATTGTTTCTCCAACTACAATTGACTAGCTGGTAGATTTGTTGCACCCAAAACTCAACCTGATCCCCTGAATAACAACAGCTCAGACCCAGAGAGAGTCTATTTTCAGGGTGGATGTGTGTGAGTGTAACTACATCTATCTTTTCTCTGTTCTCAGTGTTGACAGTGAGCTAGAACTGGAAAGACACAGGCAATGAACAACTCATTCCACACCAAACACAAAAAGACTATCCTTTGTTGTTCTGGATGTAATTCTCCTTTGCAGCATCTGTTACCGTTTGCAAATACACCTCTGCACGTGTTTGTGTATGACCATCTATCTGCTCTTCATTCTCTACTGATGACAGTGAGATAGAACTGGAAAGACATGTGCAGTGGACAATTCATTCTGCACTGTGCAAACAAAAAAAAATATATTCTTTGCTGTCCTGGATGCAGTTCTCACTTGCAGCATCTGTTACCATTAGCAAATCTGCTCCTGGAAGGCTCCACTCAAAGAGAGATGCCCCCCCCCGCTTCAGATGCTACATCCCAATCTGGCCAGATTGCTCAAGTGCTGTAGTTGTCTAATGAAATGGTTCCAGAAGCCACAGATGCCTTCTGAGTGGTTCAGGTCTTTCGCTGTGTAGAAGATTGGAAACTATTACAGTTTTTGGTCTTCAATTAGTTATAAGGCATCAATCAGTGATAATTTTTTGAATGTTTATTCTGTGCAGAGCACAGTAATAAGAATTTGGGAGAGCAGGATAGACTAAATAGTCACAAACTCTGTCCTCAAGGAACTTACAATGTAATGGGGGGGTACAGGCAAAAAATAAATAACAGAGAGCAGAAGCAACTGAGTATAAAGATTTGTACATATGTATGCTATGAGTGGGGTAGGGTGAATAGGTGCTCAGGGGATACAGATTCAAAACTCCAAGGCGACATATTAGGGAAGGAAAGTAGAATGTAGAGATGAGAGATCAGTGTGAAGGGCTTCCTGGAAAATATATAATTATATTAGGGCTTCGAAGATGGAGGCAGTAGAGATCTGGGGGATGTGACAGGAGAGGGAAATCAAGGCGGAACGGAAAGCAAAAAGATTTCTATTCTTGCCAAGTTGTGAGGAGCGGCATGGCTTAGTGGATAGAGCACGGGCCTGGGAGTCAGAATGACCTGGGTTCTAATCCTGGCTTTGCCACTCATCTGTTTTATGGCATTGGGTAAGTCACTTCACTTCTCTGTGCCTCTGTTCCTCATCTGTAAAATGGGGATTAAGATTGTGAGCCCTATTGTGGGTCAGGGACTAAATCCAATCAGATTATTTTGTATCTATCCCAGCACTGAGAACAGTGTCTGGCACATAGTAAGAGCTTAACAGATACCACAATTATTATTATTATTGTCATTATTATCATCTCCATTTGCTATTTCTTTATCTACCTGCATTTTTATGGCTAGTGTATTGTCTTGGTAGCAGAATCTGGTGACCAGATTCAACTCTGTATTGCTGATGAAACTAATTATGGCTAGGATTTCAATGTTGCAGATATGCAAAACTTCAATCTCCTTTGGCATATTTCATCCTGAAATACTCTGCAAAGTGGTCCTTAATCATCATTTTCTTATTTTGTTTGTGCTTTCAGAGCACAGCCAACAGCATCCAGTAGCTTCCTGGAGAGTTCTCAAGGACTTTCAATGATTCTTGTAGATTGTTGAGTGAAGAGTCTTCCAGTAGATTGGAAGTGTAATCTGATGCTAGGTCCCCTGTGTGTACTCAATCTCGGCAATGAAAAACGGATTGAACAGAACGGAACTTATTTCAGAACACTGCTTTCACTTCACTGGTAGAGGAGCTAATATCAGATGGGACATCATCCAGTTTGATTTGATTGATCATACTGTTGGATTTAAAGTACTGGAATCTTCAATAGTGCCACATTGCCTTACCACCTATGAGAGTCTCAATGTGCTAAAGTCAAACTGTTTCATAAAGATGATGAATTCACTACTGATATCTTGGAAAGCTGCCCTCTATCATGCTTCTTTAAACTGTCCATCAAATAGCCTGGTTTCGCTCAAGGCTGTCATGTCAACAGCATCGGCCAATAGACGATCCGTTCAAGACCACTGGCTTAGTGGAAAGAGCATGGGCTTGGGAGTCAGAGGTCATAGGTTCTAATACTGGCTCCACCACTGGTCAGCAGTGTGACTTTGGGCAAGTCACTTAACTTCTCTGTGCCTCAGTTACCTCATCTGTAAAATGGGGATTAAGACTGTGAGCCCCACGTGGGACAACCTTATTACTGTGTATCTACCCCAGTGCTTCGAACAGTGCTTGACACATAGTAAGCACTTAGCAAATGCCATCATTATTACTTTTATTATTACCGACTTCCATTTTGTCCATTTTGGGCAGATTCTGAGCATCCCGAGTTTCCAAGGAGAAATGATTATTTTCTTGAAATCTGTTAGATTTCAATTGTATAGGCACACTCTTCTTGAGTTAGGCAGGGATTTTTAGGGCATCTGTGATAGGTCCTTCCTCATTTAGGTTGAGTGATGTATTTTTAAATAGGGATGTTCAGATCTCGGGGTGCTGCTGAACTCAGATAAAGTTTATTCAATGTTTGAACAACCAATATCCTGAGCTACTTAGTTGCATAGATTTTGATTTCTCCAGGAAAGATTGGTAGAACAATCTTTCAGTATGCTTGTGGCCTCTGTCCTGATAGCTGGGTGAAGGAAATACTCCAGTGGGAGTGAAGTCACAGCTACTATCACGAGATCAGGGCTGTCTTGAGCCCCATGTGGGACAGGGGTTGTGTCCAACCTGATTATCTTGTATCTACCTCAGCGCTTATTACACTACTTGGCACATAATAAGTGCTTAATAAATACCATAACAATCTATCTAAAACATAGATATAAAATAAGCTCTCTACTTGATTCCCATCTCATCCCAGGAATGACATATTGGCCTATTATCAATACAGCCCAAAGGAAGTTAGTATTTGTGAGTTGTTCCTTAGCATCTGATTAAGATTGTGCTATGTGAGAAGGTGTTAGGATGATGGGGGAGGAAAAGGCATCTTCCAAGTGCTCAGTACAGGGCTCTACACATAGTAATTGCTCAATGAATACCATTGATGATGATGATCTTTATTAGAGTTAGATATGAGATGAAGGCCAAGAGTGTGTTTGTCTGTGTAGGTATATGCAGGTTTGAAGATGGCACTATTGATAAAATTTGATCACTGTTGTGCAAACAGCTGTTTGTCCCTTCTACGTGGCCTATGTCTCAGTATTGCCCCATGCTGCTCTATTGCATCTGTTACCAATAAGCCACTACTAAAAGATACTTACCCCATTTCTAAGTGCTGCTCATTGGTCCGGTCTGTCTTCTGCTATTGTCTCCCAATTGTCCCCGGCTCTGCCACATCACTGGAGGTTTTGCTTCAATCATTCATTCATTCAATAGTATTTATTGAGCACTTACTATGTGCAGAGCACTGTACTAAGCGCTTGGAATGTACAAATCGGTAACAGATAAAGTCCCTGCCCTTTGATGGGCTTTCAGTCATTGTGACTGTAAAGCATTTCTTCATTCCACCCTGTTCACAATTAGTTATTCCACGAAAATAGCTTAATTTCTTCTCTACCATCGGGTCCGTTGGAAAAGACCAAAGCTTAACTCCAAAGAAGAAAGATTCTGAGAGAGCTGAAGAGGTCACCTCTAGAGCAGGTGCCAAATTTTTCCCAGACTACAAAGACTGAAACAGTGCTTCAAAAAGCCAATAATTCTAGCCCAAACAGTAAAAGATGCCAATCTAAAGATCTACCTTGGCTCCATGAATGGAAACACAAGCCAAACCACCTAAGTGGCCTACCTATATATCAAAGGAAACAGCCAAGAAAATATGCCAGAAAATTCTCATTGGTTTGTCTTTTCTCAGTGGTGGAAACAGAGAAGAAGCAGAGTCAGAAGGAGTAACACAGACAGGTACTGGCAAGCCAAGACTACTGGTTTCCATTCTCACAGATGCAGCCCACCTTTCCCTCCTTAAACTAACCAAACATGGCTCTTCCACAAGAAGGTGCCGCTAACTCCAAATCAAAACTCAATGACTTTATCAATAAGCAAATAAGCAATGTATTTTACAACAGCACTTTTCCTCACGACTCAAAGCTCAAAGTGCTTTATGGTGTGTATTACTTCATTCATCATCTAAATAGCCCTGAAGGGAAGGATTACTTTTCACAAAACACATAGAAATCACTTTAAAATTAATATTTAATTGGCTGATAAATGGAGGCTCTGTTGCAGAAAGGAAATTTACAAAAGGAGGAAATTACCTCATTTTCCAGACTCTATATTAAGGTGGAATACATATTGAATTGCCTTAATTTCTCTTTTCTATCCTTCATTTTAAGGTAAGATGACCTTGAGTATCACTGCTAGAATGAAAATCAGGAGCCTTAGCTTGTCAGTACCTGTCTGAGTTACTGTCTCTGCCTCTGCCTTTTGTCTGTTTCCATCAGCGAGAAAAGTCAAACCAATAATACATAGGGGTGGGTCTATATCCAGTGGACTCCAAACTCTTAGAGAATGTTTTCGGCAACAGTCTTCCACATTAGCGCTGTCCCTTCCAGAGGGGCTTTATTGATCAGTTAATCAAATTAACTGACAGAGTTAACAGCAACTCAGATACACAATTCTCCTAATGCAAGCACAGACCACTTAGCCTTCCAGAAGGACTTTGAGATACTGCAGAATAGTTAAATAGATCCCCAAATCCCTCTGGGAAACCAGGAAGTTGTAGGAGAGGTGGAGTTTACTTGGAACAGATTTGGACATAACCCACTGATACAGGGAGCCTAGCAGCCCTATTAAAAGTTCAGAGAGAGTTTGGGGAGTTTGTCCAGTTGCAGCCCCTCAAACCCCATCCCTACCCCGGGCTGTTTCCAATAACAAATCCATGAAGTCAAAGTTCAAATTTAAGGAGAAAAATGATGATCTTAAACACCAAAAGATTCCAGAGGTTTGGGACTTTCCTGGAAAGTCTTGAATTCCCCCAAGACCCCAAATGAAAGCAATTAGAAGGTACCTCATACTGATTTTCAGTGATGTCATGCTCTCTGAGTTGCCCATTTTTAAATTTGAAACAATTATATAGGTTTTCTGGGACCTTGTCCTGTTTGGGTTAAACAAAAGCAGTTCTGTCCGTCCAGATGAAGTTGATAGTCTGGGATCCATGAATACTATTCTAGGAAGGTTCTCCAAAGTATTGAAATGCCTCAGAATTGGCAAGATCCCAGCTAAACTCTTCAACCTACCTTGCACATGCTGAGTCTCAGCTGTTCTTGCTCACTTCAAATGCTTGTTCTTCTAAATCTAGGGTGGAAAATGCTTACTACAGGCTCAGTTCTGGGGATTTATAGTATGGGAATGCTGGGATTCAGCCCCAGACTTGGAACACATTAGGGATGTGCTCACAATAGCCATATCCATTTGTCCTAATCCTTTCGGAATTCTATTTTTATTTAGAGCCTTTTTTCCTTTTAATTTTTACCCCACTTCAAAATGTGGCTAGACCAAGTGCTCTGTTACTTAAACATATGCACTAAATTAAGTGGTGAATCCTCAACAACATCCCAAGAGATAGTGGAACAATTTACCAATTTACCAATGAGGAAGCAGGTGAAATCTGGAGTGGACTAGCTTAATCATCTTTATAGCACAAAAGAATGTGAAACAGAACAAGGATAGAAAAATGAGGTCTTGCCTTATAGCCTTGTATGTTCCCATTCTGACTCTCCAAGGGAGGTGGGTCCCAGGTTATCTCTAGCTGGCTTGCTGTAAGAGTGTTCACTTGGACGTTCAGTGGGGCCATTGCTGGAGCTGGAAAATGAGCAGAAAATAAAGAATATGAATGGAGGAATGGAACCAGAGTCAAAGTCGTATTGCTAATCTTCCATGTGTCAAAAGAATTAGGCTATTATGAGTTTACACTACAAGTGGCACTCGAACATTAGCTCTGAAACCAAATTTATGAAAGTTTCAAATAAACTCAGAATCGCTGCAGAAATGGTACCAGTTCTATTGCTCTTAATGAAGAGGGTGTTGTCTACCCTATCTAAAGTGAATCAGGATCCAGTCAAACAAGCAAATTTATTCTCCCAGAGAAAATTGTTTAAACTACAGATGTGAGCATTTTCAGGTAGATAACAAAATCAGTGATTCAAAATTTCCCCTTGACTGTAATTTTTGTTTCTAACCAATTTCAGATGACAAATAATATGAGATGTTTTTCGATATGCCCCCTCTTTATTAGAGTGGCCATTCATCCAGCTTTACACCAGTTTGGTTTACAGTTGCACTGTCTCATTTGATACTGATGTGGCAAGGGACATTTTTATGTCCCATATTTTTATCTTAAGTGCTCACCCCACCTTGGTTCTGGTAGTCAAGTACTATTTACAGGGATCTAGGAATTCAATGAATGGCTCTGCAGCAAAGTGTGTGTGTGTATGTGTGTGTGTGTATGTGTGTTTGTGGGGGCGGTCAGGGGAACCACGGGCAACAAGCTGTAGCTTCTGTGGATTTTCACAAACGATCTTTTCATTTGGCTTTACTTTCCACCACTGCATAAATTATAAGACTATATCTGCTGCCTCTGGCCCGACAAAGGCATTTCTGGTATTCTTAAGTGATACAAGTGGGCCACCCTACCCTCTGTATCCAAAAGGGGTCACAGGTATATTGTGTTCTCTTCAATGTAGTTACATTTTCTACAAAAGAAGAGGTGATGGAATAAAATCATTTCATTATCCTTTCAAAACGCAAGTTGAACACAAAAGTAAAGATTAGAGTTTTAAGACTTTGTTTTCAGTCCATTTTAAAAACTACATGACTCCTACGATCTGCTCTTTGGGTTTAATGCTTGATATTTTTACTGTTTCCTTTTTTTCTTCTTTTCTCATTCTGGGCCTTATGGGGCACAGCACATCTGGGACACACTTTCTTTCCTCTATTCCCCTCTAAACTGTAAGCTCACTGTGGGCAGGGAACATGTCTACCAACTCTGTTGTATTGTTCTCTCCCAAAGTGCTGAGCACAGTGCTCTGCACACGATAAGCACTTAATAAACACCACTGTTTGATTGATTTCCTTGATGCCCAGATGAAATGCACTCGTGAGTAAATGATCACACAAATGGAGTGTGTACATTCCTCTTGTGTTGGCGTCCTGCAGGGGTTTAGGCCATCCATGTCCACCTTACCAAAGTGCCATCTAAGCTCACATCTCCTCACCAGCTTTTGGAATGGGAAAAGAAAGGCAGAGCATTAATAGTAGCACTTCTCCCCTTACTTGGAGAGGAGTGGCTACCGCAGCTTCTGTCCGCAGTGTTCATGAGAACGCCTATTAATTCTGTGCCTGTTTATAGACTGTAAATCGAGGCGATAAAACATTCACTATTCAAAGGAGATAGCCCTGCTTATCTATTTCCTGGAGAGAATGACCTTCATAAGTCACTCTTCCCCCCACCCCTTTTCACTTGCCCCTCCAGGGTTGTAAAATAAAATAGTAATTAACACCCACTCAGTCTGACACCAACTATTTATTTTGTTCTAACTGTGTGGTTTCCATATTATCACTGCCCACCCGGCCGTTAATGGAAATGTTAATAACCAGCGCCAGGTTGTTGTGACAGATGCTTGGGCTCATTATCAGAAATTCTTATTTACCGCTCCATTAAACAACAGAATCGTACAAAAAAACAATTCAATCAAAACTAACTGGAGGAATTTTAACAGCCACATTAATAATCCAAAACATAAATAAAGTTAATGTCTTTTGCATGTTTGCCATCGGCAGCTCTATCGCAAAATTACTGTTGTACAATTAAAATTTGAAAGGCAAAATTGAGCAGAGCCATTATCCTGGTACTCAGTTAAAACTGGGCATTATTTTTTCTAAAGTTCCTTTTCAATGACACTGTCAAAGTCCTAAGAGGTCTCGGGTAAGTAAAACAAGAACTGGACTTGCTTGGCGAAGTGAAGCTATACGACTGCAGAATCGGCCCCTTTCATTTGCACATGGAAAATTCTAGTGCAGGGTTGCCATGATGTTTTCATTCAGGACAGCACTTGGCACCTTTCAGACATGGCGAGCGCCTTCTGGGGCAGGGTCCATCTGATCTGATCATTCATTCATTCAATAGCATGTATTGAGAGCTTATTATGTGCACAGCACTGTACTAACCGCTTGGAATGTACAATTCGGCAACAGATAGAGACAATCCCTGCCCAGTGAATGGGCTCACAGTCTAATCGGGGGAGACAGACAAAAACAAGACAACATAATCACGATAAATATTGCAGCTACCCCAGAGCTTAGCACAATGCTTAGGACTTACTAAGTGTTTAATAAGTATCATCACTATCTGATTAAGGGAAATGTCCCAGTAGTTGTACAGTGTCCAATTACATTACAGAATATTTCAATATATAATACCTGGAGTAACTAGGACTTTCTGATGCTGGTATCTGGGCATGTTGGCGGGGTGTTGGGGGTAGTCAGGTGCAATCATTGGTATTTACTGGGTACTTACTGTGTTCACAGCACAGCACTAAGTGATTGGGAAAGTAATAATAATAATAATAGTTAAAACACTTATGTGGCAAGCACTATTTTAAGTGCTGCGGTAGATACAAGCTTATAAGGTTGGATAAACTCTGTTTCTCTCAGGCTCAATAATCTAAGTGGGAGAAAGAACAAGTATTGAATTCATATTTTACAGATGAGGAAACTGAGGCACAAAAATTAAGTGACTTTCCCAGAGTCACACAACAGGCAAGTGGCAGAGCCAGAATTAGAACCCAGGTCCTCTAACTTTCAGGTCCGGGCTCTTTCCACTAAGCCATGCTGCTTCTCTTTCCTCTGGCCTCAGCTAGAAACTTTTCTACTTCCCCGATCCATTAGATTACTCTTCCCTGAATCTTCTCCAGCTCTACTTTACCCTTCTTGAGATATGGAGACAAGAGCTGTGCACTGTATTCCCGGCATGGAAGTACGATGGTACATCCAGCCACCATTACATTGTTTATTTTTTCCTTCCTAGCTTCTATCTCTCTTTTCCTTCCTTCTCCCATCTCTTTCCTTCCTTCTATCTTCTCTCTCCTCCTCCTCCCATCTATCTTTTCCCTTCCTCCTACTCCCATCTTCCCATCCATCTCTCTCTATCTTTATCTCCTTACCCCTTCACTCTTCTATCAATCTTCCTTCCTTTTCCTATCTATCTATGGGTAATCTATCTTTCACCACAGATAAGGCAGAAAATGGATAAAGCAAAAGAGACAAAGTTCGTCTGACTTTTAGGTCTTTTTTTTTAAAATCTAAACCAGAATGGTCTAGTGGAAAGGTCACTGGCCCAGGAGTCAGAGGACCTGGGTTTTAATTCTGACTCTGCCACCTGCTTGCTGTGTGACCTTGGACAAATCACTTCGCTTGTCTGTTCCTCAATCTCCTCCTCTGAAAAATGGGCATTCCAAACCTGTTCTCCCTTCTCTTTAGATTATGAGCCCCACGGGGAACTGGGATTCTGTCCAATAGGATTATCTTGGGTCTGCCCCGGTGCTCTGGACATAGTAAACCCTAAACAAATACCATAATTATTATTATCCCAAAGTGAAAAGTCATGCCTGTCCTCAATGGCTCTTTGCCACCTGCTTTCAAACACGCTCAGGAAACTACTAATCGAAGGGGTCATTTTGACTTGCCTTTGGCCAGCACTGCTTCATCATGGTCACCAAAGCAAGAAGACTGCTTCACTTCTCTCACCTTCCCAGTGGCTTTCACCCCATATCATAGGGAAAAATTTTCATATATTTTGCATCACTCTGAAGTCACTCCTTTCTACCTTCCCCAAATAATAGTGCTTTTGATCCTTCTTCCACCATTCTTTCCCATCTATTGTCTCATTCGGTTCCACGTCAACCTAGAGAGACCAGGAGGCTGAGGCAAGAATCACAGTAATTTTATAGGTAAGGAAGCCGAGTGCCTGGATCTGGTTCCAACACAAACTCAAACAATGCCCAGGACGCAGAATCCTGACACCCAATCCAGGGCCCTAACCCATGAGAAATTGAGCCTTTCCTGGGAGGTTTAGTTTGTTTGTTTATGGGGTATTTTTTAAGCACTTGCTATGTGCCGGGCACTGTTCTAAGCCCTGGGGAAGATACAGGTTAATCAGGTTGGACACAGTCCCGGTCCCATGGGCAGCTCACAGTCTCAATCCTCATTTTACAGATGAGGTAACTGGGGCACAGAGAAGTGAAATGACTTGCCCAAGGTCACACAGCAGACAAGTGGCAGAGCCGGGATTAGAACCCAGGTCCTTCTGACTCCAAAGCCAATGTTCTAGCCACTAGGCCATGTTGCTAGCCCTTCCTACGCTCCAGGTAGGTGGCTGCTACCCAATCTTGGTAGGAATAAAGACCCTCTGCAATTTCTAGTTGGACCCAGAAGTACCATACCACTGCCCAAAGCTCCCCCCGGCTAACAGCTGGTTCACTGTGAGTAGGGAAGTATCTGTTTATTGTTACACTGTACTCTCCCAAGTGCTTAATACAGTGCTTTGCACACAGTAAGCACTCAATAAATATGTTTGAAGGTACTGAATGAAGCTGGCAAAGTAACAGGACTGGAGCAATGTCATCTTGTGACAGGGCTGGTGTATAATGAACTCTTTGGTGAAAGCAAGCAAATCAGGTTGGACACAGTCCACGTCCCACATGGGGCTCACGGTCTTAATCCCCATTTTACAAATGAGGTAAATGAGACACAGAGAAGAGAAGTGACTTGCCTAAGCTCATCAGAATTAGAACCCAGGTCCTCTTGACTCCCAGGCCCGCCCTCTACCCACTAGGCCACACTACTTCTCCCTACCCTGTTTCTGTCCAACCCTAGCTCCTGTCTGCTTCTCTTCCCTAGGGGACTACCACACAGTCAGAACACTCCTGCCAGCTGTTAACTGGGCAAGTCAAATGCAATTGATTTTCTTGCTGAGAAAACAGGAAGAACATTAGACTTTTAAAAAAAAAAAAACCTTGTCAAAATGTTGGGCTTCAGTGATATGTCCAGAGGATCCCACAAAAACACTGTGCCTCTTTAAGAAATATGAATGGAGAGCAAAGTTTACTTTATTTCAGGAAGGATTCCCTCCTTGAATCATGAAACTCCTGGATCTCACGAACTGACAACAGAGCTGTGCTCTACGGAAGGCACTGCTCTTACAATCCAAAATGTAGTTCTTGTTCAACGTAAAACATGTTAAGTTTAGAAACTAATAGAGTGGTTGATGAGTCATTATCTTTTTGTTTGATTACTCTCAGGTTTGTCACTGGGCAAAGAACCCACATAACTTGAAATGCCTTTTCAAATCCATGAAACTATTAAAAAAACTAAACCCCCACTTAAACTCTGTCCATTATCACTGAGTTTGTGAATAAACAGCTTTCAAAGGTGAGCAGAGAAAATTCAAGGTTCATAGCTTGTGATCTCTCCTACCACATGAGCCATTCCATTATTGAGGCTGTATTAGCCGCAATTCTCAGTCCACAAATTGTTCATATTCCCTCAGGAGTGGGAGAAACTTGGACATTTGAGATATTTCACTCAGGTCTTGCAAGACAACTGACTGTAAATGATTTGCTTAGAAAACATATTTTTCCTTTAAGATCTCAAGCATTTAGTCTCTTGGGTTCTTTAGAAAGGAGGCACTATATGAGTCCAGTTTTTAGAAAATACCTCAATCTGAACTTTTAATCAACGTTTGCTGGGACTAAAGAACTCTACTTAAAATCAGACAAATGGAAACAGAGAGCAGACTGAACCGCATCTACCAAAACAACGCTGAAGAGATAGAAACCCAATAAGCCAGGGGGCGGAGAGGGGGAGAGGAAGGCTTCAGTATTTAAACAATTTCTGTTTTGTTCAGTTTTATTAAAAAGAATAGCTATTTACATGTTAGGACTGCATCAGGTCTGAATAAAAATTGTTATAAAAATAATATGTTAAAAATGAAAAAACCCTTCTCTGGACACCTCTGCACCACCCAGCAATTACTCCATCTCCCTCCTCCCAATCCTGTCCAAACTCCATAAATGCCTCCCATTCCTCTCTCACCAACTCCCTTCTTGACCCTCTACCATCCAGTTTCCACCTCCAGCTCTCCAGGAAGACTGTTCTTTCCAACTTCACCAATGACTTCCTTTTTGTTCAGTCTGACTCCACATGGTCCCAATCCTTCTTGATTTTTCACCTGTCTTGGATGATATGGATCATTCCTTTCTCCTGGATACACCATCAAACCTTGATATTTCTTAAATTGTATCATTTCCTCCTGGCCCTCCTTACCTCTTTGGCTGATCCGTCTCTATCTCTTTTGCCAGCTCTTCCTTCTTCTTCTATTTCTCCTACACTAGAGTGGCTCAGTGGAAAGAGCATGGGCTTTGGAGTCAGAGGTCATGAGTTCAAATCCCAGTCTGCCACTTGTCAGCTGTGTGACTGTGGGCAAGTCATTTAACTTCTCTGTGCCTCAGTTACCTCATCTGTAAAATGGGGATTAAGACTGTGAGCCCCACGTGGGACAACCTGATTCCCCTGTGTCTACCCCAGCACTTAGAACAGTGCTCTGCACATAGTAAGTGCTTAACAAATACCAACATTATTATTATTATTTTTACACTAACTCTTTAGGGACGCTCACCTGAACCTCCCTCTATACCCTATAAGCTCACTGTGGGCAGAGAATGTGCCTACCAACTCTGTTATACTGTGCTCTTAGAAGCTCATAGTACAGTACTCTGCACATAGTAAGCGCTCAGTAAATACAATTGATTGATTCCTCCCATGACTTCAAGTACCATCTTTATATGGATGACTCCCAAATAGAAGAAGACATGACTCCTGCTCTCGAGGAACTACCAATCTAGTGGAGGAGACATACAAAATAACTTACAAAAGTAGAGTTTTTAAAACTGTACAAAAGTGCAGCAAGAAGTAGAGAGAGCAGAAGGACTAAGGAGAAGCAAAAGGAGAAGATGCAAAAGTGTTAAGATGAGAGTAAGACGGATGTTATCTGAAGAGAAGAAAATTATTAGTCGGAAAAGCCTTCTGCAGTAGGTAGGACTTAAGAAGGATTTTAAAGATCAAGAGAACTGTAGTCCAGCAGATTTGAAAAGTGAAGGAGTTCCAGGCAGGAGGAAGGTTTGAGCTTGGGGTTGGATGGAGGAGATTTGAGAACAAGGCGCAGTGAGGTGAATTTGAGAGGAATGGAGAGTGCTAGCTGGACTGCAGTAGGAGAAAAGAGTGGATATTAAAGACAGCTGATGGAATGCCTTAAAGCTAGTAGTTAGAAGTTTGCTAAAAAAAAAAAAAGATGACTGGGTAACTACTTTTCGTAGTAACCGTATTTACTAAGTGCTTACTGTATGCAAATCTCCATATTAAATCCTGGGAGAGAATACACAGGTGGGAATTGGACATGGTCCCTGTCCCTTAGGGGCTCATACCAGAGGGTGCTGAGGAGTGGAAATGATCCCAGTATCTTTTAGCAAATACCCACACAATCTCAAATCAATTATGGATAGATATGTATGAGATAATGAGCTTAATGTATTAGATAATAACCTTTCCCATATAAAACTATCCTTTCATCTACAGTTTGTTGAAGGACCTTTTTCTAAGAAGCGCTGGTGAGTGATTTCCACTTTTGAAGCAATCTGGAAGTTTTTGAAATTCAGTGTCATGGTTTGTCCTAGTCATCTCTACCCTAGTGACAGTTGCTATGACACTTTATAGGCATTCTGACTGATTTTGTACCTCTGTCCTAGAAAATGTTACTGCTGCTGTTAGATTTGTTCATATTACTGCAAGACTAGTATCTCCTCCTTTTCAGATCATTTCATTTTCTTCTGGGCAAATATTGATTTTTTTTCCCCACCATTGAATTTCACAGAGTTTTTGAAATTAACATGAATACCTTATTCACTGGTATCTTACCTCATCTCTTTCCAGGTAGCGGGACCTTCCTGGTTTTTGATTTTTAAATGCCGCATTAAAGGCAGTGGATGGAATGAAAGACAAATTACCATAATGTCCTAAAATTTTCTAGCCTAGAGTGACAGAGTAGGAAGATTTTGTGTATGAGCAGGGGACATATCTACTGACTACTCTGTATTGTATTCTCCCAAGTGCTTAAGTCAGAGCTCTGCACACAGTAGGAACTCAATAAATACCATTGATTGATCCGTGTTTAGAACCTGGAAGTTATTCCCTGCTCAACTATGGTGCTTCCTGTTGTACTTTCCCTACAGCTTCATATAGGTCATAGCACCCATCTGGCACTCAATAAATTATACTACCAATTAATCAATAACATTTACTGAGCACCTATTGTGCAGAGCGGTATACTAGGTGCTTGGGAGAGTACCACATATTGTTGTAATAATAATGTTGGTATTTGTTAAGCGCTTACTATGTGCAGAGCACTGTTCTAAGCGCTGGGGGAGATACAGGGTCATCAGCGCTTACTACAGTGATCTGCACACAGTAAGTGCTCAATAAATCTGATTGAATGAATGAGTTAACAGAATCAACTGTTGTCACCAAAGAGCTTACAGTCTAGCAAGAGAGACACATGCTGAAAAAAATTGACAGATAGCACGAAGAAGTAGACAGGAGTTAGAGTTGCCGTTTGATGTAAGTCAATGTAACCAAAAATGCTATGGGAGGTTGTGAGTAATAATAATAATAATAATAATAATGGTATTTGTTAAGTGCTAACTATGGGCCAAGCACTGTTCTAAGCACTGGGGTAGATACAAGGTAATCAGGTTATCCCACATACGGCTCACAGTCTTCATCCCCATTTTACAGATGAGGTATCTGAGGCACAGAGAAGTTAAGTGACTTGCCCAAGGTCACACAGCTGACAACCGACGGAGCCAGGATTAGAACCCATGACATCTGACTCCCAATCCCGGGCTCTTTCCCCTGAGCTAAATGTGGCCCAGAATGAGGAAGTGCTGAAGATGGGAAGGGAAAGGTGTGAGCAAGTGGTTGGAAGCAGGAGAGATGAAAATGAGGCACAGAGAGAGAGGGTTGACTAGGTAGGAATGAAGGAGTTGAGCTGGGGGAAATGGAAGAAAAGAGTGGATAAGTAGGAGTTCCTTAGTACATTGCAATGCAATCAGTAGGTGTTCGATAAATACTGTTACTACTAAGCATAGCTATGTGGTGGGTTCAGTACAGTTCAACCTAGTATAATAATAATAATAATAATTGGGGTATTTGTTAAGCACTTACTGTGTGCCAAGCACTATATTAAACTCTGGGGTAGATGCAAGATAATTGGGTTTCACATGGAGCTCACAGTCTAAGTAGGAGGGAGAACACGTAATGAATCCCCTATTTTGCAGATGAGGGGAACTGAGGCACAGAGAAGTTAACTGACTTCCCCAAGATCACACAGAAGACCAGTGGCGGAGCTGGGATTAGAACTCAGGCCTGGCTTCTAGTCCCTAGGGCTTGCTCCTTCCCTATTGCTGTAATGTTTGAGGATAGGACCAGGAACCAGGAAATTGGAGTCACATATACTTTTGATCCCCCGGGAAACTCTCCCATCTCAACTATAAGGATCATCAAAAGTCTTGGAGTCTCTTGTGTCTTGTCAATAAATCATATTTATTGAGCGCTTACTGTGTGCAGAATAGGTGTGTATAGACATAAGGCATGCAGAGTAATCCTTAGCAGATTCAGCACAGTGTTAAGGAGTAACAATAAGCCTGAAGAAAATGTGCATTATTTGCCAGCCTTCACCTGGGAAACCTGACACACAGTCAGATTTTTATCCTCAGTATAGAATTTTAAAACACTGTCATTGAATTTTGCTATCCGGGCAGCACAAAAATCCACAGATGCAAGAATCAACAAAGAAGTAGAAGAAAACCAGTGTAGCATTTAGGAGATGGAATTTAGTGACAACGGGGTATCAAATTGCATATCAAACTAAATGTCATTAAAGCTGTGGCAGTGTACAGTCTTCTATAAGTCATAGACACTTCACTCCTCTAGCACCACTTTACTCACTGTGCCTTGATCTCATCTATCCCATCATCCTCCCTCTGGCCTGGAACTCCGTCCCCCTCCATGTACACCAGACCACTACTCTCCCCACCTTCAAAGCCTTATTAAGGTCACATCTCTTCCAAAAGGCCTTCCCCGATTAAGTCCTCTTTTCCCCGACAGCCTCTCTCTCTTAGGTGTTATCTATGCACTTGGATCTGTACCCTTTAAGCACTCGATATTCACTCCATCCTCAGCCCCACAGGACTTAGATTCATATCTATAATTTATATTAATATCTGCCTTCCCCTCTAAACTCACTGTGAGCAGGGAACATGTCTACTAACTCTGCTTTACCATACTCTTCCAAATGGTAGTACAGTTCTCTGCACACAGTAAGTGCTAAATAAATGCTACTGACTGCTTGATTGATTTCTAGGAGAATTGGACTTTCTGGCTTCTAAGGTAGTTTCCCCAGTTTCACCTATGACCCAGACTCAACATCAACTGGCAGGACAAAATAGCCATAATTTATGAGTTCGGACACAGTCCCTGCCTACTCGGAGTTCACAATCTATCTTAATTTCCTTATCTGTAAAGTGGGAATAAGATCGACTGCGAGTTCTTTGTGGGCCAAGGACTCTGCCGGAACTCACAGATTTTTATCTACCCTAGCACTGAGCATGTAGCAAATGCTCAATAAATGTCATAGATTATTATAAGTCATTATAATTAATAAACATCACAATTATTATTCTTCCAAGAGGCAGTCTCCAAAATAGAGGCCCTGCAAATGCACTAATGCAGCTCTTTATAAGCACAAAATATGGAATGGATTTTCTCTCGGAAACTCTTCCAACTTTGGATGACTTTGAATGTCATCCAAAGTTCTAGAGAAAATCATTTAATAATGATTGTTTGTAGTTGACTCTGCCTTAGAGAGATGCACAGCCAAGAAGATCTGCAAATGATTGTAAAAGTTAGTCAGGAATTTTGTCTGGTGATAAATCAATCAATCAATCAATTGTATTTATTGAGTGCTTACTGTGTGCAATGCACTATATTAAGCGCCTGGGAGACTATAATATAACAGAGTGGGTAGACATTCTGTGATAAGCCTGAAGAAAATTGGGATAATATGCCAGGCTACTCAAGAGAAACTGTAATAATAATAATAATAATGTTGGTATTTGTTAAGTGCTTACTATGTGCAGAACACTGTTCTAAGCACTGGGGGAGATATAGGGTAATAAGGTTGTCCCATGTGAGGCTCACAGTTGATCCCCATTTTACAGTTGAGGTAACTGAGGCACAGAGAAGTTAAGTGACTTGTCCACAGTCACACAGCTGACAAGTGGCAGAGCTTGGATTCGAACCCATGACCTATGACTCCCAAGACCAGGCTCTTTTGCACTGAGCCACGCTGTACACACAACCCGAAATCTTTATTGGTAACACATGGTTAAATGCTGTAACAGAATTCTGCTACATAGGCAGGGGACTTTCCAAAAGTTCAACAATAGGGAAGGAAGTAGAAAATTAAATTAAGAAAGTCAGCAGATATTTTGGAGGATTGTCAGAGTGTAGTGGTAACATGATATTAGGCTCCAGCCTAAACCTAAGGTCTACAGAGCTGTAGTGCCAACCAACCGTTTCTACAGCTGTGAACCCTGCACTCCTAATATTAATAATATTTGTTGAATTCTTCCAAAGAGCCCATTAGTGCAGTAAGCACTGGGATAAATACAAGATAATCAAGTTGGACACAGTCCCTGTCCCATATTGACTTCATATGCAACCCCTTGAGAAATTTCATCAGTGTCACTTACAGGCTATACTCAAAATCAACGGAAGGTCAGAATCACAAACAGTGAACTCCTAATGGGATTTCAGTGTCCCAGCTTTGAATCTATGCCCACTGTAATGTGCCGGGTGGGGCACATGGGATTGGTGAACAAAAGCAGGATAACCAAGCAGCTGAAATTGGGAAACCAAAAGCATGAAGGATATAGTAATATAAATCCTCAGACAATGCTGTATCCCAGATGAGAACAAGGAGGCAATAGCTACAGAGAGGCCAGCAGAGAATACTGCTCTCAGGAAGAAGTATATTCATCTGTGGAACAAAAGTTGTGTAAGAATTGTGGTACGAAAAAGTAGAAAAGCACCAATCAACAGATGGGATAGCACAAAAATGGTCAGTCTTAGTGCACAGAATGGGCAGGACTCTGGATGTTGCATTGCTTTTTTTACTCACGCATTCATGGGTGAATTTCCCTATCTGTAGCATCTTCTTGGAGCACATATAAACATACACATACTCACACAACACAAGCAAACAATCTAATGGAGAAGGGCAGGCAGGCATAATTTGGATACATTTTATACAAATCTTATACATTGTATAAGATTTCCCTATCTGTAGCATCTTCTTGGAGGACATATAAACATACACCCACTCACACACACACAAGCACACAAACAATCTAATGGGGAAGGGCAGGCAGGCATAATTTGTATACATAAAGTAGAAACAAGAGGCAAAACAGAAGCAACTTGTCACAACAAATGTAAGCAACAATAAATATGTAAATTTATGTGCACACAGAAACAGTAAGGATGGCTGACAGGATGACATGACTAGTAAGGTGCTAGTCCTAGGATCTGGAACAAAATTCTACCTAGGTCATTTGTTAAGAAAATTTATTTCAACAATAATTGTGGCTTAACATATGAATTTTAATGTATTTTTATGTGCACATGAAACATTTCTTATTGGGCCAGAAGATAAATTTACAGTTACCTGCTGTTTTCACTATTCTAATATTATATATACTGAGCATCATTATGTTAATAGCATTTGTTGAGCACCTGTGTGCAATGCTCTCTACTAGGCACTTGGGAACTTATAGCAGAAATGACAGACGTGGTTGCCAAGGGAGTTATTCAAGGGCAATAAAATGGCATTGTAATATTAAGAATTATATACTAATCATATTTTTCCTTATATTACTCTCATGTACTGTGAATCAAAAACTGAGGCTTTCAAATTTGCCTAAATTTGGATCCTTGTCCTTTCTTCCACAGTGGCTCAGAGATTGGCTTTAATCGTCACTAGAGGGAGCCCAGGCAGTTAGAAATTTTGAAGGCCATTTTTTTCCCTCATTTAAACTAATGAGCAGTGAAAATTCCCACATTTAAAACACAAAGGTTGAAAATGTTTTATAAAATTGTGGTTTCCTACAGTGTTGGAATCCATTTTTTTCCTTTCCAACAGAAGTTGTGGAAAGAGAAAGAAACAGTCCTTTACACCCAAAAGATCTTTGGGTTCTCCTATTAAATATCTATCACATCAAATAGCCCCAAAGAAGCTTCTCTCTCCAGCCATTTTTTTACCAGTCCTAACCCAGGGGCAGTAGCCGTTGCAGAACAGAGCAATTTTTACATTCTCTGGAGTACAATTCTGCCTTCCAAGGGCACAGTGACAATAGTTTTATTCCTGCTGCATAAAGTTGAAGGGAGTGCTTAAGGCTTATTACATAAATAAATATTTATACTAATGTCTCTCTCCTCCTCTAGACTGTAAGCTCATTGCGGGCATGGAGTGTGTCTGCTTATTGTTATATAGTACTCTCCCAAACTCTTAGTACAGTGCTCTGCACACAGTAAGCGCTCAATAAATACAACTGGCTAACTTATTAAGGCATCTCTGCACTATCTCCTCCCTCACCAACTCTGAAATCCCTCTCTCTGACCATAACCTTCTCACCTACCTCATCTCTCACATTCCCTCCCCCTGCAAATCTTCGCTACTGCCCCACAGAGACCTCCGCTCTCTTGATCCCATCCGTTTTTCCAAAAGCATCTCTCCTCACCTTGCTGCCCTGTCCTCACTTCCCACTCTCGATGACCAGGTCTCCGCTCTCAACTCCACCCTCTCTACTCATCTCGACTCTTTTGCCCCCTTTTCCCTCCGCCGCTCTTGCTCCACTAACCCACAGCCCTGGATCACCTCCTCTGTCCGCCTCCTACGCTCCTATGCTTGAGCTGCCAAGCGCTGCTGGCGAAGGTCCAAGCACCAAGCCGACCTCACACACTTCAAATTTATCCTTTCCTGCCTTAACTCTGCTCTCTCCTCCGCCAGGCAAAACTTCTTCTCCTCCCTCATCGACACCCATGCCCGTCACCCCCGCCAATTATTCCGGACCTTTAACTCTCTCCTTAGGCCCCCTGTTCCTCCCCTTCCCCCATCTCTCACCCCCAATGATCTGGCCACCTATTTCATCACAAAAATCAACACAATCAGGTCTGAGCTCCCCAAAGTCACCCCTCCGCCTCTCCCCTTCCCCCCACCAAACCTCACCCCTACTTTTCCATCCTTCCCTGCAGTATCCTCAGAGGAGATCTCCTCCCTCCTCCCAAGTACCACCCCCTCCACCTGCGCCTCGGACCCCATTCCCTCTCACCTTCTTAAAACCATCGCCCCTGCCCTCCTCCCTTCCTTAACTTCTATTTTTAACCACTCAATCTCCGAGGGCTCCTTCCCCTCTACCTTCAAACATGCCCACGTCTCCCCCATCCTAAAAAAACCCGCTCTTGACCCCACTTCCCCCTCCAGTTATCGCCCTATCTCCCTACTACCCTTCCTTTCCAAAATCCTAGAACGAGTCGTCTACAATCGCTGCTTAGAATTCCTTAACTCCCATTCTCTCCTGGACCCCCTCCGATCTGGCTTCCGTCCCCTCCACTCTACCGAGACTGCTCTCTCTAAGGTCACCCGTGACCTCCTTCTTGCCAAATCCAATGGCTCCTACTCCATTCTGATCCTCCTTGACCTCTCTGCTGCCTTTGACACTGTCGACCATCCCCTCCTCCTCCATACCTTATCTTACCTTGGCTTCACGGACTCCATCCTCTCCTGGTTCTCCTCTTATCTCTCTGGCCGGTCATTCTCGGTCTCCTTCGCTGGCACCTCCTCCCCCTCCCATCCTTTAACTGTTGGAGTTCCTCAAGGGTCAGTTCTTGGCCCTCTTCTGTTCTCCATTTACACTCACTCCCTTGGTGAACTCATTCGCTCTCAAGGCTTGGACTACCATCTCTACGCAGATGACACGCAGATCTACATCTCCGCCCCTGTCCTCTCCCCCTCCCTTCAGGCTCGCATCTCCTCCTGCCTCCGGGACGTCTCCACCTGGATGTCGGCCCGCCACCTAAAACTCAACATGAGCAAGACTGAGCTCCTCATCTTCCCTCCCAAACCCGGTCCTCTCCCAGACTTCCCTATCACCGTGGATGGCACAACCATCCTTCCCGTCTCTCAGGCCCACGATCTCGGTGTCATCCTTGACTCCTCTCTCTCGTTCACTCCACACATCCTATCCGTTACCAAGACCTGCCGGTTTCACTTTTACAATATCGCCAAGATCCGCCCTTTCCTCTCCACCCAAATGGCTACCTTACTGCTATGGGCTCTCATTATATCCCAGCTAGACTACTGTGTCAGCCTTCTCTCTGATCTCCCTTCCTCCTACTCTCGCCCCGCTCCAGTCTATTCTTCACTCCGCTGCCCGGCTCATCTTCCTGCAGAAACGATCTGGGCATGTCACTCCCCTTTTTAAACACCTCCAGTGGTTGCCTATCAACCTCCGCTCCAAACAAAAACTCCTCACTCTAGGCTTCAAGGCTCTCCATCCCCTTGCCCCTTCCTACCTCTCCTCCCTTCTCTCTTTCTACCGCCCACCCCGCACGCTCCGCTCCTCTGCCGCCCACCTCCTCACCGTCCCTCGGTCTCGCCTATCCCGCCGTCGACCCCTGGGTCACTTCCTCCCGCGGTCCCGGAACGCCCTCCCTCCTCACCTCCGCCAAACTGATTCTCTTTCCCTCTTCAAAACCCTACTTAAAACTCACCTCCTCCAAGAGGCGTTCCCAGACCGAGCTCCTCTTCTCCCTCTACTCCCTCTACCATCCCCCCTTCACCTCTCCACAGCTTAACCCTCTTTTCCCCCCATTTCCCTCTGCTCCTCCCCCTCTCTCTTCCCATCCCCTCAGCACTGTACTCGTCTGCTCAACTGTATATATTTTCATTACCCTATTTATTTTGTTAATGGGATGTACATCACCTTGATTCTATTTAGTTGCCACTGTTTTTACGAGATGTTCTTCCCCTTGACTCTATTTATTGCTATTGTTCTTGTCTGTCCTTCTCCCCCAGTTAGACTGTAAGCCCATCAAATGGCAGGGACTGTCTCTATCTGTTGCCGATTTGTTCATTCCAAGCGCTTAGCACAGTGCTCTGCACATAGTAAGCGCTCAATAAATACTGATTGAATGAATGAATGAATCTCTCCATGACTTTTTAATGGGAGCGTGTTTACCAATTCTATAGTGTAATCTCCCAAGTGTTTAGTACAGCTCTCTGCACACAGTAAGCACTGAAAAAATACCACTGATTAACTGATTCAATGAACCTCTGGTACTTGAGAAGGGGTCAGAGTGCAATCATATTGGCCTTAGAGTTTCCACTGTCCTGATGTGCTTGGTGTGTGCAAAGACTAGGGAAGAGTCAAGAGGGTAGACTTGAGAGGGAAGTTCTCCTTGTCACTCTTTATCATGGCAACACTGATTCTAAGACATCTTCTTCTCCTCTGCCAAGACGTGAACGTGCCATTTCATGAGGAGATGCCGCTTCATGTGTGTCAGTGGAGAAGTTGCTTCATGGACTTGCTTAAGGTCTGGTTTTATTTAAAATCATTATTAATGATCTGGAAAAAAGGGTAAGCAGGATATTAATTACAGCCTCAATATTAAATTGGAGGGTGCTGTGAACACTCACTTGAGGAGAGAGAAATAATACGAGAAACCAGGCTTAATAAAGAGGCTGGCTTAGTGCCTTCTTGGCTTTGGAAGCCATTTAATCTTAATGAATGCTTAACATTTATATAGTCCTTGTATTTTTAAAGTGCTTTACAATCATTAATTAGTTATAGTTCTGATCTATTCAGATCAGGGCTTAATCTTGACCAAGATGCCAGCCAGAAAACTGGCCTAGAATTTGGGGGAAACATTTAATGCATCCTTTGTGAGGAGAGAGGATGGATCAAAGCCCCATTTGTAAATGGTAAATGAAAGATTATTTCATTTTTGGATGATGAATCACAAGTCAGGTGTGACTTGTTATATTATTACAGCAAGTTATACAGCTATGTTATATTGTACTCTACCAAGCGCTTAGTACAGTGTTCTGCATGCAGTGATCAATAAATACGATTGATTGATTTATTGACCCTTGGCAGAGTTAAGAATGCCAGATAAATTTATTCAGCAATTTTAGATATGGGAACAGAATTCTGAAACTTTTCTGTATGATTTTTTTGAAAGAGAAGTGCTACCTGTTTTGGCAGTGAGATAACATTTGGGTTATTTTATTTTTTTTGGTTTTGTCTTTGTAAGGCTATTGCCACAGTCTCACAACATCTGTTTTTATCACGCCATCGGATCACTCCTTCCACAGATTTACACTGCTGCTGTTCCATTTAATCTGTCAAGAGAATCTAGACTCATGATTGTTTCCAAGTTTATCCATCAGTCAATGGTATTTATACTTCCTGAGTGCAGAGCACTGAACTAAGCCCTTGGGAGAGTACCATATGGTAGAGTTGGTGGCCATAATTCTATTTACTCAAACATGTTTTCTCTTGCACAATATCATTTTAAACTAAATTATTGGGATTCCAGAAATCCAAGTGCAGCTTGTGGTGTGGGCATAAGAAACTAAAGTAGTCAGCAACTTTGTGATTTAAAGGAAACTGACCAGAAATGAACAGTTTTTGAAACACTGTGAATCCATTTAGTCTCATGCAGGTCATGAATTAGAGGACAAAAGAGATCCCTTCAATAAATCCTTTTTTTTCCCTAGAACTACATTGGAGGTGGGAATTACAGTGCTCTGCACATAGTAAGCGCTTTACAAATACCAACATTATTAATTAAAGAGAGAGTTAATCATGAATGAAAAATCTAACAGGCATGGAAAGCCCTTCAAATGGCATGGGGAAAGAAATAATATTAAGAAGAGCCCACTAAAAGGCACTAGGTAGGCAGTGTTATAATTATTATTATTACTACTATTACTAATAATAATGATAATAATTGTGGTATTTGTTAAGCACTTACTATGTGCCGGGCACTGTACTAAGTGCTGGGATGAATACAAGCAAATCGGGTGGGACAGAGTCCCTGTCACATGTGGAGCTCTCAGTCTCAATCCCCATTTTACAGATGAGGTAATTGAACCACAGAGAAATAATGTGACTTGCCCAAGGTCATACAGCAGACAAGTGGAGGAGCTTGGATTAGAACCCATGACCTTCTGACTTCCAGGCCCCTGCTCAAAAGTCACTTTAATAAGCAGTGCTACTGGTCTTTCTAGAATAACTACCAAAGATGGTGGAAGAGTGCAAAGGGAAAACTGGATAGGATGGTGGGATACTAAGTTTCTAGCTTGGACTTGCGACACAAAGTCAAAGGCGCAAATATGACTTGAAAGGGGTCGAGAGCCTCACGTCTCAGTGGTGCTACTGTACCTGTGCTTTCTTTAGGTAGGCACTTCAGTGAACTGTTGGGACTAAGGGTTCAGTCAACTGCCCTGTACATCTCTTCATGAAGGAAAAGTAGAACTGGTACAAATCGCCACACAAGGTACATGCTCAATAATTAGTAGATAATTTTTTTAGGTGGTGAGGCCCCTGAGGGTCAGAGACCATGTCTAATTTTCCACCTGAATATTCTTTCCCAATGCTTTCTTTACACATAGCAGGTGCTTAATAGATACTCTTACTACTAGAACCTGGAGGTCAGCCCCATTCATGTTGACAAGCTCCTCTGCCTTCTTTAAAGATGCACGTTGACTGTCCTGACGACACTACCAATAAAATCTATTGAACATTTTAATGAGCTCTGTAAAGAAGTATTTTTTTTTTACCTAAAGTACCATGAGAAACATTGAATGCCAATGTTCACAAACAATATAATGCAAACTTCTTGCTTTCCCACAAACTAAAAGGATTGATTCTGTTTATTTTTCGTGGAAATTTAATGTTTACTTTTTGATACACTCAAGCTGGGGTTTGTTTAAGTTTGGCCAAAACTGAACTGAAACTGGTCCAAATTACATTTTAAGAAGGTTTGTAGCACTTCCTTAAATCAACAAGTTAGCAATATTTGTCAGACAAAAATGTATAAAGTATTGTATTTCTAGGCCAATAAACTGCCTATCCTGATGCGCGATAACTAAGAAACCCCAAACTGGGATTCAGAATAAAGATACCCAAAGTTAGGAACAGTTCTGCCAGAACTGCAATTTCTGCCTTCCCCATCCCTTCCCAAGCATAAATACAATACAAGGATTCTAAACTGATATTCAGACTGAATCAAAGCAGCTGAAAGGCCAATTAGAGTGACTGCACCTGTCAGTTCTAATGTGTTGAAATGTTTTCACTGTTTCAGGCCATGAAAGCCCATTGTGGATGCTGTGGCAGAATAATGCTGCTACAGAGAGAGGAAATAGCTTATTCTTATGGCATCTGTTGCATATCTCATCTCCCCTAGCTTGTGTACTCTTCTCATTCACCTGTTAGGACTCTTTCATCCCAGAGTAACTGGAGAAGATGGGAAAGGTGTACCTAGATAAAATAGCATGAATTATTCCAAGAAAAGTATCTGGGAGGAAAACCACCCAATGGCAGATTTCGAAAGGTTATTCGAAAGATGAAGAAACAGCAAACAGGGAAAGAAAGCAGTTCCATTACCTGTCCAGGATCCAACAAAACTCTAATAATAATAATAATAATAACTGTGGTATTTGTTAAATGCTTACTTTGTGTCAGGCACTGTACTAAGCACTGGAGTGGATACAAGCAAATTGGGTTGGACAGAGACCCTCTTCCATGTGAGACTCACAGTCTCAATCCCCATTTTACAGATGAGGGAACTGAGGCACAGAGAAGTTAAGTGATTTGCCCAAGGTCACACAGCAGACAAGTGGGAGAGACGGGATCAGAACTCATGACCTTCTGATTCCCAGGCCTATCCTCTATCCAGTAGGCCATGCTGCCTCTCTAGATTGCCTAGCCCTTCATCCCTGTCTTTCATTTTTTTTCCTTCCTCCTCAGTGACTGCCACCAGAATTTATTATTTTAAAAGTTAAAAGAAAAAAAAAAACCTCTCCACCTGTGCTTTTGAAGTGGAAAGATTATCTTGCCACCATCAGTGGTAATGACAGACATCGCTCTCCCCTCCTATCTGCCAGGTGATTTTATCATCTGGTCAGAGAACTACAACAAGAAGTATATTTTACCTTCTTGATTACACACAATCCTTTCCATTCACTCAAGAGTACTTGCTACGGAAAAAGAATACTCTGATTCATTTTTATTCCAACTTTACTGGGTGTGGGAATCATCAAATGCATAGTTGTTGCTACAGTACTCTTAGCGTTATCCCCCATGCATTCTATAGTGTAACAGTCATACCTCAATTTATAGTACAATCCATAGCTCTTCTGGCCCTGCCTTTACTCAAGCGGGACGGCATTACAGGGTTTTCTTTAGCACCTAGTCTGGCCAGTCCTTGATCTAGAAACCACCAAGGAGAAACTCCTTCCCGTCAGCTTTAAGGCACTCAATCATCGCTCCCCTCCCCAGAGCAACTCAGCACACTTTGCTCCTCTAATACCAACCTCCAAGTCTGGGGACATTGAACATAAGGAATTCACAAAGGAAAAAAAAAACTAATCCCCACAATTTTCTGACCTACTGCCACTTCAGCACTTTGGTGTCATCTAAGCTTTGGGGTACCATCTCCCCACTGCACCGGCCCCGCCAAAGTAGCACCTATGTACATGTCTTTAAGCTCCGCTTCCCTCTACTTTGAATTCCTTCTGAATCTGCATCCACACTGAAGATCCACTGATTTTCCAATCAACATTGAGCCTTGCGATTGAACTGTTAAATGAGTAAGAAATGAAGGTGAGAGGACTGCTTTAGGGACACGGACTTCCCGCTTAATTTCTTTAAGGAGAACTTTGATTCTTCTGTCATTTATCCATATCTGTCTAGAGTTCTTTCATTAACAAGGAGAACAGAGATGTGGGTTTAGACAGAACTCTGATTCAATCATATAGAGGAATTTTTTGGACAGGAAATTCCTCAGAGGGAGCACGCCCTTTCTATAAGGAGGACTAAAGCCAGACCATTTGGTTTTTTTGTTTGTTTTTTATTTCCTTGTTTTTTGTGATATTTGTTAAGCATTTACTATGTGCCAGGCACTGCATTAAGCACTGGGGTAGAAATATGCTAATCAGATTGGACACAGTCCATGTCCCACATGGGGCTCACAGAGTTAATCCCAATTTTACAGATGAGGTAACTGAAGCATAGAGAAATTAAGTGACTTGCCTGAAGTCACACAGCAAAGAAGCGGTGGAGCCGGAATTAGAACCCAGGTCCCTCTGACTCCCCAAGTCTGTGCTCCATCCACTAGACCATACTGCTTCTTTAGGCCATGCCACTTCTGTGTCCCACAGTAGCCTGAACACCATTAGGATGGCTGATGGACAGTGAACCATACCTTGGTCTGGGTTTCAGGCATCTTGGGCTCCCTGCCTGGCCATCACAAGGCATGTGCTTCTGGAAACTTTGGCATTTGGCTTTCTACGGGGGTATCGAGATTTAACGTTCACTCAGCTTTAGCTTTCTGTGCATTAATAACTTCTTTTTCTCAGATCGGAAAATCAATATTCTACAGCAAAGTAATAAATATGCTAAGTTCGGAGATGAAATAAAACCTTTAAAGCTCAATTTGAGGGTTGGGGAAGCGGGGAGAAAACTTGATTATGCTCACTTCAGCAGAGCAGAAATCACTGATTTTAGGAGGGCCAGATCCTTGCGGCAAAACCTGGTTTACTGGAGAAATACTGGTTAGCGGAAAGCACCAACTATTTTCACTCCAGGCTTCCGGGACGGAGCATCAGTATAGAAAGATTATGCCATTGTGTTGGCTTCTGAGTCCCTACTATTAGCTACTCCCAACACCGAACAGAGAATGTATCAGTGACTTACCTGCTTCTCCTACAAAGACTTCAACTGGCGCACTTGCTGGGCTCTCCCCAATGATGTTATAAGCGGTCATTATCACCTCATACTTCTTGTACTTCTTCAGATCTGCAAAGTAAAGCACGACACTTACAGCAACTTCCTCACCATTTTCCCATTTTGCAAACTCCCCCTCTTGGATA
The DNA here is from genome assembly GCF_004115215.2 of Ornithorhynchus anatinus. Lineage (NCBI taxonomy): Eukaryota > Metazoa > Chordata > Mammalia > Monotremata > Ornithorhynchidae > Ornithorhynchus > Ornithorhynchus anatinus. The sequence continues at coordinate 38,367,686 of NC_041729.1, forward strand.
AAGCTGGAGCCTGCAGAGTTGAAACCATTCTTTTCTTCATGAAACTGGAGTGGTCACATACATGAATGTTTTCACTAGACTAAGCTTCTTCAGGGCAGGGATGGTATCTACCATCTTGGTACAGAGCTCTGCACTCAGTAGGTGCTCAGTAAATCAATGATGTCTATGACCATGGTCCCAACCCCAGAGCCAATTCTCCTAGTGTCCATTATTTTTACCCCCTGGTAGAAAATTAAACACTTTAGAAAAGAATATTAACTATTTCAGACATTGGGTATTACTTAGTACATTATTGCATATATCAAGCATACACTCTTGCAGTGGCCAGACATGGCAAATATGTGTCCCACCGTTAGATTGTACGTGACCTGTTCAGAATTAGCAGGAACCAGGGAAAGGGAGAGAGACAGCTATGGTCAAGGCTACTCTCTGCTAACTTCAGGGAAAAGCCCAGGTCCAGAAAGTGTGTGTTTGTTGCAGACAGGGGTTGCAATATATGCAGTTCCACTATGCTAGTGACTTCGAGGGAGCAGCAATTGAATTCGCAGGCCAGAGTCCAGCTACAGAATAGGCAGGGTAACCTCCATTGAAAGACACTCTTTACTCTTTTCCAGCTAGCTGGAGGGGAAGATCTGGTTATTTGGATGAATATTGTGTGTACATTATGACTGCTTGCATGCCCTTAATGCACAAACAGGGTACCAGGCTCAAACGTGCCAAAATTTTCTACCACTCTCTTTGTCCCCAAGGAAACCCCACTTACTAATCCTTCCTACAAGGACGTTAATATAGTTCCACTCACCAATTCCATTTTCTTTTGTTTCATTTAATGATCATATAAAGGTTCCTTAATAATTTTATAAAATAAATAAAAAGAAATTGTGGTATTTGTTAAGCGCTTACTATGTGCAAAGCACTGTTCTAAGCACTGGGGGATACAAGGTGATCAGGTTGTTCTACGTGGGGCTCACAGTTTTAATCCCCATTTTACAGATGAGGGAACTGAGACACAGAGAAGTGAAGTGACTTGCCCAAAGTCACACAGCTGGCAAGTGGCAGAGCCGGGATTAGAACCCGTGACCTCTGACTCCCAAGTCTGGGCTCTTGCCACTGAGCGACGCTGCTTCTCTGTTGGTATTTGTTAAGCGCTTACTATGTGCAGACCACTGTTCTAAGCGCTGGGGTAGATATAGGGTAATCAGAACATCCCACATGAGGCTCACAGTTAATCTCCATTTTACAGATGAGGTAACTGAGGCACAGAGAAGTTAAGTGACTTGCCCACAGTCACACAGCTGACAAGTGGCAGAGCCGAGATTCGAACCCATGACCTCTGACTCCCAAGCCCAGGCTCTTTCCACTGAGCCATGCTGCTTCCCCCATGAATAACTTTTAGCAATTCACACCTTTTCTTGAGAGTGTGACTACACATGAATAAGGAAACACATATAGAATATAGGTCCATCCTCAGGATGGAGCTTGATCTGCCATGACTAAATACGTGTGAGTGAACTGAGAGAGTTCCAAGTGCCTACCTTACCAACAGGGAGATAACTTACGCCATTATAAGCACAATTAGTTAAGTTGTTAAAACTCCTATTATTAGCATACTATTACATCTTGGGGAAGAGTTCAGTGGAATAAAGGTTGCCCCAGGTCCCCTTTCCTACCAGTAGTCTGGTCTCTGATTTTGGAACTGGAGTTTTGGGTCGGACGTGTCATTTGCCCAATTTGTCGCTTAAAGGTAGGGAGAGACAAAAACATCAGGGAAAGAAAACATAACACAGTCAATCAATTAATTATATTTATTGAGTGCTTACTGTGCGCAGAGCACTGTACTGAGCACTTGGAGTACAATATAACAGAGTTGGCAGACACTTTCCCTGACCACACTGAGCTTACAGTCTAGAGGGAGAAACAGAAGTTAATACAAATAAATTATGGATATGTACATGAGTGCTGTGGGGTTGAGTGAAGGGGGAATAAAGAGCGCAAATCCAAGTGCAAGAGCGAGCAGAAGGAGTGGGAGAAGAGGAAACGAGGGCTTAGTCAGGGAAGGCCTCTTGGAGGAGATGTGGTTTTAATAAGGCTTTGAAGATAGGGAGCGTGATCATCTGTCAGTTATGAAGAGGGAGGGTGTTTCAGGCTAGAGGCAGGATGAGGGCAAGGGTCAGAGGCAAGGTAGATGAAATCGAGGTAGAATGGCATTAGCGGAGTTAAATGTTTAGGCTGGGTTGTAGTAGGAGAGCAGTGAGGCAAAATAGGAGGGGGAAAGGTGATCGAGTGCTTTAAAGCCGATGGTAGGGAGTTTCTGTTTGATGCAGACACGGATGGACAATCACTGGAGGTTCTTTAGGAGCGGGGAAACATGGACTGAAAGTTTTTGTGGAAAAATAATCTGGGCAGTAGAGTAATGTGTGGACTAGAATGGGGAGAACAGGGGGCAGGGATGTCAGCAAGGAGGCTGATGCACTAATCAATAATAATAATAATAATGTTGGTATTTGTTAAGCGCTTCCTATGTGCAGAGCACTGTTCTAAGCGCTGGGGTAGATACAGGGTCATCAGGTTGTCCCACGTGAGGCTCACAGTTAATCCCCATTTTCCAGATGAGGGAACTGAGGCACAGAGAAGTTAAGTGACTTGCCCACAGTCACACAGCTGACAAGTGGCAGAGCCGGGAGTCGAACTCATGACCCCTGACTCCGAAGCCGAGGCTCTTTTCCACTGAGCCACGCTGCTTCCATAAGTGCTTGTACTAACGTGGTAGCAGTTTGAATGGAGAGGATAGGGTGGATTTTAATGACTTTGTGAAGGTTGCATTGACAGGATTTGGAGACAGACTGAATATGTGGGTTGAATAAGAGAAATGAGTCAAGGATAACGCCAAGGTTACAGGCTTGTGAGACAGGGAGGATGATGGTGCTGTCTAAAGTGATAAGAAAATCAGGGGGAGGACAGGGTTCGGGTGGGAAGATGAGGAGTTCTATTTTGGACCTGTTAAGTTTGAGGTGTTGGTGGGACATGCAATTAGAGCTGTCCTGAAAGCAAGAGGAAATACAAGGCTGCAGAGAGGGAGAGAGATCAGGGCTGGAGTTGTAGGTTTGGAAATCATCCACATAAAAATGGTAGCTTTCTACCAATGGGAGGAAATGTGTTCTCCAAGAGAGGAGGTGGAGGTGGAGAATAGAAGGAGACCCAGAATTGAGCCCCGAGAGACTCCCACAGTTAGGGGATGGGAGACAGAGGAGGAGCCTGCAGAAGAGACTGAGACTGAATGGCCAGAGAGATAGGAGGAAAACTAGGAGAAGACAGTGTAAGTGAATCCAAATGTCTACCAAATCTGTTATACTGTACTCTCCCTAGCACTTAGTACAGTGCTCTGCACACGGTGAGTGCCCAATAAACAGCACTGATTGATTGATCAGAAGGGTTTTTAAATTATTAATGAATACGTTCAGTGGAGAAGTTGTATAGAGGCATGGAAGTAGCAATATTTCCTATTGCTTCTTATATACTTATGTATATAAGTATACTTAGGTATACTTATGTATAGAGGCATGGAAGTAGCAATACTTCCTATATACTTCAGTTGGTGATAAATTCTAGTTCAGTAGTTTGGTGATGTGGAAATTAAAGAAAAGAACTGAAGAAAAGAATTGAACTAAAAAACAATTTCATCACAAAGGCAAATGAAGTCATCGACAGCTAAGTTTGTTTCATCACGTCACAAGGCTCATTGAGCAGAGACCCTGCCTATAGGGTAGGGCCCCCATTCCTGATGGTTGACATATATGAATAATTTTGCATTTAAATTGCTTGCAAACAGGAGAAGAAAGTGTAAGTGTTGAGAACTTGAGAATACTGTTGATTGGGGTCCTTTTCTATCAAGTGCAGAAGACTCGCTCCTGATGTGATGGTTGTGGGCAGGTTAAATTTGGCACAAATTTGAACTGCAGAACTTCATCACAACTTTAAAAACTCCCAAAATGATATCTCTGTACTTGCAGGACCCCAGATTTGTGGGTGTATGTGTGTTCTAATGCACAAAAATAGAGATTTTTCATAATGCTGACCCCTCCCCACCTCGATGGGGAATTCTATTATATGCTCTACTGTACAGTTCCCTGCAAGACATTACTCAGTACGGGTTCAGTGAATCACCTCCCTGAGGTTCTTCCAGTTTTGCTTTGTTTACAAGTGTTCTGCCCACATTTCTGAGTCAGGGATCCAGCATCTCCCTGGTTTCAGATACACAGTAAATGACATCTGATGCAACACTCAAGCTGTGAAGGCTTACACATAACACCCAGATGCAGGAGCTCACTTTCTTCATTCATAATGTCCCTCTTTGTGTAAACAATGAAACTTATGTTATTGAGAAAGCCAGTACAGGAGAGGAAAAGTCAACTGGGAAGCAATGAAACATTATGTGAGTGCATGCAGGCATGTGACTTGGTGGGTTTGAGCTTCACTTCTCTCCCTCATTGTAATCTATAATTCAAAAGCCTGGAGCAAGTCCTGCCTAGTGAACCATCATCACTCTGAAGTGACTTGCCTTTCAACTCTGCTTTGTTCCATTTCTAATCCAGCACACCTTTCTGTACCAAATTCTTTGATTCCCTCACTATTCTTGGTCTTTCAATCAAAAAAAAAAATTCCTAGTGCCTAGTGAATCAATAATGATTCAGATGGAGTGTGAATTCTAGGATTAGCATTAGAGAATTAGTATGCAAAATACTGAGAAATGCTATGACTTTAAGACAAACACGATCTATGTAAGAAATGTTTAAAAACAGTTTCTTCAGATGTGTTGAAGAGCTGAACAGGAAAAGCGGGATTTAAGGTGGCAGAGATATTCATTCATTCAGTTGTATGTACTGAGTGCTTACTGTGTGCAAAGCACTGTTTTGAGTGCTTGGGAGAGTATCAACTGGTGCTACTTTCTGTTTGGCTAAGAAGGACAATGGGGGTTTATCTATGGTGTATGTTCAACTGTTACACAGGTTTCCAGCTAAAGGCTGTGTGTACTTACGTGTTAATTCATATGTTGTTAATGCAGAACTGCTGTTCACCGTCTTGAAGCTGCTTTGGGCTATTGAGGGTAAGCAGAGCAGAAAGCTAGTTACAGAGCAGGGAAGTAGTTATCGTAAATGATTTTCAGCAGAAGCTGAGGGAGATGATGCGACCTCACTAACAGGCACAGTTACAGCGTCAAGACCACACCTCAAAGAGCAGTAAAAATCACTTCGCCATCCCACAACCCAGAACATGATTGTGCTGCCTGGAGATTATTTAATTCTTGCAAAATGACAGCAAATCATTCAAATGCCCAGCCTAGGTAAACAGCTGATATATTTGGCTAAATAGAACAAATAAGTATCTGGTGTGATGGATCACATCACAGAGTAGCATTCTGAAGCTAGAAACTCTGACTCCTGGGAAACTGCTTTTCCAGTACACCCAGTTCTCCTAAAATGCAGAGGTTGTGTTCTTGCAGAATATCATGTTTAGGGAAAAGTGGGTTGTAGTACCCAGCCTTTTCCAATTTCATGTATATGAAACTTTTAGTCCAAAAACTTGGAACTCTGCATCCAAACAGGCTCACATTGGATGGAAGTTCCCTCATTTTCTAGCAGCATTTTAACAAAACATAATGAAAATATGTACTATGGCAGAACTGAATGTACTCTATAGAATGCATGGCCTTCAGTCTGCTCCTGCACAAATCTTAGGCATTGGTTTTACAAGTTGGAAACACAACCATGAAATAAAAGTTTCTGGAACCTTGGAAAATGTATTTCTTTTGCATCAATGAAATTACTCCAAATATCGGTTTCATGACATTTCTGAGATCAAATCCACAGTATTTATTGAGAGCTTACTGTGTGCAGAGCACTGTACTAAGCGCTTGGGAGAGTACCACACTACAGAATTGGTAGGCATGTTTCCTGCCCATGAGGAGTTTACAGTCTAGAAGGGGTAATTGCATCAATTAGTAAAAACCAATTGACATTGGATCACTGTATTTCTCAGGTTGAGGTGTCATTTAATGAAAACCGAGTGTCTGAAAAACAATTTCCCCTTATAAAATTCCATCCTCAGATCATAGCTGGATTAAATTATATTCTACTCCACAAACCAATATTACTATAAGTGAACTGGAAAAGGCTGACTTGAACAACTATTTTTCCTCTGTTTTTACAGATTCTCCGAATGTGAAGAACCACACTGTAACCCCAGATCATGACCAGATCAATTTAACAGAAAGCAAGATTTGTGGAGGGAACCAAACAGTTGATGCTATAATGCAAAACTGTTGACAGAGAATCAAGTGTGGCGGAAGGTGATAATGCTGCCATCAAATTGCTGAATTTCCTGATGCAATCCACTTTGATGAGGCACCAGAATGTCATATGGGAAGAAATGTTGGTTGTCATTATTCCCAGAACAAGAAAAAACAGGGAAATTTAAAAATCCCAAAGCTTCCCCATGGCTAGGTGCCGATGAAAGGAGAAGCGTTTCCTTTCGAACAGTTCAGAAGTGCTTTTTCCTGCCGATGAAGCAACCGCTGTGGCATATTGACAGATATTAGGCCCATCAGTTAGTATGCTGCTTGGTGCAAAAGGAATAGCATAGATAGCTGCTCTGACCCTCTTAAAAAACTTACCACTCCTGGCACTTTTATAAGTTTTGTCCAAAAGGATATTGCCTGCAGCTGAATGGTCATTGTGTCCTGCATAAAAGGCACAGCAAATGGACCACAGTGGAAGAAGTAGGTACTCACGTGAGATCTCTGCTCTTAGAGCAGAAGGATTTGTAACAGTCTTGGACTCAGGTCCAGATCCAGTTTCATAATCCAGCTCCCGATAATAAATCCGATATCCCACAAGAAGGCCATTCAGACTCTTATCTCTTGGTGGCTGCAAAAGGGACAAGTTGGGTCTTTATCTCACAAAATAAGGCACGTGACTAACATTAGGAAGGAATTACACTTTGTGTTTTCCTGTTGCTTGTCTTAAAGCAAATGGGTAAATAGTGTCCAGATGTAGCATTATAAAGTAAAAATTGGAGAGAATGAAATGGCTTTTGATATTTAAAAAATGAGAAAATGTAGAAAGTCCACAAAATACAAGATAAAAAGATGGAGTAGTATAAAAATCCATCAATCAATAGCATTTATTGAGCATTTTCTGTGTGCAGAGCACATCAGAAGATGGAAAAATCCCAACACTGTATTGGTTTTGTGCTCTTGTTTTGGCAAAACTTTTAATTAAGCTCTCATTTTTTCCTAGTGAGCTTCTGTATTTTAGCGGGATTACTAAAAATGGATCAGCAAAAGAGGTGGTTGTGATGGCTGAATGTCACGTCTCAGTTTGTGGTGGGGGACAGTGCCTTATGAAAATACAAATGGAGTTTCTGGTATTTTTTAAAGAAACAGAATAATCCCTGAATTGAAACATTCAATGGACAGTATGTCTTTGGTCTCCAAATAAAAATGACAATGAGACACACAAAGAAGCAAACTCTACCCTGGCAACTGACAGAATCACCACAGCCTTGACATGAGGGGCCCAATTTTTCCAAGCTCCCTAGACTTACCCCAACTTTTCCACTCAAATCAATCCAATCATTCCCCAAAGTAGGGGAAAAAATGGGTAGGTCCCTCGCTATTTCACACAGATATTTTGTTCCCTCTAAATCTTAAAATTTTTGGATATGCGCATTCAAATCTACAGTTTCCTGTATAACCTCTTATCTCGGACTGCTTTAATGGCAACTTCCTTCCTGGTTGAAGAAAGCTCAATGGGGCTCTTTTGGAGTACCGTGATCCTGTTTTGCCCTGGACAGCAGCTGTTATAAGAACTTGGCAGACTATCATGATCTCAGCTCTTTATTAGTTGAGCTGATCTGGAAGGGCATGGCCTAGTGAGAGGCAGTGTGGCCTAGAGGAAACATCATGGACCTCGAAATAAGAGGGCCTGGGATCTAATCCCAGCTTCCCGGCTGCCTGCTGTGTGACCTTGGACAACTCACTTAACTTCTCTGTGCCTCAGTTACCTCATCTGTAAAAAGGGGAGTAAGACTGTGAGCCCTTTGTGACGGACAGAGACTGTGTCCAACCGGATAATCCACTACACTGTAAACTCATTATGGGCAGGGAATGTTTCCACTAATTCTGTTGCACTGCACTCTCACAAGCACTTAGTAAAGTATTGTGCTCATAGTAAATGCCCAATAAATACCACTGATGGATTGATTGATCTACCCCTAGTGCTTAGTTCAGTGACTTGCACATAGTATGTACTTAACCAGTACGATCAAAAAAGAGTAAGGGAAGGAAGAAGAGACTAGATAGTCCAGCATGCTCTATCTCTTAAATTATAGTGTGGAAGCAGTGTGGCCTAGAAGATAGAGCAGAGTCCTGGGAGAAGGACCTGGGTTCTAATCCCAGTTTTGCCACTTGTCTGCTCTGTGACTTTGGGCAAGTCATTTGACTTCTCTGTGCCTCAGTTACCTCATCTGAAAAAAGGGGATTATGATTGTGAGCCCCATGTGGGACAGGGACTGAGTCAAACCTGATTGGCTTGTATCCACCCCAGTGCTTAGTACAGTGCCTGGAACATAGTAAGTGTTTAACAAATTCCATAAAAATAATAATTATTATTATTGGTCTTAGAGGCAGCCTCCAAACAGCTCTATTTCTCAAGATCACACACAATGCCATTAACAAACACTGTGCTCAGCAAAAAAAAAAAAAAATTCAGCTGGCCCTCAGGACTTCTTCCATCTAGATATGCATAGATTGAAGAAGTGATTACATCTAGAATAGAGATGGGGATCAAAATATCTGGGCAAAGGACATTTCCTGGATGTGAAAGAAGGTTTACTCTGGTAGAGAAATTCAATGTCCTGGGGCTGCTTGTCAAAAGTCCCTATACTGATAGGGGAGAGGGAAATAATCAGAGGGGCAAGGATCATAACTTTGCTTTTACAGAATGCTTCTAATTCAGTAGGGACCCAATCAATCAATCACTAGTAATTATTGGGTTCTTACTGTGTGCAGAATACTCTATTCAGCCCTTGAGAGCTCAACAGAGCTGACAGACATGATCCCTGACCACAAGGAAGCTCCTAATGAACTAACATGTTTTCACAGATTCAACATAAAAAGGGATAGTCTCCCAAGGAATAAAATGTGCTGTTCTATAGCTGTGAGATACAATGCACTATATAAGACAAAAAAGGACTACAGCACATTTTAAGGGGAAATGTACAAGATGGAGTGTTCCAAGCTGAGCTAAGTTAGCCACGTCACCATCTGTATTGAAAAATGTGAAAGATGGGATCTTTATTGACCTTCATTAGCTTTATAGATGATCTTATTTGGGGACCTTACGGAACTATGTCGTGACATTCTAGCAGAATATTTATTCATAAAGGAGTAATATAGTCTGTAATCATCTCTTCAGTAATTAAAACAAAAAAAAAGAAGACTAATGGTTTGCATGGTGGATTTGAGGATCATATTCAACAACACTATAAAAAGCAAATGAGGTCACAACAGTATTTGCTGCTGCGGAGGGCTTGGAGAAACTTTCTAGGCTAAGGCCATAAATTGTCCCCTTGACCCCAAACTGCCAGCTCACAGTGCCTACTACTTGGCCCAACGAAACTGGGCAAGAGAGTATGGGTGGTTAGAATGTATACTCCTTGAAGGCAGGGATCATGTCTCTTTATTGTACTCTCCCAAGCATTTAGTGTAATGCTCTGCACAGAGGCCATGCTGAGAAGCAGCATGGCCTAGTGGATGGAACATGGGCCTGGGAGTCAGGAGGACCTGGGTTCTAATTCTGGTTCCTACCTCTGTCTGCTGTGTGACCTTGGGGAAGTTACATGACTTCTCTGTGCCTCAGTTACTTCATCTGTTAAAATGGGAATTAATACCGCAAGCCCCATGTGGGACATGGACTGTGTCCATCCTGATTAGCCTCTATATATCTCAGTACTTAGTACCGTGCTTGGCACTTAGTAAGGGCTTAACAAAGGCCACAAAAAAATAAATAACACGGATTGACTGTTTGAATGCTTGGCTCAGTGCAAAACCTCACGAATCAAGCAACAGATCGACTGGAATAAGTAATATTTATGGTATTTCTCAAGTGCTGTTTATTTATTTGTATTTATTGAGCACTTACTGTGTGCAAAGCACTGTACTAAATCCTCGGGAGAGTACAATATAACAGAGTTCGTAGACAAGTTCCCTGCACTAGTGGAAATAAAACTCAAGTGCATGTCTCCCTGCTCATCCCTTCCCTTGTTTTATGCTGTCGAGTTGTCTCCGACCCATAGCGACTCCATGGACACATCTCTCCCAGGACGTCCCACCTCCACCTGCAATCATTCTGGTAGTGTATCCATAAGGTTTTCTTGGTAAAAAATTTGGAAGTGGTTTACCGTTGCCTCCTTCCACACAATAAACCTGAATCTCCGCCCTTGACTTTCTCAAACCGCTGCTGCTCAGCACAGGTGAGTTTTGACTTGTTGCTGATTGCCTTAAACTCACTAGCAACTGCCCAATTTAGGAATGGAATGGGCATGCCTCTGCTTGACTTTCCCTCCCATAGTTGAGACTGGTAGACTACTGGAAACTCTCCAGGTGCGACCCTGAGAGGGGGTCCCTTCCCTACCCTAAACAAAAGTTCTATACAAGGAAGTGGGCCAGGATAAAGGAACGTCAGTCATGCTTCAGTTTTCTCACCTGGCCCTCACCCACATGAATAGGATCTCACATCAATAGCATCATATGCAAATGTTACGACAGCTACCTATAGATAGATTTCTACAGATACCTCTACAGAAATATGTACAGTTATATCCACCTATCTTGATATCTCTGACAAGATAATTATCCTTCATTTTTGAAGAATAGTTTCTAGTTAAGCTTTTCAGTGGTATTTACAAAGTGCCTACTATGTGCCAAGCCCTGTGTTAAGTGCTGGGGTTGATGAGAGATAATCAGATGAGACAGTACCTGAGCCACTTGGGGCTAACAGTCTAAGAGGGAGTGAGAACACAGAATTTTATTCCCATTGTCCAAGTGAGGAAACTGAGGCACAGAGAAGGAAAGTGAGTTGCTCAAAGTTACCCCCCAGCCAAGTGCCACAGCTGGGATTAAGAACCAGGTCTCCTGACTCCCAGATCTTTTTCCATTAGGCCATGCTGCCTCCCTTCTATTTCAGAAAATAATGTTTGGGAGTAACAGCGAGAACAGCGGGATTTATCATTATGGCTAGGCCAATGATTTCTGATCTTGAGCAAGGTAAAAGGCCTCTTTTAGACTCAGTTTTTCTAGCTGTGAAATGGGGGATACTCAAAAAATTCAAACAGTACACAGAGCATGTGGTATCTCCAGGGCACGGAGCCCTTGAAGTTTCCGGGGAAAGGCACGACAAGGCAGAAGGGCAATCCTCTCAAAAAAAAATTCCATATATTGGACTGCATTCCTGCGGAGTTGAAAGAATCAGAATTTGTTTTCCCAGGCAAAATGTTCATTTACATTTTAAAGGATAAATTTTATACTAGAGCAACTGTTCTAACTAATTAAGCTAATATTTTATGCACTTAGGGATGTTATTTGAGACCGCTTGAGACATTCATTTTGCACAATATTTTGTCATCTGGAAATGTGCCATTATTTTTGCCTATGAAAAGAATTATAAATGGGGCTTTTCTTTCCCTGTGCTCAGACATCTATGACACTTCTAGAACATATTGCAAATTTGCAACTGATCTCATATCTGGGTATTATGAAGATGAATAAAAAGATTGTGCCATAAAATAAGAGTCCTTTCCCTCTTCCGTTTACCTGATCTTGAAGGTTTAAATGAGGAGAGCATATGGCTGATGACTACAGTGTGAATAAATGTTCACGTAGAAAAGGAACTGAAAACATGGCTAACAGCTACACAGAAAGCTAGTACATCTAAACTTCTCTCATGGAAATTGCCAATAAGAGATCAATCCTACTTCAACAACACATGTAAGGAAATTGAATTTTCGTGTAGCAGATCTGAACATGTAAAATGTACATTGCTTTATGGACATCTTCCTGCATATTTTTCTGCAGCATGGCCTAGTGGATAGAGCATGGACCTGAAAGTCAGAAAGACCTGGGTTCTAATCCCTGCTCTTCCACTTATCTGCTGTGTGACCTTGGGTAAGTCACTTCACTTCTCTGGGCTTCAGTTCCCTCATCTATAAAATAGGGATTAAGACTGTGAGCCCCACGTGGAACAGGGACCATGTCCAACCCGATTTGCTTGTAAGCACCCCTGACCTTAGTACAGTGCCTTGCACCTAGCAAGTGTTTAACAAATCCCCAAATTACTATTATTATCATTCATTGATTCAACAGTATTTATTGAGCGCTTACTATGTGCAGAGCACTGTACTAAGCGCTTGGAATGTACAAATCGGAAACAGATAGAGACAGTCCCTGCCCTTTGACAGGCTTACCTCCTAAGGAAAAGCACCCAATCACCTGTAGGTATTCATTCATTCATTCATTCAATAGTATTTATTGAGCGCTTACTATGTGCAGAGCACTGTACTAAGCGCTTGGGATGAACAAGTCGGCAACAGATAGAGACAGTCCCTGCCGTTTGACGGGCTTACAGTCTAATCGGGGGAGACGGACAGACGAGAACAATGGCAATAAATAGAGTCAGGGGGAAGAACATCTCGTAAAAACAATGGCAACTAAATAGAATCAAGGCGATGTACAATTCATTAACAAAATAAATAGGGTAATGAAAATATATACAGTTGAGCGGACGAGTACAGTGCTGTCGGGATGGGAAGGGAGAGGTGGAGGAGCAGAGGGAAAAGGGGAAAAAGAGGGTTTATCTGCGGAGAGGTAAAGGGGGGATGGCAGAGGGAGTAGAGGGAGAAGAGGAGCTCAGTCTGGGAACGCCTCTTGGAGGAGGTACCTTATGTATGTACATTTATGGGCTTTGGAGTCAGGGCTCATGAGTTCGAATCCCAGCTCTGCCACTTGTCAGCTGTGTGACTGTGGGCAAGTCACTTAACTTCTCTGTGCCTCAGTTCCCTCATCTGTAAAATGGGGATTAAGACTGTGAACCCCACGTGGGACAACCTGATTCCCCTGTGTTTACCCCAGTGCTTAGAACAGTGCTCTGCACATAGTAAGCACTTAACAAATACCAACATTATCATATTGAAGTAACCACTGAGGTCTCTGTCACCCTAGCTATGGACCGTCTGGCTGTGGGGTCTCCACTTTTCAGGGCAAGGATTGGTTTTTGCATGCTGGGGGTGGGCACTGTATGTGCCTGCTGGTCACCAGGGGAAAGGATTCCACTGCAGGAGCCGCTAACCAAAATGCACGCTGGAGTTTAGCCCAATCCAAACCACTGAGCGGCTTGCATTTGAAGAAAAAGAGAGCTTGTAAGGGGTTTCTCCTTCCCCGAGACTGAAGCAATAGGCAACAGAGCAGGAGACCCTCCCCATAGGGGCTCCTGGAGCCTCACTGAGGGGAGCTATTGACTGAGTGTCTCCTTCCTTCCCACTGCCCTGAATCTTAGAGGAAGTGGAATTTGGACAAGAAGCCATGAAGCCTAGGGAGGCTCCTTCAACACTGAGCCTTTCCATCTGTATACTCATGGGTAGAGGGAGCTGGGGATGAATAGAACTGTTCTAGAAATATGAAGAGAGACCTGACTTCTAATCCCGGCTCTGCCACATGCCTGCTGTGTGACCTGGAGCAAGTCACTTAACCTCTCTGTGCCTTAGTTTC